>NC_091987.1:201315732-201657830 GCF_044704955.1 Pristiophorus japonicus
GAGAGCGGGTGGGCGGGGGAGAGAGAGCGGGTGGGGGGGAAGAGAGAGCGGGTGGGGGGGAAGAGAGAGCGGGGGGGGAGGGGGGGGGGAAGAGAGAGAGAGGGGGGGGGAAGAGAGAGAGAGGGGGGGGAAGAGAGAGAGAGAGGGAGGGAAGAGAGAGAGAGGGGGGAAGAGAGAGAGAGGGAGGGAAGAGAGAGCGGGGGGGGGGGGGGGCGGGGGGCAGAGAGAGCGCGGGGGCAGAGAGAGCGCGGGGGGCAGAGAGAGCGCGGGGGGCAGAGAGAGCGCGGGGGGCAGAGAGAGCGCGGGGGGCAGAGAGAGCGCGGGGGGCAGAGAGAGCGCGGGGGGCAGAGAGAGCGCGGGGGGCAGAGAGAGCGCGGGGGGCAGAGAGAGCGCGGGGGGCAGAGAGCGCGCGGGGGGCAGAGAGCGCGCGGGGGCAGAGAGCGCGCGGGGGGCAGAGAGCGCGCGGGGGGCAGAGAGCGCGCGGGGGGCAGAGAGCGCGCGGGGGGCAGAGAGCGCGCGGGGGGCAGAGAGCGCGCGGGGGGCAGAGAGCGCGCGGGGGGCAGAGAGCGCGCGGGGGGCAGAGAGCGCGCGGGGGGCAGAGAGCGCGCGGGGGGCAGAGAGCGCGCGGGGGGCAGAGAGCGCGCGGGGGGCAGAGAGCGCGCGGGGGGCAGAGAGCGCGCGGGGGGCAGAGAGCGCGCGGGGGGCAGAGAGAGCGCGGGGGGCAGAGAGAGCGCGGGGGGCAGAGAGAGAGCGGGGGGCAGAGAGAGAGCGGGGGGCAGAGAGAGAGCGGGGGCAGAGAGAGAGCGGGGGGCAGAGAGAGAGCGGGGGGCAGAGAGAGAGCGGGGGGGGAGAGAGCGGGGGGGAGAGAGAGAGCGGGGAGTATGGAGAGGGGGGGGAGGGAGGGAAAGAGAGGGGGGAGGGAAGAGAGAGGGGGGAGGGGGGGAGAGAGAGAGAGAGAGAGAGAGAGAGAGAGAGAGAGAGAGAGAGAGAGAGGGAGAGAGTTAGAGCGGGGCGGGGCGGGGGGGGGGGAGAAGGAGAGGGAGGGGGGGGGGGGTGGAGGCAGGTCAGGTCGGGGAACAGGAGCGCGGGTGGGGTCGAGTCAGTCCGGTGGTGGTGGTGGGGTGGGGGGAGAGCGGGGGTTGGGTCGGGAGGTGCGCTGGTGTCGGGGGGGGGGGGGGGGGGGGGAAGAGAGAGCGGGTCGGGGGGAGCGGGTCTCGGGTCGGTGGCGGTCGGGTCAGGTCAGCGGGGGGTGGGGGGGTGTCTGGTCAGCGGGGAGCGGGTGTCGGGTGTGGTCGGCCGGGGAGCGAGTGTCGGGTCTGGTCGGGGGGGGGGGGGGGGCAGGAGCTGGCCGTGGGAGGAGCCTCATTCACGCAGCCCCAGTGAGGCCATTCAGCCATGGCTAGGGGCTGCGTGCTTCGGGCCCCTCCCACACAGTTCGACGCCTGGAGCTACTGCACTTGCGTGCCGACTGTAGCGCGCATGTGCAGAGGTCCCGGCACTGTTTTCAGCGCAGGGACCTGGCTCCGCCCCCCCCCCCCCACAGCTCGTGCTGGCTGCGCCGAGGGCCAGAGGACCTGTAAGTAGGTGGAGAATACCGAGGATTTTTTTAGGCACCGTTTTAGGCGCGAAAAACGGGCGCCCAGCTCGGAGGGGCGCCTGTTTTTTTTTCTTGTGGAAACTTGGGCCCAATGGGCTCAGGTCCAGAGTCGCAGCCAACATTAACACAAAAATGGACACAGATGGAATTCAAGATATAAAGCAAAGCAGAAATTAGAAGAGATGTGCCTTGGCGGTAAACAGAGGACCTACCCTCTTACTCCAGGTGCCTTTTATCTGATTGATCAAAAGTTGTGACACTCAGTACCTTAAATGTTACCATAAAATGTTCCAATATCTAATTAACCAACTGTCAACCCAAAGGTACTCAACAAAGCAAGACTCAAGTTTAACAGAAGGTGTCTTATTTTTAAACTAGGTCTCCTTCAAGTTGGTCCCTGGTCTGTCCCGACTCCCTGATGGTTTACTGGGGAACATCATCAATCGCTGGTCTGTGCTGAGCATCTGTGAACTCATGTGGAAGTAAGTCATCCTCGTTCGAGGGACCGCCTATGATGATGCTGAGCCTCCAACGGTTTCATGACTAAACAGTATGGTGCATATGAGCTTTTCTAATTCTTTCCTGATGCAGATTTCATTTGCTTTGATACATGCAATATATTGAAACATAGCAATTCAGATTTTGCTGATCCTTCAAATGTTAAAAAGTGAAATATCATTGTGGCTTATCCCACATGGCTATGCTATTGTACATGAAGGATACTTAATGAAGCATAATGTTTATTTAGAAAGTAACAATTTTCTTCAAATCTCAGTGTTAATCTGTGGCAGAGCAACGATCTTTCCCGAAGTGGTACAGGAAATGAAACTATTCTACACTGCAAAGGCAATATATACTTAATCATTCCTGTACTAGATTTTTTTCAGAACACATGTACTGAATGCACTTCAAACAAAATTAGAATAAATAAAATGCAAAACTTTACTGCCTTCTCTACAACTATAAAGGAAGGAATCACACGTAGACCATTTTTAATCTGCAGACTTGTGATGTGATCATGCAACTGCCTGTCACTAGTAATTAATTTTGCTCATCCCAACTCTCCAAAACCATTTTGTATGAATGATTTATTCTAAATAACATGTGCGGCAAAGAGACTCACAATACAATATGTGTGTCTAGCGATATTTGCAAATTTCAACTTTGTAAAACAGCAAGTTCTAATGGAGTAGAAAATGACAGACAGGAAAACGAGTAAAAACATAAGAAATAGGAGTAGGAGCAGGACATTCAGCCCTTCAAAGCCTGCTCCACCTCAAACTTCCTATGAAAAGCTATTATGAACAATAAGCTGTCAGCAAACAGCTACTACTATAAAAAAAGAGAACCCATAAAATCGCTCGAAGCACGATTTGAACATCCTTTTGGATGCTAGCTTGATTTCTCTCAGTTGACAATATTTAATACTGGAAATAATAGACACAAACAGTTAGAGATTTAAAAATGTAAAAAATAGGGAAGGTTAAAGTTTCCCACGAAAACAAATGCACCCTTGCACCGTAACAGCAAAATCTTTGCTTTTTTTTTTATAGTTGTGTGTTGGAAGAAGAAACAGAAACACATCACATTTTCTCATCAAACCTGCAAAAATTCAACCAAATGAAATGAAATCTTGATTAGCTTCGCTTTTTTGCAAGGATCTTAAAGAATTAATCAATTTTTTTGAGTGACAAGGAGCCCAACATTCCATACATTTTTATGATGTGTAATTTTCACATCTGTCAGTTATATTTTTATAGAAAATGAGGAACAAACAATTTTCCATTGCTGTGGCAATACTAAGGTCAAATTTGACTGTTAATAATAAAAACAGTAACTCACATTGACTAGAGTAATTTGTCCTTGAATTCCTTTCATTCTTTTTTCCCACATGTCACAGGCGGCAATGACTTCTGGAGAATTAACATTCCTTCAAAGATGTAATCAGAAGCATGTTACGATGGAACACGGTTGAAGTATACCAATCACCTTTAGAATTATTCAAGTGGTCATAATTTCTCATTTTAAATGAGGGAAACAATATTACTTTTGCACCTAGTAAGCACTAGTGAGGTAACTTGGATAACAAATGGTTATGAAAGTCACAATTCTAGAACAGTCAGATCCTTATAGAAACATAGAAAATAGGTGCAGGAGTAGGCCATTCAGCCCTTCTAGCCTGCACCGCCATTCACTGAGTTCATGGCTGAACATGCAACTTCAGTACCCCCTTCCTGCTTTCTCGCCATACCCCTTGATCCCCCTAGTAGTAAGGACTTCATCTAACTCCTTTTTGAATATATTTAGTGAATTGGCCTCAACAACTTTCTGTGGTAGAAAATTCCACAGGTTCACCACTCTCTGGGTGAAGAAGTTTCTCCTCATCTCGGTCCTAAATGGCTTACCCCTTATCCTTAGACTGTGACCCCTGGTTCTGGACTTCCCCAACATTGGGAACATTCTTCCTGCATCTAACCTGTCTAAACCCGTCAGAATTTTAAACGTTTCAATGAGGTCCCCGCTCATTCTTCTGAACTCCAGTGATAGTATTGCTACCACTTTTAAACTGCACACAGTTCTGTTTATGGAAAAATATAGAAGCAGCAAATGCCATAATAATATCTAATTCAGATATGTTCGTTCCACAAATTTCTTGACGTACAAATGGAAGCTGAAGTAGAAGTCTATCGAAAGGTTGTGTGTACACGGCCATTTAAAATATTTACTTTAATGTAAATTTTGTAATTATTTCATCAATCTACATTTCATTTTATTTCATAAAAGTTTAGTTACAAGTCACAAAGATGAAAATGCCTTTATTCCATTCCCACACCAGAAACGGTAGCACTAGTATTCCAGAGACATGGACGAATGATCCAGAGACACAAGTTCAAATTCAAATACCACAGGGGCAGCTGGGGAATTTAAATTCAGTCAATTAAATAAATCTGGAATAAAAAGCTAGACAGGCTAAGTGAGTGGACCAAAATTTGGCAGATGGAGTATAATGTTGGAAAGTGTCAGGTTGGCAGAAAAAAATCAAAGAGCAAGTTACTATTTAAATGGAGAATAACTGCAAGTGCTGCAGGTACCTGGGGGTACTTGTGCATGAAACACAAAAGGTTAGTATGCAGGTACAGCAAGTGATCAGGAAGGCCAATGGAATCTTGGCTTTTATTGCAAAGGGGATGGAGTATAAAAGCAGGGAAGTCTTGCTACAGTTATACAGGGTATTGGTGAGGCCACACCGGGAATACTGCGGTGAGTATTAGTTTCCATATTTACGAAAGGATATACTTGCTTTGGAGGCAGTTCTCCATTTAAATAATAACTTGCTCTTTGATTTTTTTCTGCCAAAGTGCATAATCTCACACTTTCCACTTGGGAGAAGCACTGAGCGTAACAAGGGCACAGAATGTACTCTGTATGGGGGACAATCTGTAACCTCATTTCCCAGCATATCCCTCGCTCTACCACAACCATCATGCCAGGAGTCCAACCCTGGTTCAATGAGGAGTGCAGAAGAGCATGCCTGGAGCAGCACCAGGCATACCTAAAATGAGGTGTCAACCACGGAAAGTTGCAATACAGGACTACATGCATGCTAAACAGCAAAAGCAGCGTACTATAAACAGAGCCAAGCGATCACACAATCAACAGATCAGATCAAAGCTCTGCAGTCCTGCCACATCCAGTCTTGAATGATGATGGATAATTAAATAACTAACAAGAGGAGGAGGCTCCATGAATATCCCCATTTTCAATGATGGCGGAACCCAGCACGCAAGTGCAAAAGACAAGATTGAAGTGTTTTCAACGATCTTCAGCGAGATGTGCCAAGTGGATGGTTCATATCGGCCTCCACCATCAGAGAAGCCAGTCTTCAGCCAATTCGATTCACACCACGTTATCAAGAAACAGCTTGCGCACTGGAAACATCAAAGGCTATCGGCCACGACAACATAGCGGCTGTTATGCTGATGACACGCTCCAGAACAAGCCGCGCCTCAAGCCATGTTGTTCCAGTACAGCTACAAAACTGGCATTTACCCGACAATGTGGAAAACTGCCCAGGTATTTCCTGTCTACAAAAAGCAGGACAAATGCAATCTGGCCAATTACCACCCCATCTGTCTACTCTCAATCATCTGCAAAGAAGATGGAAGGTGTCGAGGACAGCAATAATCGAACGGTACTTACTCACCAACGCTCAGTTTGGGTTCCGCCAGGACCAATCAATTCCAGACCTCATTAGTGCAAACATAGACAAAAGAGCTGAATTCCAGAGGTGAGGTGAGAGTAACTGCCCTTGACATCAAGGCAGTATTCGACCGAGTGTGGCATGAAGGAGCTCGAGTAAAATTGAAGTCGGAGGAAAGCTCTTCACTAGCTGGAGTCATACCTAGCACAAAGGAAGATGGCTGTGGTTGTTGGGGATCATTCATCTCAGCCCCAGGTCATCGCTGCAGGAGTTCCTCAGGGCAGAGTCCTAGCCCCAACCATTTTCAGCTGCTTCATCAATGACCTTTCCTCCAGCATAAGGTCAGAAGTGGGGATGTTCGCAGATATTCCGTTCCATTCATAACTCTCCAAATAATGAAGCAGTCCATGCCCGCATGCAGCAAGACCTGGACAACAATCAGGCTTGGGCTGATAAGTGGCAAGTAACATTCGCGCCACACAAATGCCAGGCAATGACTATCTCCAACAACTGAGAGTCTAACCACTGCCCCATGACATTCAACGACATTACCATCGCCGAATCCCCCATCAACAACATCCTGGAGGTCTCCATTGACCACAAACATTAACTGGACCAGCCACATAAATACTGTGGCTACAAGAGCAGGTTAGAGGCTGGGTATTCTGCAGCGAGTATCTCACCTCCTGACTCCCCAAAGCTATTTCACTATCTACAAGACACAAGTCAGGAGTGTGATGGAATACTCTCCACTTGCCTGGATGAGTGCAACTCCAACAACATTCAAGAAGCTCGACATCATCCAGGACAAAGCAGCCCGCTTGATTGGCACCCCATCCACCACCTTAAATATTCACTCCCTCCACCACTGGCGCACCATGGCTGCAATGTGTACCATCTACAAGGTGCACTGCAGCAACTCACCAAGGCTTCTTCAGCAGCACCTCCCAAACCTGCAACCTCTACCGCCTAGAAGGACAAGGGCAGCAGGGGCATGGGAATACCATCACCTGCAAGCTCCCCTCCAAGTTACATACCATCCTGACTTGGAAATATATCGCTGTTCCTTCATCGTTGCTGGGTCAAAATCCTGGAACTCCTTCTCTAACAGAACTGAGAGAGTACCTTCACCACACGGATTGCAGCGGTTCAAAAAGGCAGTGGCTCACCATTACCTTCTCAAGGGCAATTAGGGATAGGCAATAAATGCTGGTCTCGCCAATGATACCCACATCCCATGAACGAATAAATTTTTTTTTAGGACATTCAATTGCTATGAAAGAAATTCAGCCACTACATCCAGATAAGAATTGTCATCTCAGTGGGGGAGGGGGAATAAGAAGGAAGAAAGGAGAATAATGACCAAGGGACATTGCTCCTTTCAGAAATGCACTATTATTTTGGTGAAGGATCTTTCACTGGTTCTTTTTGTACAAGGCCTTCTTCTGAACCGCATCTCTAAACCACAGGAAGCAGTATTAAGGCAACAAGCACAAAAAATGCAATTGCCATTATGCAATTAAATAAGTTAGCTGCAGCCCATGATGGGACAAATTGTGCATGGCTTATAGAAAGAGCAGACTTAAATACCCTTTTCTCACTTTGCATTTTTTTTTCTACTTAATCAATTTGGCATCAGTAAAAGGATGAAAATTATACAAGAATGAAAGGTCTGTGAAGGACGCTCAGCTCATCTAACTCATCCCGGATTCAGGATTTCATCAAGTTTAAAAAAAATATCCTTCCCCAAACCTGGTTCGACTTTCAGAATTTTATGCTTAACGTTTTACCAAAGTCAGCATTAACCAAGCTAAGTGGGCGATGTTCCATGAGTCAACAACCAAGTTATGCCTTGTTTTCAACGTGTGACCTTTTTGCTTATTACATCCACGGATTCTCTCAGCATGTTTTTTCTTGCAACGATACATTGCGAACAGTGCAATTTGTATTGATCACTTACCGAGTCTTCTGTGCAGTGTAAAACTTTACATTTTCAACAGCCTCCTTAAGTAGGCGATTGAGAAAATATAACCTTGTGTACTTCTTCCATTCTTCAATCTGAGTCTATAGCAGGAAACAAAACAAAATATAGAAAAGGCAATTTTACCGCCTTTAATTCATAGAGTATTCCAGATATATAATAGCAAACAGAAGTTGTTTTATTCTTCTTCCATAAAGTATTCATCCAGACAGATTACACCTGTAACCAATGTTACTGAATTTTCCACCAGGAATGCTGTGATTTATCAAATACTGTATTCAGTATCAATACACAAGGACAGGGCTGAGAAATTTAATTTTGACAATATGACTTTTATATTGTCAGTTTCACAAACTTAAGTCTGCATTGAGGCCTTCCAGAGTTCCCCAATGTATAATAGACCTGAAAGGCATCAGCTTAGCTGCTATGGGGCATAGAAGTAAAGTGAAGGAATGCAAGTGATTCCATGTTTTTGCGTATCCTTAAAAATATAATAGGTTACTACAATATCGTATAAATTAACAGCCCAGCAATCTGATAGTGCAGCATGCTTCATCGACAAGGGAGCCATGAATGGCAACAATGCCCCACTGCAGTCTTAGCCACATTCCTATGGAAAGACTCAAAATGGAAGTCAGCCATTTTTGCTCCCAGGCCACTCCAGCATGCACTTGGGTGATTTATTCTGAGCAGGACTGGTTGAGGCCTGGGAGCAGTTGCAGAAAGTACTTGAAATTGAGAGACCAGAGCTGAGAAAAACTGGAGAGAATAGGTAAGCAGAATATTTTTTTCAGATAAAACTATACTTTATGTTTATTTGGGGAGAGAAGGATGCGGATCATCATAGAAACAAAACTCTCTAAAGACAGTCCACGCAAAATAGTTCAGTATATCTGAGGACAAAAGTATAAACATCACAATCATTCTTTAAATCTACAAATGCAAATAAATTTATACCTAATACACAACAAATAAATTATAAAGAGACCTCCTAAAAATAAACCAAAAATTCTCTAAGCAAATATAACCAAAACTAACAAAAATCCTAGTGTCAGTTTTGCTCAATTCTGATTGGAACATAGAAAACAGGTACAGAAGTAGGCCATTCGGCCCTCTGAGCCTGCACCACCATTCAATAAGATCATGGCTGATCATTCACCTCAGTACCCCTTTCCTGCTTTCTTTCCATACCCCCTGATCCCTTTAGCCGTAAGGGCCATATCTAACTCCCTCTTGAATATATCCAATGAACTGGCATCAACAACTCTCTGCGGTAGGGAATTCCACAGGTTAACAACTCTCTGAATGAATAAGTTTCTCCTCATCTCAGTCCTAAATGGCTTACCCCTTATCCTTAGACAGTGTCCCCTGGTTCTGGACTTCCCAAACATCGGGAACATTCTTCCTGAATCTAACCTGTCCAGTCCCGTCAGAATTTTGTGTGTTTTTATGAGATCCTCTCTCATCCTTCTAAACTCCAGTGAATACAAGCCCAGTCGATCCAGTCTCTCCTCATATGTCAGTCCTGCCATCCCGGGAATCAGTCTGGTGAACCTTCGCTGCACTCCCTCAATAACAAGAACGTCCTTCCTCAGATTAGGAGACCAAAACTGAACACAATATTCCAGATGAGGCCTCACCAAGGCCCTGTACAACTGCAGTAAGACCTCACTGCTCCTATACTCAAATCCCCAAACTATGAAAGCCAACATACCATTTGCCTTCTTCACCGCCTGCTGTACCTGCATGCCAACTTTCAATGACTGATGTACCATGACACCCAAGTCTCGTTGCACCGCCCCTTTTCCTAATCTGCCGCCATTCAGATAAGATAGGTTTTTGCCAGTGATGCACAAATATCTATGAAAGTGCCAGTTATGTAATGTTTCGCAGTAATAAGTACCTCAGCAGAAAGCAGTCTGGTTGCTGACTCTTTACAATTTTCCTTGTTCTTGCAACAGTTTTTCTGCAATCTCTTCTTGTCACTGAGCCACTTTTCCCTGAAAGCAATAATCACTCTGATGAAGAAATCCTCAAAAGGGTAAGCTGCTGCTGTGTGTAGTGTTAATGGTATCATATATATATTACAGCTCCAAGAATGGCTTTGCAACATATATATTTAAGCACTTTATTTCAACTCTCAATATTAAAAAGCATAAAACAATTATAGTGCAGCAGTAGAATACCTTCCTTCTTTTATTTTCTGAGCTTCAGTATCATTTTCATGGATAGTTTTCTTGTTCCTGAAAAGAAAATTCACATTTAATTTGAAATGTTCTCATACTGGACCCAAGTTTGCACCCAGGGTTAGAACGGCGCACCTCCGTGTGGTGCGCCAACATTTTAGAACAGAAACGGCGTCTATTATTTACCTTCGTATTTTCCCTGCAGTCTGGTCGATCCAGGCACTTGGCGCAGCGCAGCAGAGTGCGTGGAAGGCGGAGCCAGGTCCCGGCGCTGAAAACAGTGCCAGGATCGCTGCACATGCGCGCTAGAGTGTGCGTGCATGTACAGTACCTCCTCGCAGCCCGAATCTCTACAGGCTGTGTGAGAGGGGCCCGAAGCACGCCGCCACTAGCCCTGGCCGAATGGGCTCCCCTGATGCCACGTTCATGCGAGCAGGCACCCAATGGCCCTAGCAACATTATTTCAGTGGCTGTGCCTGTGTGGGCACACGCTTTGATTGAAAGTATCTTGAATATTTTATGACAAGATTGGGATCTTTACAGCATAATTTGCCGAAAGCATTATTGTCAACCAGCGAGTCAAAGGCAGGAGATGCTCGGCAACAGGGTTAATGTGTGTGTGGGGCACATGAAGCATTCAGAGAGCGGGGACAGCTTCAATAAGCGTGTGAAAGCGAAGGAACGGGCCAAGGGGAGGGGGGGGGGGGGGGGGCGAGGCAGATGGAGGCCTGGCGCGAGCTGAATTACCAAGCTGGCTGAGGCCAGAAAAGCAAACTTTAAACGAACCAAGGCAAACAACCAACAGCTGCTGGCACCAATCCAATATCGGTTTGTGGCGTTATTTTGTTGACCAAATCGAATACATTTCGTGCGTGTGTCTCTCTATCTCAAAAAATCTCCCCTCCCCGTTATGATGCCACGTTCACCACCCACTACCCCCAGCCACCCCTACCCTGCCGCGTTGAGCCTTCTCCCTCCCTCCACCCGCCTCCCCCCTTCAGATGCTGCGTTCTCCCTCCCCTATCCCAGGCCAAAGGGACTCCCACACGGCCAGCCGCTGCCGAGTTTAGTTGAAGGTAAGATTTACTTCATATCTTTATTTGTTAATTTAATTATTTACTTCAGTTCTTTATTTTTTATTGAATGCTTATTACTTTTTGTGCTTTGTTTGGTGCTTTAAATGTAGTTACGTGCAACGATTCCTTAACTCTAGGTAAGGTTTTTCTGTGCAGATAGAAGTGGCAACATACGCTGGCCTAAGTTAGTTTGGAGCAACTATTTGATGGCCAAACTCGCTTAAATGGCCAAAACAGGCATAAGTGGCTGGGAATGCCCCTTTTGGAAAAAAAAACTAAACTACAAAACTGAACAAACTCACTTACACTGGCGCAAATTAAATGACCAGAATAGCAACTAAAACGATACTCCAGAAAAATCAAGTTGCTCCAAAAAAAAGAGCAACTCCTGGGGAAATTTGGGCCCAATGGGCTAGATTTTCCCCAAGGAGTTTTGTTGGCGCACTGACCTCAAGCATGGCAACGTTGCGCGCTGGAAATGGCGCCAGCAAATACTCGCCCCATCCTGGCCACTGCGTAGTCCCCGGAGTCCTGGCGTGGCATGGTGGCTGAAAGGGGGGGGGGGGGCGGCGGCAACAGGCCAGCGCCCAAAGCACTGCCGGCACCTGCACGCATGCTCAGTGAGAGCTCCGCGCATGCTCCTGCCTTCCCAGTGCGTCCTCTGGGCTGTAAGCAGGACCCGATGCTTGCAGCCCCTATCCCAGACCGAAGGGACACCTGATCTCGCCACACCCTATCCCCGGCCGAGTGGACTCCCGCACCGGCCAGCCAGCCCACTGAGTTCCCGGGCAGGTAAGGACTTCGCTTTTATTTATTGGCTGTGCTTTAAAACTTTGATGGGGGGGGGGGGGGGGGGGGGGGGGGTGGTGGAGGAAGGGAAGAGAAAGAGATGAGACTTCCAGATCAACGAGCTGTGATTCCTCCGGACACTCGGCTCGGCCCACCCCCGAGACATCCCCGGCCCAGCAGCTGTGACTTCTCCAGTGCACGTCATCCCTCCCCTATCCCATGCACAGACCGGCCAGCTGCCTTTCCCAGGCAGACTTTAAAGATAAGGTAGGATTTACTTATTTTTTTATTGTTATCTTATTGGTTTGAGCTTTTCCTTCACGTTTGCTGCTTGGTTGTTGAGGTCCTCTCCAGTTCCCTTCCCTATCTCTGCCCTAATGTCTGCTGAATGTGCGCTACTTTTTCTTAACTGCCCGCAAGGTTTTTCAGAGCTGGCCACATACGCTGACCTAAGTGGATTTGGAGCACGTTTTTGCTGGCCAAAGTGGCATAAATGGCCAAAACTGGCATGTGTCTAGGAACACCCCCTTTTGAAATAAAAACTGACCTAAAAAAAAAAATCGTACCTAACTGACTTACTCTGGAGCAAATTTTTTGGGGAAAATGGCATTTTCTAACTTACGCCAGAAAAAATTTACTCCAAAAAAATTGATGCAAGTCATGGCCAATGTTGGGCCCATTATAACCAGTGTATGGAATGTTTTGGTTTGATATTAAAATTAACAAGTTATCAAAAAAGGTTCACATTTTCATTGCTCCACACTTTATGTTTGAAAGTAATTATAGCTAACAATTAAAGCTTTATATACAAGAGCTGCACAGCAGAGATAGAACATAAAATACTTCTCATTTCCATTTGTCACCCCGTTTACAACTCCAAGTAGAAAGAAAGAATTGGTAAACCAAGAGTTCTTCGTAACTGCCACCTAGCTTCAAGAGATCGTCACAAATTGGAAAAACTATTCTCTATACGGGGCTCTCTCAAACACTGTTAAATGATGAAACCCATTCAATTAGGGTAATTTAAAAATTTTGATGGGTTGCTACGAGACCTCAACTTGCTGTTATTGTTGGGAGCCTTCGATTGCCAGGCTCTGCACTCCCAGGGGAGGCCATTTTCAATCGATGTTGGAACGGACATCTCCTATTTGGCCATTTAGAAATAGTACAGTTTCCACGAGTGGCTGCACAGATTTACTACCTGGTAAAATAAAATCTTGCTTTTAGTCTCGTCCCTTTTTGGGTTTGAAAGTCGCTAGATTTGTCTCTCAGCTCTCTGGCTGATGAGTCATCAAATTAAGTCACCAGACCCGCTTCCTCCAATTGGCCAGGAATCGTGCTGGGCGGGGCTTAACAAGCCCAATCAGGGGAAATTCATTTTAGAGGCCAGGATGGAACCACCCACAGATGTCCCCCGCCACGCTTTGTAAAATCGCGGCCAAACTGGTTAATGCAGGAAATGGTGTTAATTCCTAAAGACATGCATATCCACTGGAGTTCTGAAATTTTAACCTAACTGGATGGCATTTATTGCCCAACTTTATAACTGGGAGAAATGAACACCAGTTTCTCCAATCAGGGGTTCTGGGAGACTTCAGGAAATATATTAGACATGCAAGTCTGCCATACCTTTCTAAATTATTCTTCACAGATTTAAGTTCTTCTTGTAGTGTACTGAGTTCTTGTGATTGATATTTTCTTTTCTCATGAAGTTTCTCTTTTTCAGCCTCCAGCTGTACCTTTATTGTTGTGAGCTCATCCCTCAGTTTCTATTACAAAGAGGGTTAGAAAGTAAAAAAACACCTTTTGTTATATTGTGTCGATTTCTATTTTACACCTATCTTCCACGGATATATCCATATATCCTCTAAACTCTGAAAAACGAATACTTACGCCACATTTACAGAATTAAAACTGAAAACTGTACTTCACAGAATTTCTCCAGTCTTATAGCTGAAGTAGTTCCTTAAACCTCAATTAAAATTAAAAATGATTTCCTACCAATCAATAGTACGCCCATTCCTCTAAAGACAGCAGGAACAATTTCTATATTATCTCCGAAAGAAGAAAAGAAAACTTGATTCCCACCAAGACGCAAACACAGTCATTGTTGTTTGCAATTCCCAGTCTCACATCATTTTAGAATGTTGGAAGAATGAGGATTGGTGAAAAATCTATTCTGTTCTCAAAATATTAAGAAATGTAAATTGGTAACATATATATTGCACCAGGTGTGTAGGGGTAATATGGGACTATAAAATGACAATTTGCTGATTTGATTTTAAATTTATCTTTTTTATTCCTCCAGTAAAAGTGCATACATTTTCCAGTAAAATGTCTTCCATCTAAATTTTTGTCATCCTATTTTGACACTCCCTTTTAATTATCCCCGCTCCTTTAAATTACACTTGTACTTAATTTTCCACTCCTACAACTGTGGGGTCACTACACACGTTCAAATCTGCACCTGGCACTATGTTAATGAGCTGATCTGGCCTACCGTTGGGAGTCTGTCTAGAACTTCCTTCTAACCATTATGGGTATAAACAGGACTCCTATTGGAAAATCTAGGCCCAAGTCCCCAATATTCTTGTTGATCCAGATAAGAGCTATCAGTTGTGTACAGACCTCCAAACACAGTAGTAGTGATGTTGGGGAAAGCATCAAACAAGAAATTATGGGTGCATGCAATAAAGGTGCAGCAGTTATCATGGGTGACTTTAATATGCATATAGATTGGGCTAACCAAACTGGAGGCAATACGGTGGAGGAGGATTTCCTGGAGTGCATAAGGGATGATTTTCTAGACCAATATGTCGAGGAACCAACTAGGGGGGAGGCCATCTTAGACTGGGTGTTGTGTAATGAGAGAGGATTAATTAGCAATCTCATTGTGCGAGGCCCCTTGGGGAAGAGTGACCATAATATGGTGGAATTCTACATTAGGATGGAGAATGAAATAGTTAATTCAGAGACCATGGTCCAGAACTTAAAGGGTAACTTTGAATATATGAGACGTGAATTGGCTAGGATAGATTGGCGAATGATACTTAAGGGGTTGACAGTGGATGGGCAATGGCAGACATTTAGAGACCGCATGGATGAACTACAACAATTGTACATCCCTGTCTGGCATAAAAATAAAAAAGGGAAGGTGGCTCAACCGTGGCTATCAAGGGAAATCAGGGATAGTATTAAAGCCAAGGAAGTGGCATACAAATTGGCCAGAAATAGCAGCGAACCTGGGGACTGGGAGAAATTTAGAACTCAGCAGAGGAGGACAAAGGGTTTGATTAGGGCAGGGAAAATAGAGTACGAGAGGAAGCTCGCAGGGAACATTAAGACGGATTGCAAAAGTTTCTATAGCTATGTAAAGAGAAAAAGGTTAGTAAAGACAAACATAGGTCCCCTGCAGTCAGAATCAGGGGAAGTCATAACAGGGAACAAAGAAATGGCAGACCAATTGAACAAGTACTTTGGTTCGGTATTCACTAAGGAGGACACAAACAACCTTCCGGATATAAAAGGGGCCAGAGGGTCTAGTAAGAAGGAGGAACTGAGGGAAATCCTTATTAGTCGGGAAATTAATGGGATTGAAGGCCGATAAATCTCTAGGGCCTGATGGTCTGCATCCCAGAGTACTTAAGGAGGTGGCCTTGGAAATAACGGATGCATTGACAGTCATTTTCCAACATTCCATAGACTCTGGATCAGTTCCTATCGAGTGGAGGGTAGCCAATGTAACCCCACTTTTTAAAAAAGGAGGGAAGAGAGAAAACAGGGAATTATAGACCGGTCAGCCTGACATCAGTAGTGAGTAAAATGATGGATTCAATTATTAAGGATGTCATAGCAGCGCATTTGGAAAGAGGTGACATGATAGGTCCAAGTCAGCATGGATTTGTGAAAGGGAAATCATGCTTGACAAATCTTCTGGAATTTTTTGAGGATGTTTCCAGTAAAGTGGACAAGGGAGAACCAGTTGATGTGGTATATTTGAACTTTCAGAAGGCTTTCGACAAGGTCCCACACAAGAGATTAATGTGCAAAGTTAAAGCACATGGGATTGGGGGTAGTGTGCTGACATGGAATGAGAACTGGTTGTCAGACAGGAAGCAAAGAGTAGGAGTAAATGGGTACTTTTCAGAATGGCAGGCAGTGACTAGTGGGGTACCGCAAGGTTCTGTGCTGGAGCCCCAGCTGTTTACATTGTACATTAATGATTTGGATGAGGGGATTAAATGTAGTATCTCCAAATTTGCGGATGACACTAAGTTGGGTGGCAGTGTGAACTGCGAGGAGGATGCTATGAGGCTGCAGAGTGACTTGGATAGGTTAGATGAGTGGGCAAATGCATGGCAGATGAAGTATAATGTGGATAAATGTGAGGTTATCCACTTTTGTGGTAAAAACAGAGAGACAGACTATTATCTGAATGGTGACAGATTAGGAAAAGGGGAGGTGCAACGAGACCTGGGTGTCATGGTACATCAGTCATTGAAGGTTGGCATGCAGGTACAGCAGGCGGTTAAGAAAGCAAATGGTATGTTGGCTTTCATAGCGAGGGGATTTGAGTACAGGGGCAGGGAGGTGTTGCTACAGTTGTACAGGGCCTTGGTGAGGCCACACCTGGAGTATTGTGTACAGTTTTGGTCTCCTAACTTGAGGAAGGACATTCTTGCTATTGAGGGAGTGCAGCGAAGGTTCACCAGACTGATTCCCTGGATGGCGGGACTGACCCATCAAGAAAGACTGGATCAACTGGGCTTGTATTCACTGGAGTTCAGAAGAATGAGAGGGGATCTCATAGAAACATTTAAAATTCTGACGGGTTTAGACAGGTTAGATGCAAGAAGAATGTTACCAATGTTGGGGAAGTCCAGAACCAGGGGTCACAGTCTAAGGATAAGGGGTAAGCCATTTAGGACCGAGATGAGGAGAAACTTCTTCACCCAGAGAGTGGTGAACCTGTGGAATTTTCTACCACAGAAAGTTGTTGAGGCCAATTCACTAAATATATTCACAAAAGGAGTTAGATGAAGTCCTTACTACTAGGGGGATCAAGGGGTATGGCGAGAAAGCAGGAATGGGGTACTGAAGTTGCATGTTCAGCCATGAACTCATTGAATGGCAGTACAGGCTCGAAGGGCCGAATAGCCTACTCCTGCGCCTATTTTCTATGTTTCTATTACTTTAAAGCAAATTGGAATTCCAAAATCTATGTGGCATGAAGTCATGAAATATTACAGTCGCATGCTTCAAGTTAATAGAAGGGTAAACCTAGCTTTGATTCATAAAATATTACTAATAAAGCAGTAAACTTTATAACAATAGCATCAGTTTTTGGAGTAAAGTTAACTGTACCTTCTCATTGATGACAAGCTGCTCATGTTTTTCTTTGAAGGTTTTGATTTCATGTTGAGTGTCAGCACAAAGTTGAACATATAATTTTTGCGACTTCTCACAGTTCTGCAAAAGGTGAACTTTTTCATGGTATAGATACAAAAAGGTTCTCTGCACGAGAGAAAAAAACAAAATGGCAGAATGTGCAACTGGTTATCTTGTTTAGAACAAAGTTAGGCAAACTTTTTGTTTGGAGCAAGTACAGTCTAACAAGTGTGAAGCCCCTATTATAGCACCAGAATTGTTACTTGTATATTACTTGTGACATGACCACTAAGATTGCAGAAATTTTATTCAGTAGTAGATTACTAGGAAATATCTATAATAGAATCGTAGGATTTTATTTTGCTGAAGGTCGTTTAGCCCACCACTTCTGTGCTGGCTTTCTGTAAGAGCTTTCCATTTCGTCCCATTCTGCGTTTTTATAATACCCTTTTAAAAAAATTATTTTTTGCTGTGTGCTAGAGAAAAGACTAAAAAATATATGGAGAGTAATGGATAAGAGAGTAATCGCCTCAGACTCAGGATTTATGTGCTCAAGACCTGATCACACAGCTTGGGCCCAAGTTTCCACAAGAAAAAAAAACGGGCGCCCCTCCGAGCTGGGCGCCCGTTTTTCGCGCCTAAAAAAATCCTCGGTATTCGCCACCTACTCACAGGTCCTCTGGCCCTCGGCGCAGCCAGCACGAGCTGTGGGGGGGGGGGGGGGGGGGGGGGGAGCCAGGTCCCGGCGCTGAAAACAGTGCCGGGACCTCTGCACATGAGCGCTACAGTCGGCACACAAGTGCAGTAGCTCCAGGCGCCGAACTGTGTGGGAGGGGCCCGAAGCACGCAGCTCCTAGCCCTGGCCCAATGGCCTCACTGGGGCTCCTCCCACGGCCAGCTCCTGCTCCCCGCCTGACCAGACCCGACACCCGCTCCCCCCCGCCCCGACCCAAGAACCGACACCCGCTCCCCCCCGGACCCGAGACCCCCTCTCTCTCTCCCTCTCCCCCACCCTCCCCCCCTCTCTCTCCCACCCTTCCCCCCCCTCTCTCTCTCTCCAACCCTTCCCCCCTTCTCTCTCTCTCCCACCCTTCCCCCCTCTCTCTCTCCCACCCTTCCCCCCCTCTCTCTCCCCCACCCTTCCCCCCCTCTCTCTCCCCCACCCTTCCCCCCCTCTCTCTCTCTCTCTCCCACCCTTCCCCCCCCTCTCTCTCTCTCTCCCACCCTTCCCCCCCTCTCTCTCTCTCTCCCACCCTTCTCCCCTCTCTCTCTCCCACCCTTCTCCCCTCTCTCTCTCTCTCTCTCTCTCTCTCCCTCCCTCTCCCTCTCCCTCTCCACCTCTCTCTCTCTCTCTCTCTCTCTCTCTCTCTCTCTCTCTCTCCCACCCCTCCCTCCCGCTCAGCTGCACGAACGGCTGCAGAATTCTCCCTGGCTGAAGCACTTTCACACAGGTAGGAAGATGGTTTATTTAATCTTTTCTTGGCTCATAAATGTTTATTCAGGTTGGATTTTTTTGTATAATATTTGTAGAAGTATAAATAAGGATTTATTGTCGAACTTAATGAGTTCCCTTCCCCCCCACCTCGTTCTGGACGCCTAATTTGTAACATGCGCCTGATTCTTTTAATGTGTAGAACAGGTTTTTTCAGTTCTACAAAAATCTTCACTGGCTCCATTCTACTTTAGTTTGGAGTACATTTTCACTGTGGAAACTTTCAAATCAGGCGTCAGTGGCCGGACACGCCCCCTTTTGAAGAAAAAATTCTGTTCTAAACTAGAGCTGTTCTACCTGACTAGAACTGCAGAAAAAAAATGTGGAGAATTGCGATTTCTAAAATAGTCGGTTCTCCACCAGTTGCTCCTAAAAATCAGGCGCGAATCATGTGGAAACTTGGGCCCCTTGTGTCAGTAACGACAACTTTTATTTTGCAGCTTTACAGTCACTCCAAGGTCATCATTCTTACCTGTCAATTCAGTTTAAAAAAAACTATACAATACAGTGCTTGGGTAAGAAACAATTTAAGCTTCTTGGGTTAGCAACATGCAGAATATTTTAAAATGAAAGATCAGCTTAAAAAAAGTAAACCTATTTCCGCTGAGAGTTTTAAGTTTCTGGCGTTACCTCTTTGCTTTCAAACGGTTTTATAGGATCAGTGATTACTGCGGCATCACAAGTCTTTATATTCTGCGAGAAGAAAAAGGAAAAAAAAAATCAGCATTTCTTCAATAATTCGGCTATGTCCAAGCCGTGTGTGTGTGTACTCTGGACGCACAGCACCACAACACACTTGAGGCATGAAGCACAAGAGTGATGGAAGACTATGGAGATTCTCATGATTTTCTACACGTTATCTGTTCAGCATGTGCCATTCAAATCAAATAAGTTTATTTTATTAATTTTTCACTAAAATGTCGTCAAATGCTGGCTCAAACCCATGAATATATGAAAATGATAACTTTTTTTCGCCAAGTTAAATTAAACAATGTTCTGCCAACAGCGCTTGAATAAAGACAATCTAGTTTTGGTGGGGGGGGGTGGGGCGGAAACAGAGGTCTGTCCATGACTTATTATATTTTACAACATTTTGGTTTCTGGACCAAATTATTTGCACCGATCAAAGTATGAGAATTACCATCCATCAGTTAAAATAAATCCTGTTCAATATAAAAAGTGCAAGTCTACAATCATGACACTCTAGGCTGGTGAAAAGTATTTTTACTCTCCTGTCTTTATTAATACAATAGAATCTAGTTATAGTATTGATCTGGTAAGGTCCCTGTGCGATCAATAGGTCAGAAGGTGACAATCAACAGGCCACGGAATTCAGGAGGAAGATTAGATACTGTTCCTGAGGTCTGAATGAAACAATGTATGAGACCAAAGATGATGAGGTCAGACGAAGAGTGGGTGAGGGAGGGGCAGCTCAGGGTCATTCTTGCAGGCAGAAAAATGTTGCTACCATTGATATTGCAATTTAATGTGTACAGGGTGCAGAATTGCCCAATAGTTAAATGCAGATGATATCTTGATATCAAGTCGCATTTTTCTCAGTTAAGAGAAAACTGCAATACAGTAAACTAAATATTTTAAAAACTAATCTATGGCTTAGTTTTGGCACAAAACCAAAAAAACTGCAAGCAATTACACTAGATTTAAATGGGAAGGATGTTGCAAGGCTGCACAAACAATAAAACTTACCATTTTTTTTTAATCCTTTCAGGAACATACATTTCCAGAATGTACAAGTATCTAATACAATCATACATACTGTAAAATTATCCTTCACTTAAAACACAGGTAGCTTAACTTAAAATTATTTACAGGAGTAGTACATTAAAAAAAACTGTACAGAAAAACAGAAAATAACAGCAACTACAAGAATTGACTTAATGGAAGCAAAACAATTCACTTACCTTATTGGCAACACTGCTGATTTTTAAGGACTGTGACTTAGAATAAGAATCGTCTGAGCCAACCTGCATCATGTTATTTGTGGTCACATCTCTGAACTGTTGAAAGCTCTTGAAATCATTAGGTTCCAACAAACTCTTCTTTATCGAAGAGTTAGCTGGCAAGCTAACTTGTGCTTGTTCACTTAAATGATTCTTTGTTTGTTCCTCTGCGAACAAGGCAGAATGTCGAGGATTTGGAGGACATTGAGATTTATACAAAAGTAGGTCATGCTCAGCAGATAGCATATCATCTCGGTCTTTGTGTTGTGATGGTCCAGATACTTTGGTCTTGCATTTACTCTTTTTATTGGAATATGAACCCAAATTAAGTGAGCAAATCTTATCTTGAAGACCATCATCTGAATATGTGTTGGTGTTTGAACTTTGCATCTTTTCTTTTGGTGCCCATTGGTAATAATCTGTCATCTCAGAATCCACATAACTGTTCTCATCCAATTTAGATGTTCCCTCTTCCAAAAATCTGAAAAATCAAAAGTTAGGAATGTTTTTGCTTAGTTCAGTGACCTTAGAATTCTGGAAATTTGCAGCACAGAATGAGGCCATTTGGCCCATGATGTCTGTGCCGACGGACAAAAAGAAGCTATCCAGGCTAATCCTACTTTCCAGCTCTTGGGGGCTGATTTTCATCAAGGCCTCAGCCTGCCCAAGTGCCGCCGAGGTACCGGATGGTACTTTGGGCGGGATATTCAAGGCTGAGGTCCCTCAAAGGTCGGCAAATCAACGACATATGCCGCCAATCTGGGCAGCAGCGGGCGGGAGGTCTCATTCTCAGCGGCAAGGTGCTTGCCACCAAAGTGCTGCCGAGGATGGAGTCGGGCCCACTGAGGGTCTAAGAGCTGAAAAAAAATCAACACTAAAAAATAAAAAAATTATATGAAGACCTCCAGGGCACCCCATACAGGTATGTCGCTGTTGACATTTTTTTTTAATGTTCACCTATCTTTTTTTCAGGTTCTTCCTACTTATCGTCGTGGACAGACCAGCCTCCAAGCCAGCAGTCCACCCCTGTTCTGGCGCCGACTCCCATCCACAGGAATCTGGGATCTCGGTGGGCAGGAGCCCAGTTGCGCCACTCACTGACATCAGCGGGCAGTTCCCAGCGGCTCTCCCCTCCCACCTGCTCCAGTCCAATTGGAATGTGGCACTGGGCGGATCAAGAAGAGCAATGTCGGCAACAGCGGGCAGTGATTGATGAATTTCTGCCCCTTGATCTATAGTCTTGTAGGTTACAGCACTTCAAGTGTATATCCAAATACTTTTTAAATGTGATGAGGGTTTCTGCCTCTACCACCCTTTCAGGCAGTGAACTGAGACACCCACCACCTCTGGGTGAAAAATTTTCTCAAGTCCTGTCCAATCCTTCTACCAATTACTTTAAATCTATGCCCCCTGCTTATTGACCTCACTGCTTAGGGAAATGGGTCCTTCCTATCCACTCTATCTGGGCCCCTTAAAATTTTATACACCTCAATCGAGTCTCTTCTCAGCCTCCTCTGTTCCAAAGAAAACAAACCCAGCCGATCCAATCTTTCATTATAGATCAAATTCTCCAGTCCTGGCAACATCCTTGTAAATCACCTCTGTACCCTCTCTAGTGCAATCGTATCTTTAGTCACGCATCATTTCAAAGAATAACTTGAAGTGTAGACAATTAATTTCAATTTACCTCCCCAGCTAAAGAAAAAATAAAATATATTTACATACATCTCAAAGTCTTTTGGATATGAATTACTTTTGAAAAGTAGTGACTGCTGTAATGTAGATAGTATCTACTAAATGTTAGCTTAAAATATTTTTTCCAGGCCACACTAGAGTGGAAGAGTGCTGGCTTCCCAATAAAAGGAGCTCAAACTTGAATATAGGAGCTGTCTGCCAACTTGAAATTGCAGCAGCTTCAAATAAAGGACCCCCATAACATTTGTGAAATACCTTTCATTACAGCCAACAAGAATATCTACACGACCTTAACCTTCCAATTAAAGGATGGCACTTGAAGCCAAGTGGGATAACTTTCTTGGGGAAGGCAAGGAAAGATGGGTGTTAGAAACCAAATATAATATTCTTTTTTGGTATTTACCAAAGAGGTGCCAAAGGAGAATGTAACATTATTTTCCGCATTTAGATATCCAGGTATAGCATTGAAAATGCATAGGAATTATTCTACTCATTATCAACTAGTCTAGCTCGATTATTCTTTATACTTCTCAACCAAATTTAAACTAATTTCCCTATCACTCTTTTTAGAAAGTTTCTGATGATTTCCACATTGATGGTTAAGGTAAGGAGTTGTGGAATTCGTAGTGAACAATGTCACTTGTTCGATAGCCAGATCAAAAATAAGAAACAGAGAATAGTCATAAGGGGAAGCTCTAAGACTGAAAGCAGTTATGGATTTCCCAGGGCATTGTTCACGGTAAGTCAAATGATATGCTGTTTTGCAATAGATACATGATACCACGTAACTTATAATCTATTTTTCTGCTAAGGTGGTGCCTATCCATTTATGGTCACAAGATTGAATTGTGAATTAATACATCCTGAAGTCAGTAAGACATCCAAGACATGATCTGTGAGCTGCTACCCAGCCAATGAGGCCTCCGAATAGTACCCCAGTATGAATCTCCACCTACAGGAAAGGACAAGATGAGGGGGGGGAAATATTACATCTCCCTTGCAGAAGGCACAGTCAATGGGGTAGAAATTGGTTTGTGCCAGCGTGAACTGAGCACAGGAAACGATCCCTTCACCGGAATAGGTAGGGCTGGGGCCCAATTGATATTTGGCCTCGGGCCTCGTTTTAATATGACCAGCAAGATCTGTGGACACCTACTGCTGCAATGCCGTTAGTGGCCGTCAGTTACTTCCTTGGTGGATGGGGCGGGGAAGGGTGATCGGGTGCAAGGGCTGGCAGCAGCCTGCAGTCGTACTAAGAAGGTGGAGAAGCACACCTGCTCTGTTTGGTTCCACATTAAAAGTTTTTTTTTAATTACCCTTTAACAGCCAATGGTTAAGTGCATGTAGACCACGTACTCGTCTGTTCCATTGAGGCCGAATAAGTTTCTGAAATGAGTCCTAAAACAGGCACTGGGCATTTTAGTCATATGTTGAAGATGCCCAACACTTGTTTCAATCGGACGTCGGGGACACCTCTACAGCACCCAAATTAATGTGACATCAGATATGTTTCTGACACTGTTTGGGCACGGGAGGTTGCACCCGTAAATTGGACCTCTTTTTTTTGCCCGGAAAACGAGCCCAATGAGGTTCAATTTCACTCTTATCGGCTCTTCCAAGTCAGGTACTTTAGCCCTGGCAAGCTCATCTGCACTAAATATAATCTCCCCACCTCCATCTTAAATGGATGTTAATCACAACCATTACATTTTAAAATGGATACTACTAATGCGGACACTTATTCTTTTAGCAGGAGTTGAGTGTTACAATTTCTGTGATTAATGCGCAAGTGAAAGTTGCAAATGTTGGAGGGATTTTTATTTGTGAATCACCTACATTCATCATTTCTGGTTCCTATCTGAATACAAGGCCTCATCATATGCAGTCAAACTACTGAGAGTAGATCAATATGGCATCTCAGGTTGCTTCATTACAATAAGTTAGATTTGCTTTTCTTTGTCCCTTTTTCCTTATGGCAAAAGGTTGACAAGAATTCACGAGTTCAGTATTTTTCCATACATTCCGCCAAACTTGATGACAAAAAATAAATACCACAGCACAGATTTTCAGCTGCATTTTGCTGAATATATGCTTTGGGCCATCTGGATATTATAGACTAGCTACCCCACCAGTCAGTGAATTAAGCGAGACAATATGGTTCTTCCAGATAGACATGTTCACCATGACACAATTTAAAATAAGTAAAAGCTCAACAGTACTTGTCTTAATCTCTGCCATAGAATAGAATCATAGAATGGTTATAGCAGAGAAGGAGGCCATTAAGCCCAATCGAGCCCGTGCCGGCTCTCTGCAAGAGCACTTCAGCTAGTCCCACTCCCCCGCCCTTTTCCTATAGCCATGCAAAAAAGATATTTCGGCAGGTACTTATCAATTCCCTTTTGAAAGCCACAATTGAATCTGCCTCCGCCACCCTTTCAGGCAGTGCATTCCAGATCTTAACCACTCACTGCGTAAAAAAGTTTTTCCTCATTGGTTCTTCTGCCAATCGCCTTATATCTGTGTCCGCTGGAAGGAGCACTTTGAAGATCTCCTCAATCGAGACTCTGCCTTTGACTCGAGTGTTCTCAACTCCATCCCGCAGCATGCAATCCGCCAACACCTCAGTGAGACTCCAACGCTGCAAGAAGTAGGCAAAGCCATAAAACAGCTCAAGAACAACAAGGCTACGGGTGCGGTTGGAATTCCTGATGAGGTGCTAAAATATGGCGGAGAGGCGCTGTTGGAGCGGATACATGACCTCATCTTTCTCATTTGGAGGGAGGAGAGCATGCCGGGGGATCTCAGTGATCGTGACCATTTTTAAAAGGGGGAACAAATCCGACTGCAGCAACTGCAGGGGAATCTCCCTGCTATCAACCACTGGGAAGCTTGTCGCTAGAGTCCTCCTCAACCGTCTTCTCCCTGTGACTGAGGAGCTCCTCCCGGAGTCACAGTGCGGATTTCGTCCCCTACGGGGGACAACAGACATGAACTTTGCAGCACGACAACTGCAGGAAAAATGCAGGGAGCAGCGCCAACCCTTTTACATGGCCTTTTTCGACCTTACAAAGGCCTTTGACACTGTCGACTGTGAGGGCTTATGGAGCGTTCTCCTCCGTTTTGGATGCCCCCAAAAGTTTGTCAATGTCCTTCGCCTGCTCCACGACGACATGCAGGCTGTGACCCTTACCAGTGGATCCATTACAGACCCATTCCACATCCGAACCGGGGTCAAACAGGGCTGCGTCATCGCTCCAACCCTCTTTTCAATCTTCCTCGCTGCCATACTTCACCTCACCGTCAACAAGCTCCCCGCCGGAGTGGAACTAAACTACAGAACCAGTGGGAAGCTGTTTAACCTACGCTGCCTCCAGGCCAGGTCCAAGATCACCCAAACCTCTGTCGTTGAACTGCAGTACGCGGACGACGCCTGCGTCTGTGCACATTCGGAGACTGAACTCCAGGATATAGTCAATGTATTCACCGAGGCATATGAAAGCATGGGCCTTACGCTTAACATCCATAAGACAAAGGTCCTACACCAACCTGTCCTCGCCGCACAGCACTGCCCCCCAGTCATCAAGATTCACGGCGCGGCTCTCGATAACGTGGACCACTTCCCATACCTCGGGAGCCTCTTGTCAACAAAGACAGACATTGATGCGGAGATTCACCATTGCCCCCAGTGCGCCAGTGCAGCCTTCGACCGCCTGAGGAAAAGAGTGTTCGAAGACCAAGCCCTCAAACCTACCACCAAGCTCATGGTCTACAGGGCTGTAGTAATACCCGCCCTCCTGTATGGGTCAGAGACATGGACGACTTATAGAAGACACATCAAGTCGCTGGAGATATATCATCAACGATGTCTCTGCAAGATCCTGCAAATCCCCTGGGAGGACAGACGCACCAACATCAGTGTCCTCGCCCAGGCTAACATCCCCAGCATTGAAGCGCTTACCACGCTAGATCAGCTTCGTTGGGCAGGCCACTTAGTTTGCATGCCAGTCACGAGACTCCCTAAACGGAGCTCCAAATGAACCAAAGGTGGGCAGCAGAAACGGTACAAGGGCACCCTCAAAGCCTCCCTGGTGAAGTGCGACATCACCACCGACGCCTGGGAGACCCTGGCCAAAGACTGCCCTAGGTGGAGAGTGCGCATCCGGGAGGGCATTGAGCTCTTCGAATCTTAACGCTGGGAGCGTGAAGAGGTCACGCGCAGGCAGCGGAAGAAGCGTGTGGTAAATCAATGCCACCCCCTCCCCCCCACCCCCGCTCTTCCCCCGACGACTATCTGTCCCACCTGTGACAGTGTCTGTGGCTCTCGTATTGGACTGTTCAGCCACCAAAAAACTCACTTTAGGAGTGGAAGCAAGTCTTCCTCGATTTTCAGGGGCTGCCTATGATGATGATAATTTATCCTCTGGTTCTCAACTTTTCCACTAATGGGAACAGTTTCTCTCTACTCTGACAGGATCCCTTATGATTTTGAACACCTCCATCAAATCTCCTCTCAACCTTCCCTGCTCGAAGGAGAGCAACCCCAGCTTCTCCAGTTTATCCACGTAACTGAAGTCCCTCATCCCTGGATCCATTCTTGTAAATCTTTTCTGCACGCTCTCTAAGGCTTTCACATCCTTCCTAAAGTGCGGTGCCCAGAATTGGACACACTACTCCATTTGAGGCCAAACCAGTGTTTTATAAAGGTTCATCATAACATCCTTGCTTTTGTACTCTCTGCCTCTATTTATGAAGCCCAGTAGCCCGTATGCTTTTTTAACCGCTTTCTCAACCTGCCCTGCCACCTTCAACAATTTGTGCACATATATCCCCAGATCTCTCTATCCATGTACCCCCTTTAGAATTGTACCCTTTAGATTATATTGCCTCTCCTCGTTCTTCCTACCAAAATGTAACACTTTACACTTTTCTGCGTTGTATTTCATTTGCCATACCTTTATAACTTAAATTTTTCCAGACTTGATTATTGTAATACCCTCCATGAACTTCAGCTTGTGTAAAAGTCTGCTGACTGTACCTTATCCACACCAAGTCCCACTCACCCATCCTCTTTCCTCACTAGTCTACATTGGTTTTTGGTCCCCAACACATCAAATTTAAAATTCTCATTTTCAGGTTTAAAATCACATCATGGGCGCACCACTCCCTAACTCTAGTTTTACCCCTTCCTACAACCATCCCTTCTCCACCCGAATTCCTCTAACTGTGGCCTCTCATGCAACTCCTTCCCTTCTCTTCACCACGAATACCTTCAGCTGTCGAGGTCCTTCTGCTCAATTTCCTCCTTTAAGACCCTCCTTAAAACCTGCCTCTTTGACCAGACTTTTGGTCATCCCATTTGGTTTGGCATCCATTTTGCTTTGATTAGGTCGCTGTTAAACACTGTGGGACTTTTCCTATGTTAAACGCACTATATAAATGCAATCAATGTATTAATTTTGAAGTGAATGTCAGAACATGCCAATGTAATGCTGCCCACTTATACTGCCACTATCCACCCAAAAAGAGCCCAACTCACAGACTTATTTTGCAACTGCATTACTCGTTAACAGCAGACTTATTTAGTTGACTATTATGCATTTAATACAATTAAGATTCTTACCCGCTTTTATCATTCTTCATCCACTCATTTGAAAATCCAGTATTTTTCTGAATGGAAGTGGGGAAGAAGTGAACAAAAATTTAAATGGATTCTGGTCAATAACTTAGATTAAATAACTCAATTAAAATATTTGGCATTTTTACAGAAAGTTTAGCTGCATGCACCTGTCAACAGCTAAGAATCTCATGTAAGATCACATGAAAGTTCTTTTGGAAAAAAAAATCTTTGGTTTTTAAAATGTAACTATGTTAAGTTAAACCTTCACTAGCATATTGTGCTACTTTAGTTACAATAATTATCTCCAGAACTCTTTTTTTTCATTGTCTTCTTGTGAGCTGGAGCTTGGATAGTCAACTTGACGTGTGCAATAGAAATATAGTAATTTCAGTCCAAATATGCCACCATGTAGAGATCCAAGTCAGTCTTTAAGCAATTCAGCAATAAAGCATGGGCAGAATTATTGTTACACTGAGCTGAAAACTGCAGTGCACTGGCAGCAGGAAAGAGCCAGGTACCTTTAGCTAGAATTGTGCATCAATTGTCGCCAGTGACTAGGCGAGAGGAAATGAGAGGGGAAAAGCAGGAATGAGAGAAAGAAGAGGGAGAGTGGAGGAATGAGAGGGAGAAATGAAAGCGCGAGACAGAAAGAGTATGAGAGCAAGGTAGAAAGAGGGTAAATGAAAAAGGCGTTGTGGAAGACAGGAAAAGAGAAAAGCACACACACAAACATGCAGTTTTGAGCATGAATTTAAAGGATAGCCAAGGTATGCTTTAGACTTAAGGTTGAAAGTGATGCCTGTTTTTCAAAATTTGTTGCAAAAGCCAGTTTGAAAAATGGTGAGCATAAACTAAAGAATCACTTTCTGTATCACATTTATATCACTGTGGTACAAAAAAACATCAGTATAGAAAAGATTGAGAATTTTTACAAAAAATTATTGTTCCACTGTGTTACAGCAAGAAAATATGTTAAACATAGTACTCTTTTTTGAGGATGCCATTTTTATTTTTGGACAGCATATTACCATCTCATTTTCTCCTTCTGATCTTCCTAGCCTATGCACTTTCAACATCCAACAAATTCCAAGATGTCTAATCTCCATCAGATTGTCTCATCCTTTGCCCTCATTCAATGCCTCGCTACAATGTCTTCACCGCGCCTCCCCCACCCCATTTGAAGTCTTTCCTCTCTGAAGGGAGCTGTTCAGCTAACATCAGCTGCAGCAACATAAGCATTACTTCCTGGATATTAATCAGGAGGCATTCAAATCGGGAAAAATTAGTGCCGTAGGCCAAATATTAAAATTGGAGAGTGTATGGCTGGCTCCCCGTTAATCCATTTTAGCAAGGATCATACTGTGAGGAAGTAGATTATCTGACTAACTCATTTTCCAATTGAACTGATTTTTGACATTAAATCTATCTAAATTATGTTTAGTCTAACTTGCAAGGAAATATTTTAAATACCTTAGTTTTCGCTTCCTTCTTTCTGGCTCCAACTGTTTCATCCTGTCAGAGATATATAAATACAATTCAGTGCACTCTCACTGAATCTGCATCAGCAAGTGTTTTAAAGTTGTACACTGAAAGAGTGCAAACAATTGCAGCCTATTTGGATTTAGCAATGTCCTACTAACAGTAAATGAATGAATGACCATATAACTTGTTTTTGGTAATGTTATTGTAGGGAACAATGATGGCCAGGACACTTGAAGAACTCCTGCTCTTCCGTGAACAGTGCCAAAGGATTTTTTACATCCACCTGAGCAGATAGACGGGCCTCAGTTTAACATTTCATCTAAAAGAAGACACTCAGTTAAATCAATGAGCATTCTCTCAATAATACATTGACATGTCAACCTGCATTATGTGCTCAAGTGAGTAGGGCATGACTCTCAACTGTCTGACGGTGAAGCAAAAGTACTATCAACAAAGCTAAGCCGATTCTATGGAGGGAATATGCGTGCTAATGGAGTCAATTTAAGTTGTTTGCTTGCAATGCAGCGTATCTGACCAAGAGGTCACAAACTATTGATGGGCGTTCTGAAACATTTCTTCAGCTATTTAAACTTTGAGGAAAGTGGAGGAAAGCGAAAAAGAAAAGAAAAAACGGGACTTTACTTGAATGTTCTTGCAATTAAAATACAGCAATGTATTCACTATACCTTCAGTTCACTCTGGTCAGTCTTTTTGTTTGAAGTATCTATTTTAAAAAGAAAAGACTTCATAAGTTTATCAAGCTAATATTGCCCTTGCTTGGTCCATACATCCGAGATGTTAAATATTAAATCTACATTACTTTTCCTTTGGCTTCAGAATGGTATATTTTCATTTAAAATTGACTCACTTTTTTTGTCACACAGCTTTTAAAAAAGGTACTATATAATTCTTACGACAACTATTAAAACATAAGGCTCAGCAATCAAACTCCAGAACAGCTGCTTTTTTCCAGAATCTCATAGGAAATGCATATACAATGCAAGTCTGCCCATTTGTTGAAGTTTTATTCTTGAGGCCAGGAGAAATTACACTTGGCCCATAAAAAAAAACTCTGGTCCACTGTTGGCCCATTCAAGCCCCATTGTTTCAACCTCCCTTTTTTGATGATCTTAAAGTTGTGCCCTTGTGCCACCCTTTCAATGACAACTGGAAACCAGCAATATAATTTTTTATCTTATCATAAACTTCATGCTCTTAATACACTACATCAGGCCAACACTCAGCTTCAGTGAAAAAACAACCAACTTCACAAATCCTAACTGTAACTCATTATCTGTTACCAGCCAAGTGAGCATCCCCTGCACCTCTTCCAAACAGACAGACATATACATAAAATATACACCCATACTAAAGTCTCAGATAACAAATTTGGTTCTCAGATAGTTTGTTGTCTCAAACTGCAAAGATTTTTCCATTAAGGAGACTTTACGACATATCACAGTATTCTCATGAATCAAGTGAGTTCTCGTCTTTAAAAAAAACAGTAAAAGCAGATAGGGTAATGACTATCAACACTAACAGGATTGTTTACATGTGTAACTGCAGTCAACAAGAGCAGACATCGACGACGAGGTCCAATACCCCCTTCAGTTTGCCAGTCAGTGCAACCTTCGGTCGCCTGAGGAAGAGAGTATTTGAAGACCAGGGCCTCAAACCCAGTACAAAGCTCATGGTCTACAGAGCAGTAGTGATACCTGCCCTCCAGAGACATGGTTCAGAGACAGGGACTATGTACAGCAGGCACCTCAAAACACTGGAGAAGTACCACCAACGCTGCCTCTGTAAGATCCTGAAAATCCATTAGCAGGATAGGCGCACTAACATCAGTGTTCTCGCTCAGGCCAACATCCCCAGCATCGAAGCATTGACCACGCTCAATCAGCTCCGTTGGACGGGCCATATCGTCCACATGCCTGACACGAGACTCGGAAAACAAGTGCTCTACTCGGAGCTTCAATACAGCAAGCGAGCCTCAGGTAGGCAGAGGAAACGCTTCAAGGACACCCTCAAAGCCTCCTTGAAAAAGTGCAACATCCCTACCGACACCTGGGCATCCCTGGCCCAAGACCGCTCAAAGTGAAGGAAAAGCATCCAGGAAGGCGCTGAACACCTCGAGTCTGACCGCCAAGAGCAAGCTGAAGCTAAGTGTAGACAGTAGAAGGAGCGCACGGCAACTCAGGCACCCCACCCACCCATTCCTTCAACCACCGTCTGCCCCACATGTGACTGAGACTGTAGGTCCCGCATTAGACTCTTCAGACACCTGAGAACTCATTTTTAGTGTGGAAGCAAGTCATCCTCGACTTCGAGGGACTGCCGAAGACAGAGAACTGCAGTTAAATTGCTCACCAGTTTGTTCCTGGTGCATGTTAGGTAGTTTTCCTGGAGTTTGATGCTTCTTTTCTTTTTTCCTGGCAATCTTCTTCAAGTTAAAACTAAATGAAAGAAATACAATCTATAAGAATTTGGAACATAACTTATAAGGTTTAAAAAAACAATCACTTTCATTAACTATGTATATACTGACTCGGTTGAAGAATTATTGTGGAAATCAAATATTGACAAGTATTGTTTAAAAGCTAATCAGCAGATTAAATCGTTTCACATGTTTATGTATTGTAAAAACAAGTTAAAGAAAAGCTTTAACTCAGCAAAATCACAGAAGACAAGTCCGTAAAATGTATCAGTTATTAGCACTGAAGTTTAGCTGATGGCATTTGCAGTGGAAATGTACTTAAATGAGCAGTATTGTTTATACAATCAAGTTGTATGAATCACATGTTAAGCTCAACTGAGAAACTATATTCAAAGTACAGGAAAAATACTGGCAATGTAAAGATGAAGATATTTTATTTATTTTTTTAAAATCACATAATTGCACAAGATCAAATACAGAAGATTCTAAGTAAATGCTTCCAACAATACCAATACGATCATAAAAAGATTGTCATTTGAAACCTTCACACAGCTGCACTGTGAAGACTATTTTTCCAACTTGAATTCAGTAATGCATAAAGGTAGACATGTGAACTATTAGTTCAACGGTGAAAAACACCCAGCAGTACATTATACTTGGATTGTGTCTGGAATTTGAGTTGTCCAAAAGTAGGAAGTATTGGTGGTTACAAATCAGCACTGGATGGTAGAAAAGTGTTAAGCAATTTAAGGGCGATGAATATGGATTGCATAAATATTTTATATAAAATTGAAACATAAGGGCTTACTTTGGAGGGTGATTTTTCCGATAGATTATTAGTACTAATACACTAAATAAACCTAATGATAATACTTTATTTCTTGGATGTTCTCAGGTTAGGCTGAACAAAATCTTCAACCAGAAATAATAGCCAATATCAAGCACGCACCCACCATGCAGTATCAGTACCTCAATTAAATATTGACATTTCCCGTCTCATAAGTAGGATTTATAAACTCTGATATTTCATTTAAATTAGATTATTACTTGAATATAAAATAGGTATGCTGACAGAAGTTATTTAAAAAATCTCTAAATTGAAGAATATTTATATTATTAATTTTGTTTAGGGAGATATCTGAACTAAAATAAATTGGTAGTCAGTCACTCTGTCCTTAATTATACATTCCAATAACTTCCCCACAACAAAAGTTAGACTAACAGGTCTATAATTTTGTAGTTTCTCCCTCGCCTTTCTTAAATAATGGAGTTACATTTGCAATTTTCCAATCTAAAAAGGGACAATTCCTGAATCGAGAGCGCTTTGGCAGATTATGGTTAAAGCTTCTGAAATCTCCTCACCTACTTCTTTTAAACCCTGGTGTGAAAACCATCAGGTCCTGGGGATTTGTCAGTCTTTAGTGCCATTATTTTTTCTAATACTGTTTTCTTGCTTGCATTAACTTTAGTGAGGTGCAGTCCTTGATTCATTATTAGTTTCCCTGGAATGTCAGGTATATTATTCTGTTCCTCTACAATAAAGACTACCACAAAATAACTATTTAACAAGTCTGCCACTTCCTTATTTGCATTTGTAATATTAACCCCCCCCCCCCCCACCCCCGCGGTTTTGAAAAGGGACCACATTACCCTTGCACTTCCTTACAAATACGAGCAGGGTTCCTAACTGACAACAGTGGCTCACATTAAGTGGACAGAGCCTGCATCTGCATTTTTTAATTCTTGGAATATAGGTAACATTGACAAGCAGCAGCTGCTCATCCCTAGTTGCCCTGAGGGTGTTAAGAGCCAACCACATAATGTGGGGTTGGAGTCAAGTATAGGCCAGACCAGATAGGGACAGCAAGTTTGTTTCCCTGAAGACATTAGTGAACCATTGGATTTTTAAATAACAGCAGCTTTCAGTCATTTTTTTTTAGTGCTAGGCCACAAATTACCAGATTAATTGAATTCAAATTCACAATTATCATGGAGCGATTTGAACTCTGAGTGCTAGCCCAATAGGCAAAGGTACTCTGCATCCACTGGATCTGTATTTTAACATTAACATTAACTTTCGATATGCTATCAAACAGCTGTTTTAGCAGTTAGCTTTCTGAGACATTAAACAATGATAGCTCATCACAGTGCCACCTACAGGCATAACAAGTATTGCAGTTAAATGTTGATGCATTTGTAATGAGTTTTCCCAGAGACGGAATCTGACAGAAATTTTCAGCGGGATTTGAAATGGAATGCTGCAATGCAGATCAGAAATTTGAATACATATTTATATTTTTTGACCAGAAATGTACATTCTTTCTGTATTGAGCATGACAGGAAAGGGGTAATTTCATATTTCATGTCTTGCTATGTCAAGAAAAATGTCTTCTATGAAGGGCTATTAGTCTTGAATAATTGGCAAGTGGCATGAATGGATATTCTGGAGTTTTGCATAATTACCTGTTCAGGTCAGATTGAAATTATGGAGTATTTTCCTTCAGATTACATAAATAGGTTAGATTGGACTTTGCAGCAGGTTTGATGTGCCGACTGCTGTTTCCTCATTTCGCACTTCCTTATGTTCAGAGAACTTAGGCATTGAGACACAGGAAAGCTTTCATTCAGAAAAGACACCATCCCTCCCCGCACAAAAAAAATTATATTATATATGAAAAATAGCATCAAAATACTGATGAGCATTTTAAAATGAAGAATTTCCTGACGAATTGTATGAATTATCTTAATGTTTTTCTATAAACATGACAAGCATCTTGTATTTACAGAAAAGTATCAAGTGAATTCATACATTTATAAACCAAGTGAAAATAAATAAAACTGCAACAAGTTATCACTGAATGTACCTGCTAGCAGACTGCTTAGTTGCTGGATTCTGGCCAGTTTTATTTTCTTTTAACTTTGAACTTTCAATCTGCAACAGATGTGGAAAGAACATGTGAAGCAATCTATTAGTTTATTCTTCTTGCAAAGTTGACAATTCCACATTTTTTATCCAGACATATCCAGACCCCGTCGCAGACATGCAAGTTTTTCATCGATATGTTTTCTGCTTCCATTCAAAAAGCTGGAAATCGGGGAGCTGCAGGCACTCGTTCGTTATAAGGGGGGAGAGAGACAGACAGACAGACAGAGACAGAGAGAGAAAATAATTTTTTTTCATGCGTTATACCACCCATCGCGTATAGTGGGCAAATCGCGTACAAATGAATGTGCCCACTATAAGCTGCGGGGATGGCAATAAAACATTTTTGGGAGAAGGATTATCAATAATAAGAGTGTCTACTATCCATCTTACTCTTTTCAGCTAGCTTGATAAAAGCCTTTTTTTTCATTGTAAAAATTCAAATTTGACTTCATTTCTCGCAGTAACTGCTCCACAACTGAAAATATTAAATGCCTCTTTGCAGCATTTATGTGTATGTAAACTTAAAATATAACTTACTGTCTTTTGCCGAGAGTCCTGAAAAATGTCCACTTTCCAGATGCACCCCATGCAGTCTGGGGTAAGACAGTCTAAACCTAGAATTTCCTGCAACAGTTTTTACAAAGAGAATAATTTTTAAAAGTAGAAAAATATGTACCATGCATTTGTTTCAATCATGATATTACAACAGGAAAGAAGAATATCTTCAATATATTAGAGCTGAAGGAACCTGCATAGTCTGTCTCACTGCCAGTCACAAACTTAGTGAAACAGACTGCAGGTTAGATCTGGTGCTGTTAAGATACCCAGAGGTCATTTTAATCATTCTCTTGTTTTAAGTTGAAAATCTTTGTATGAAAAATATATTGCATTTTAGTCCCAATACTCTTTAAAAAAAAATATTGCAAGAAATATTACAATACTAACTTTTTCCACTTTATCTTGGAGCTCTTTAATTTTGCAGCGTTTCCAGCAGTATAAATGGTACTCAATATGGCAATCATAGCTGCAGTGTACTCGAACAAACCCCTGTAAATACAGAAAGGCGGACCTTTGGTTCTATGACCTATATAAACACTGGGGAAAGACTAAAATAACTGAATTTAAATGTGACTATGAAAAAAGTAATCCGGAATAAAATACTGGACTATGTCAATTATAGAAACAATCCAAACATATCAGCAGTGTAGAATGTTGAAACAAACAGAGAGAGAGTTCAGCTGTTCTAATCCTCTTGGTTCCAACCCACAGTCCATAACTTGGCTGTAAATTGTAGGCAGGTGGTGTGGGAAATGAATAATTCAAACAGACACAGAAGATACTCTGAGGTTGGGGATAAGGCTCATTGTTGACATGCTGCAGCAGGGAGTCTTAGCCAGCATCTAATTTGGGCCGATATTGCACGACAGGAATGCTGGATGCCAAAAGTGGAAAAACAATGTTTCATGCCTTACCTTGATAAGCTCAAAAAAACTACAAACGGCCCCAGTAGATAAACACATTGTATAGTATGGTAATGAACCACATCATCCTTGATGTGTGCTCAGTGAGCTGGAAGCACCATAATTGGGACTTAGCCTGAATGTTCCATGTCTGAAGGGCTGGGCAAAATCAGCGATGGTTGCTGCTCCTGATCAATTTCCAGTTACCCCTTCCGTAAAGTGTGCTTGTGCAGACATCAGGTGAGGTCAGGGCTACATTCAGCTGTGATCGCCTCTATGGCTGAGCAACGTTGCTTACATATGAAGAATGGTCATTTTGACAAGGTACTAGAGGACTGGTAGCATCTAAGGAAGAGTAAAGCTGTAGGAGCTGCTGCATTTATCAGGGGAAGAAAAAAGTTGTATAGAAGAAAATAAAATGCTATTTTGCCAAATTTGTTATATCCTCTATTTCAAACTTCAAGACAGCTGAAGAAAAGATACAAATCTTGGATTTTCATTGAAGATTATCAGATCTGTTTCTGAAGTTGGCACAGGATTCTCTTTCCCTCAATAAAAATGACACATAATGACATTGCTCCACCTGCATTCTACATAGAGGAAGAATGATGCAACTGTGTCAAACTTCATCTGGAATTGAAAACTAGTCTCTCTCAGATTGAATCCAAACAGTGAGCATCTGCTTTCAGATACCAAAACTTCCAATTTATTGGGTTCAAAATTGGCCTGAAGATTTTTGGTACACTCACCCGAGGTGCGCCACTTTTGTCTGCCTCCAAGCGCGCCGAAAATCTTCCTCCCGACTTTGGCCGCTGTCCGGCCTCTCTTCGGTGGTGGCGTAGCGTGGCCAGTGGATTGGGGGCGGAGCCAGCGTCCCGGCGCTGAAAACAGTGCCGGGACATCTGCACATGTACGTTAAGAATGTGTGCGCATGCGCAGTAGCTCCTCACCCCCAGCGCACCCTGCAGCCTGTAAGAGGGACCCGATGCTCACAGTTGCCGCCCTATCCCTGGCCGAGTGGTCTCGGGTCGTCCCACCCCTATCCCTGGCCGAGTGGTCAGATGAAGGTAGGATTTCTATTTTTTATTTGTTTTTTGATGGCTAATTACTTTTTGTGCTTTGTTTAGTGCTTTGTAAATCTTGGTGCTTTAGAATGTACCTCCGTGCGCTGATTTCTTAACTCTCCACAAGGATTTTCTGTGCAGCCACAAGTGGCCACATACGCTGGCCTAAGTTAGTTTGGAGCAACTATTAGCTGTCCAAAGTGGCTTAAATGTCTAAAACTAACGAAAGTGGCTGGTAACGTCCCCTTTTGAAAAAAAAACTAAACTAAAAAAAATCCTAATTAACTCACTTACACTGGCGCAAATTGAATGTGCAAAATGGGGATTTTTAAGATACTCCAGAAAAATCAAGTTGCTTCAAAAAAAAACGGAGCAATTCCTGGGCTCATTATAACTACAAAACATGAACAAATCTAAGTTAATATTTTAGAGTTATCTAGCGAGTATTGCTCCTTTTAATAACATTGGGAAGGTGGTTTTATATTTTAAATTTTTCTGTTACAAATCCTACAATATAGCAAAGCCAATACAACCCAATGCTGTTTAATACACTAATTCATCTGAAATTCTGCCCATCAGGGACAGATTTAACCGTCAATATTTCACCCTGGTGTTGCATTGCTTAAAATATTCTCTCCAGATATAACCCAGCTTAGAGGACGAGAATTTGTAATTGTACTGTTTGGCTTTTAGACAGTTCAAATGGATATAAATTTATTGCATACACACGCAAACTGCATATAAATCAAATAATCCTACCTTAAAGTCGGGATCGGATCTATAAATGTCACGTTTTTTGTTGTGGGTGTAACAGAACTGATAATGGCAGAGAGCATCAGGCCGTGGTTGGCACAAACACTCTTTAAGAAGGGAATTCAACAGCTCCTAGATTAAAATAAAGTGCAATAATTCAGAACAGAAAATTAAAAAGCAAATTAAACTAATTGCTGTAAGCTTTGAGCTCCGCAAGTACCCGGTTATAAAATAGAGATTTCTGCTTAAAGGCCTTTTATTGCAGCTTTGTTTTACTTTGACTCGCAACAGAGTAAGATTTCCTGATGCACAAGTGATTTCTGCAGACAGTCAGGGCTCTTGCAAAGAGAAGGAATGTGGCAATGCTGGGAAGTACTTCCTATGCTAAGTACACCACTGTGAACAGAATCTGCTTTTTAACAAAACAAATATTCTATTTTTTTTTGCAGATACTTGCCAAATCGCCTCATCCCTGCGAGGATGAGGCGATTTGGCATTCCAGACAGCTCTTTTGAAATCAATGGGCCCTGAAAGCTGATCTGGAGCTGTTCTACCTTGGAACAGCACACTTACACTGAGGAATGCACAAGCTCCTCTTGTTGGTTATGTCATGCAGCAGCTGGACAGCAGACTTGGGGTGGAAATTGGTTGTGATTCATTTTTGGGTCAATAATCAATGGCTCACCAAGAACCCCAACTGGGAAGCTCGAGACAGAGCCAAAATTAGTTGACAGGCCTCATGAACATTAATTGCCTGCGTTGCTGATGCCTGTTGCGCCTTTTATTGAGATGAATTTTGAGCCACTTGGCTCACTGGCAGTGACCCAAAGGGCAGTCCCGGGGGGTGGGGGTTTAAAGTGACAAACGGGAAGGCCAGGCACTTACTCCCCTAACCGGATATTAAGGGAATAGTCACATCATTAACATATAGTCACATCATTAACATAGGCAACGTGCATGATGCCCATTTTAGACAGCTGGCTGCAACAATTAAAAAGTGGACCCGACAAATTTAGCAGTGGCCCGATTGCCAGTGCACATTCGCTAAATCCGTCATCATTGCAACCTGTTTTATGTCTGAAAAACAGGTGCAACACATACTAATTTCTAGCCTTTGATCCGGGTCTCTGGTATTAAACAAACAAACATACATCGGACTGCACCCCCGCACCCTCCCTACAAAAGTTTTTTTTTAAATTGGATAGTAATATTACCTTTATATTAATGTGGGAGTAGTATGAATAAAAAAATACTGCCTCTGGACTTTCCTACCCGTTGGAAGTATTTGATGAGGAACTGTCTTTCAAATGTAGTTTGTGGAAATGTTAGTGAATAGATGAACACAGAAAATTCAATAAGCTCTTGAATAAGGAACTTCTCACACAAAGGATGGGCTGAGTAACTCACCAGCACTGCAAATACCCATGAGTTCTGCTCAAGCGTGCCAATTCAGTGTCTAGCAGCCTACTCAGAATATGCTATTCATTACCCAAATGTTTCAACAACACTGTCTTTTGATTACATGTAATCAAAAGTATTTTCGTTTGAACTATTGCAAATTTGATAAATGATTTAATGCACAACTGTGTCCTCATCCGAGTTGGCTCTCGCCTCCATCTATAGTATAATGTCCCAAATTGAAATCCCATTATAGAAGATTAGAACTAGAAATGATCTCAGGAGTAATGGCAGGAATGTTATGATCGGTCTCAGGCTCTCTGGGGTCCTGATCGCAATCCAATGCCTCGTGGTTACACTTCCCAACAGTGTGATCGGCAGGATGTTCCACCTATCTTTATGAATGCAAATACAAGAGCAACATGTAGGCGATCTCCTTTTTTTGTATTCTATTCCATTCTTTGTACTGGCCTGCAAACAGTTGCCTCCTCCACTTTCGCGCGCAGGACACTTTGCTTTACTAGCTTCACTCATCTTACACTAAATTCAGAGATTTATTACCTTCCAGCTTCTTGATATTTAATGAGCTTAATTTGTGGTAATTATTTAGTTCCAGACTTAATAATGCTTCACACTAATGTACTGCGTTCAAGTCATTATTTCTAGTCATTAATGTTTCTGATCTTCACTCCTTGTTCATCATCTGCATCACTTTCTAGTTTTACATCCAACTTTCCTCATGTACTCTTCAAGTTCATCTCATCCATGAGACTCACCTCCTGCTCACTTAACTCAATTTTCACTAAACTGCTGACCACCCAACTTCTGTTCATGGCAACCAAAACACTGCTGACTACACCCTGTCCCACACCAATTCCCACTCGACAATTACCCTGTCCTCCTACCCTACACTGACTTCCAGTCTCCCAACACCTCAAATGTCAAATTCTCATGTTTAAAGCTCTTCATGACCTTGCCCCTCCCTAGCTCTGTAATTTCCTACACTACCTCCTGAACTCTGCATTCCTCTTATCTGGTCTCTTATACTTCCCTCCAACCCCTTGCCCCATTCATTGGCAGCCATGTCTTCAACCACCTAGGCCCCTGCTCTGGAATTCTCCCTATATCCCTCCACCTATAAGACCTCCCTTAAAACCCGCAACTTCAGCCAAGGTTTTGGTCACCCCTTCTAAAATCTCTTTTTTTGGCTCAGCATCCATTTTATGAAGTACCTTGGGACTTTTCTTTGTGTCAAAGGAACTATATAAATGCAAATTTTTGCTGAATCTGGACCCTCAGTGCCCCACACAGGCTGCTTGTTCTTGGTCGAAATACTTTTGCTTCAGAATCCTGGATTGGCATGGCAAGTTTTTAAACTCCCAGCTCCTTTTTGAATCAGTAACTAAAAATAAAGTACAGGTTGAACCTCCCTTATCCGGGACCTGGCCTGTGCCGAGTATGGGATTTTATCGAATGAGGGGAGGTCAGCGGCCAGAGGAGGGGCGCGGAGGGTGAGGGTGGACCGCGGTCGGGGCAGGGGGAAATGGAGGTCGGCGGGCTGCGAAGTGAGGGTCGGAGTGGCCCCCAGCAGGTCGGTTGTTGGCACAGCCCCAGAGTAAGGGTGGAGGTCGGCCCCAAAGTCGGCCGCTTTCTGCGCATGCGCCTGTATTGCCCAATCTGAATACAATAAAATATCAGCCTGCCTTAAGCCAAAGATCCTGGCACTTTTACCAGTAATCCTACTCTACTCATCTTTCATAAGTACAAAATTTGTTTCATTACGTGCAAGCACATTTAACTCTGTGCCTCTCGTCACTGGCAATAATGACAACTAGAATTCACAAAAAAATAATTTCAATCAGCATTTTCAGGCCTTTCATTTGAAGAATGCAAGATTATTTAATAAATTAACTTTTCATCTAATAAATATACACATCCTCATTCAAATCCTCAGTTTGCAACTTCACCTGTTTAAAAAGCAGATTTTATACTCCACAAAATGCAACACGCAAAGTAAAAATACATAAAACATTTTACTCCCACATGACTCATCTCAAGCAATAGTTTCACAACAGAAAAGGCTATTGATCAGGTTCATATCAAATGATCAACTATTGAGTATTCAAAAAGGTAAATGCTCAATTTTACTTCCTTACTTCCAGTACTCCGTCCCTCGTCTCTTCAATTACTGTATCTGTGCCCGGCCAAGTCTGAAGTCCTGGGACTAAATTACTCTCGACCAGTGTTAGAGACTTTTCTAAAGTTGTCCTTGCTTCTTTATATCTAGAAAAAAATAGTTAACTTTAAATGTGACAATAGAAAATAGAAATATATCTATCTTTGTGTTCCTTTGCGTGGTATGTAGAAGTACTAAAAGCAGAATATTTTTCCTTCCTTATATTTTTGGATAATTCTTAGATCAGTGGAGGCACAAACTTCCAGTCATGAGATGTCTGTAAACTATGGTGCTGAAGTATTTCTAGCCTCACCAACTAGAGAAAGTTCTCAAATAAAAATGCCTGAATCGGTGAGAAATTTAGGTCTTCTGTTTTGCAAATGCAGATAAGAACTGCTGTAATTCAGTAGATTGGTAAAGTTCAACAATTGTCAAGAGAAAATCCTGCACCTCCATCGTAAAATCTGAAGACCAGAAATTACTAATGCTTTTATAACTTTTTCTGCTGATTGGAAACAAATCAGGATAAACTGTAAACTGGAGCAACAATAATAATTTAATTTATATAGCGCCTTTAATGGAGTGAAATATCCCAAGGCGCTTCACAGGAGAGTTATTGAATAAAATTTGGCACAAAGCCACATTAGGATACCTGACCAAAAGCTTGGTCAAAGAGGTAGATTTTAAGGAGCGTTTTAAAGGGAAAGTGTAGGTAGGGAGGGAATTTCAGAAATTATGGCCCAGACAACTGAAAGCACGGCTGCCAGTGGTGGAGCGACTACAATCGGGGTTGCACAAGATGCCAGAATTAGAGGAGCTCAGAGATCTCGGAAGGTTGTGGAAGAAGCTACACAGATAGGGAGGGGCGAGCCCATGAAGGGATTTGAAAACAAGGATGAGAATTTTAAAATTGAGGTGTTGCCAGACCGTGAGCAAATGTAGGTCAGTGAACACAGGGGTGATGGATGAACGGGATTTGATGCGAGTTAGAATACAGGCAGCAGAGTTTTGGATGAGCTCAAATTTATGGAGTGTGGAAGATGGGAGGGCAGCCAGCAGAGTACTGGAATAGTCAAGTCTAGAGGTACTAAAGCCATGGATGAGGGTTTCAGCAGATGAGCTGAGGCAGGGCGGAGTCGGGCAATGTTACGGGAGGTGAAAATAGGCGGTATTAGTGATGGAGTGGATATGTGGTTGGAAGCTCATCTCAGCGTCAAATACGTCACTAAAGATGCTAACAGTCTCGTTCAGCCTCAGACAGTTGCAAGGGAGAGGGATGAAATTGGTGGCAATTTGAACAATTGCGAAGGTGTCTTGCATTTTGTTGGAATGGAATTACTAGAAGAGTTTTTGGCGGGGACCAAAGGCAATGGCTTCGGTCTTGTCAATACTTAGTTGGAGGAAATTTCTGCTCAGTCGGACAAGCAGTGTGACAAATCAGAGACAGTGGAGAGGTGGAGAGAAATGGTCATGAGGTAGAGCTGGGTGTCGCCAGCATACATGTGGATGTTTTCGGATGATGTTGCCAAGGAGAAGCACGATGATGGGAAATAGGAGGGGACCAAGGATGGATCCATGAGGGACTCCGGAGGTTAACGGTGCGGGAGTGGGAAGAGAAGCCATTACAGGTGATTCTCTGGCGACATCTGGATAGAAAAGAATGGAAACAAAAGCAAAAATACTGCAGATGCTGGAAATCTGAAATAAAAACAGAAAATGCTGGAAATACTCAGCAGGTCAGGCAGCATCTATGAAGAAAGAAACAGAGTTAACATTTCAGGTTGATGGCCCTTCGTCAGAACTGGAAAAAGTTAGAGAGGTAACAGGTTTTTAAGCAAGTGTAGGGGCAGGGAAAGGGGAGGAAAGAATAAAAGGGAAGGTTTGTGATTGGGTGGAAGGCAGAAGAGATTAAGAGACAAAAGGGATGATGGTGCAAGGCAAAAGGAGATGGTAATGGGACAACTTAAGAAACAAAAGATGAGTCTCGATAGGGTAAATGGAAAAATCATCAAAAATCAAAAGAATGGAACCAGGCAAGGACGGGGGTGAGGCGCTGGAGAGGATAAATCAGCTGGAGTACAATTTAATTTTTTTTTTTTTTAAGACCCATGACAAGCCAGAATACTGCATTTTATATAGCTATCCTTTTTTCTATTGGCAGGTTGCAGAAGATGAATGAATTTCAGAATCAAAAACAAAGCGCTGCTCAACTTCTCATTCAGTAATTAAAATATTGAAAGTTACTGGAAAGGTTTAATTTTATGTTGGCTAGACTTTTTTTCTATTTTCCATTTCACTCTCTTTATAGAAGATATATTCAGGAATTATGCCTTTGGATTGCAAAATTGCAAATGTCACTCCATTATTAAAGAAGGGTGGGGTGGGGGGGGGGGGAAGGAGAAACAAGGTAAATGCAGACGTATCAGTTCACATCAATTGTGGGGAAGTTATTGGAATCTATAAAATGGGGTACAATTCCGTCATGATCCAACTGAATGGCGGAATAGGCTCGAGGGGACGAATGGCCGATTCCCTTCTGTTCCTTTGTTTCCCATGTCTTCTCCCAGTGCCCCAAATTATGTGCAAAGTTCGGCTGTGACTCACATCCATAAGGGCCTGGATTGAAACTACTCCAACTGATTTTATATAGAAGTCTCTTATGACAGCGACAGGGAAACTTTAATTCCTTCAATCTGGACAGAATATAAACCGAGCTGTTTGTGGTGTTGTGCACACCAACAGCATCTTATTAACATTTCCTAATGTCTTTAAGTATTTTAAATTTATTTCTTCACAGATGCTTGTGACAATACTGATTTCTCAGTTATTTTTTTCACCCCTGAAATGAACTTTTGAACAAGTTACATTCCAGAAAATGAAGTAGTTTGGTTCTTAGAGAGGTTCAAACACATTCACTGTTACAATGGGAGAAACAATGACAACAACATCTCAAAAATAGTAATTACATACATCTGTCTTTAAATATCTGCAGTATATTACAAATAATCCTATCGGTATGTTGTGTTGACCAGTACTTTTCTACAAAGACAGTGGCTTTCAGGCAGTGTACTGTAGAAAATATATCTTCACATTAAGGTACAGTCAGTCAATAAATTCTTTCCATGGCGACATTAACACAAATGGTTTCAATCTAAAAAATGTTTTTCATAATTTCTGAGGGGGAAAAAAACTTTTTCATGGTCAGAGTTGAAAAATTACATTTGAATCTCATTTCAACTTATTTTTGACCTTTTTTCTTTCTCATCATCTTTCTTGGCTCCCCAACTTTTTGATTCAAAAATGTCAACAGGGGTGATAAAAGTTTATCTTACAGAAGCCATTTTTTAAAATTAACCCTCTCCCCAAAATTCCATCATTTCAACCTTAATCGCAACAGCACACCACACTTCCCAAAGCCTCCCCCTCACCTACAAAGTACAATTCAGGTGTGATTGTGTGCTCTCCACTTGTCTGGATGGCTGCAGCTGCAACAACATTCAAGAAGCTCAACACCATCCAAGACAAAAAGTTTGTTTCATTGGTACCTCATCCACTAGCCTAAACATCCAACCCTCCACCACCAGCGAACCGTGGCTGCAAAGTATACTATCTACAGGATGCACTCCAGCCACTCGCCAAGGCTTCTTTGGCAGCACCTAGAAGCACAAGACCAGCAGGTGCAAGGGAACATTATCATTGCAACTTCCCTTCAAACAGTGGATTTGAACAATGCAGAAAAAGGAAAATCCCAGATTCTATGCCTGGTTTGTGCTGATTTATCTGATCTCGGTCAGGGTGGAAGTATAATACAACAATTTAGCTCATCCAGGTACCCTGTCCCATCACTATCCAGTGACTACTGCTGGAAAGTGTGCATGTGCTGTCATCAAATAAGGCTAGATCATGCTCCCTACAATTAAATTGTCGGGAATTTGTAGACAAACTTGGATGGTGTTGAGCTTCTTGATGTTGCAGCCATCCAGGCAATTGGAGAGTGTATATGATCACAGATCTTCAAATCACAGATAAAGAATAGCACTTGAGTGATGACACCATGCTCCAACATCATGAGTCACTATCTTCAAAATAGAATGAGGAAATTTGGAAGGGAGCTTTTCCGTTCAAGTTCAATCTTTCATGGCTGGTACGAACCAGTCTCCCCTCCAAGCTCTTTAAAACAGAACTTTAAAACAGAGTAGCAAGGTGCATTTTTTTGTCTTCTCTAGAGTTATGAAGAGCTTTAATGAAAAACTTGTTCCATCAGGTTATTCACTATCCACATGCATATAGACAAAGCAAAGCTTAACATGGACAGCTATCTGTTCACAAAATGGATGAGTAAGTTCAAAGCAATAATCATCCTTCGCTAACTGAAATGATGATTTTCACAATGAAAGCAACTACAGCTGTATTACCTATTCCATTTGAGGAAGACTCGGCTTAGACCATAATATGAGAGGCAGTTGAAGTGACTAGAATCTTCGTCCTTGAACTCAAGAATTTTCATAAAGTGTCGCTCAGCTTCCAAAATATCCTATGAAGACAAAGAAATTCATGGAAAAAGTTTCAACTTCACATCATATGCTCTATCACTAGATGGCTTTAAATTTTACTCAATATTTTAATTGCAATACCTTTGAAAAACTTTTTAAAATATATTTTAATCAATATTTTAAACACATTAACAAACTCCATTTGTCTGACGTTGCTGCGGTCCAGACTGTGGATCTTTTTGTGACTGGTAAGCAGAACAATTTTTCTTCCAGTGATCAATAATGGAAATGTGACATAAAACTATAGTAGGAGCCACTCTACTGAAAAAAAATCTTAACTATAACTCATTCGGTTGACCAAAAATTCAGTAGCACCACTCTCCTGGTTATGGGTGATTTTTCAATTTAAAAAGTGCATTTGTGTTTCGTTATAGTTTACAGATTTTTAAACAATTTTTCTTTTACAAAATGTTCTTAAAAAAAATTGAGGTCAAATAATTACTCCCAGAACAAATATTTAACAAAATGTAGAAATGTATTTTTTCCTGTGGGAAAATCTCTTGCCTCTAATAATCTTTATTGAAAAACTGTAAATGTATCCAATTCTGTGGCTCAGTGGGTAGCACTCTCGTCAGAAGGTTGTGGGTTCAAGTCCCACTCGAGACTTGAACACATATTCCAGGCTGACACTTCAGTGCAGTATTGAGGTGCGTGTCGAAGGTGCACTCTTTTGGATGAGATGTTAAACCGAGGCCCCATCTGCCCTCTCAGGTAGACTAAAAGATTCCATGGCACTACTTTGAAGAAGAGCATTCTTGGCCAATATTTATCACTCAACCAACATCACTATAACAAGATTATCTGGTCAATATCACGTTATTGTTTGTGGGAGCTTGTTATGCGCAAATTGGCTGCCACTTTTCCAAAATTACAACAGTGACTACCCTTCAAAAGTACTTAATTGGCTGTAAAACAGTTTGGGGGACATCCTAAGGTTGTGAAAGGCGCTATTAAATGCAAGTTTGTTCTTTCTTTTGGTGAGAACAAGATTGGGCTTGGTTGTGATGCCTGCCAATTGTCAAGAAGCCTGAATCACAGGTAGAGAATGGCCACTCAGGCAACGAACCAGAAAGGTGCTATACTCCCAGTAAGTGAATCAGCACCGTCAAAAAATTGAGGGAAAAAGTATGTGAGGAAAAATTAAAAATCCAATTGTGTTTCAAGAACTCATTCAATGTGTGATGCTGGACTGTGTTTACAGCACTCACACAGTCTTCAGCTTCCTGCGAATGTCCAATAAGTGGCCAATTTCACACAATTGGACAACAAAATTACCATAACGGTTCAGTGGATAGAATACAAGCTTTTCCCCTTCATAAATTGGGTTCAAATCTAGGAAACACTGATGGCACGAATCTTCTCTCACAATTGTCCCAAAATAATATTAGTTTGGCTGGTCTCAATCCAGTTCCTGGTGGATGCAAGTTTACAGTACAAGCTACGTATAATTAACCACCAATTAACCACTCTCACTTATGCCACAAGAATGGCTGGTGTGAGAAATGGAAAATTCACATTTCAGTGTGCTTGCCGGCTGAAGCTCTGACCCAGATAAGCAAGTGGAACTTCATCAGAGAATAATTTTCACCTTTCCCTGAAATACAAATCACTTGATTCGCTAGAATTGCTTGGCAAGATCAATGCTGAGAGTTTGCGAGAGTATGACACAACACTGTTCATTTCTATCCTGACTACACAGAAACAGTCACTTAATGAATTTAGCTGATGACAAGTAAATTTTGTGGCTGATTAGGCCCAGACATTCAAATGTCTGAAAATCAGACAAAAACAATTGCAATTTTAGATAACGCAACACAAACAATTCCTTATATCAGAAAACTCATTTTTACTCAGTAGCTCTACAATGTTATGGAAATTTAAACACTGTCGAGTACTGCAAAAGAGTTTTGGCTCACAAAGTAACACAACATTAAAAAGTGTAAAATATTCAAGCTCTCATGCAACTCACCAGGTTGATGTAATCACAACAATGTGCAAGTGATGGATAGGTCATAGGGAGCAGTTAGATATAAATTGTTGCACAATGCTCAACTATTAGGGACAGATTGCAGCATTTAGACACCGACTATACTACAGGCTTGAAGTGAAGTGGTTTTAGTTTTACATCAATATAAATTGTATAGTACAATACAACCTTGAAATAATCTGAATTGCATTTAGGTAAATGGCTCGAAATAATTTTCAGAAAGTATTGTTACATTGAGTCAGCCTCACACGAGCTGCTGCGTAACTGCTGAAACTGCAAACTGAATTTTAAAGAGATCAGATGGAATTTTCTCATTCCTTTCTATTGGCTCTCTGAACTTAAAATTCAACAGCATTTACATTCAAGAACCAGCAATGTAACTTGGGCCCTGCATTTTTCTCAGCAATGCCTTTTTCTCAACAATTTTCTCCGTTTCTATTCTCTCATGCAGGCATTGACATATTGCTGTGAAACGATTGGTGCCAGTCACCCTCCAGAACAATGCTTAAGTGGTCATTATCTATGTGAGTGAGCATTAGCAGGCTATTGAACCATGAGTGCACTTGCATAAGAGTCAGCAACTAGAAGCAAGAACTCTGACCAATATTTTCCCCCTATTCTGAAACCAGGGGTGCTCAGACCAATTTTAGTGCTTCACCGCTGCCTTGAAGACCAAAATGAACCGATACAAATGATGGACACACTGGTCAATCTAGTCTCAATACTGACAACTCCCCATTCGGAGCCATGTAATCTCCTGGGAGAGACAAAAAAAAGATAAAACTCCAGGCCTAATAAGGGGAAAACATTCCTCTCCGATCCTTTTAGGCAATTGGAAGTAGTCAAGAAGATCACAAATGAACAAATCATTCAGCTCTAGCAGATATTATAAAGACATTATTAGAAAGTATTGGAAATAAAATAATCTGTGGCATTTGGTGTCCTTATTTTGTTGCTTTAGTACAGGTTGAGCGTCCAAAAGTCCGGAGTTCCGGAATCCGGACCGATTGGTGGCAGGGTCGTCCAGAATCCGTAAAATGTTCCGCAATCCAGACCCGCCGACCCTGGGGACCACTGCTGCCCTTATCTCGGGCCTCACCTTGCCGCCGCTGACCTCGCTCTTACCTTGAGGCCCCGCCCTAACATCTCCTCTGCGACGGGACCCGCTGGCCCGAACACTTCCTTGGTGGCGGGGCCTGCCCGAACAGCTCCATGACAGCGACCCCCCCACCCCCGGCCATTCTGACGTTCCAAAATCCGGAAATACCCGAAGCTGGATTTGTGACGTCAGAAAGACGTTCCAAAGTCTGGAAAAACACGAACACCGGCTCGGCCTCGAGGTTGCCGGATTCGGGACGCTCAACTGTAGTTGCTTTAGAGTGGAGGAAGAGCATCCGGGAGGGCGCTGAGCACCTCAAATCTCGTCACCGAAAGCATGCAGAAACCAAGCGCAGACAGCGGAAGGAGCGTACGTAACCAGACTCCCCACACACCCTTTCTTTCAACCACTGTCTGTCCCACCTGTGACAGAGACTGTAATTCCCGTATTGGACTGTACAGTCGCCTGAGAACTCATTTTTAAGAGTGGAAGCAAGTCTTCCTTGATTTTGAGGGACTGCCTATGATGATGACTTTACATTATCAGAGAATTTAAGACCATTTTCTGTGGTGGATCCATCATGAAGGCTTCTTAAAGTTGCTAAAGAAATCTTGTACTTAATCTATTGAAGACCACGGGTATAATATTCCAGCGTAATGCTGCCATACAAGGTGGCAGAATACATATATCCACATTTTTGCCGAGTTTAACTGTAAGGGTCCATCCATTTACATTTGAGTACTTTTGATTTTTGTCAGTTATCCAAAGAACATTCAACATCAAGTTAAAATCAAAACTGAAGAAAGATTAGTTTATTGAAATAATATTTGGAATTGAAGAAGGAAACTCCATGAGTAAGTCACAGTACAGATAGAACACAGCAAGTGCAAGTTGATCCTTCCTTCAGCACTCAGAACAAAAATAACTAAGGTATAAAAGGAAAACTTATAATAGGCTAGAAATTGGTCTTTTGGTGATAATGTTTTCCCCCTGGCATTTTTCACCAAAAATACCGCTATTTTTAAAGGAGTAAAATTGGCAACAAAATGTGCCCAATGGTAAAAATCGGTAACATGAGGATTCGCGGTGGAAACTGCAATCCTTGCCAACTTTAGCCCAAGGCCGATTACTGCTAAAAAGGCAGGTCCTGGGAGGGGAGAAAACACACAAAAAAATTGCAATAAACAAAAAAAAAATCACAAACCATTCACAAGACACTCATCTAGCGAATCGTTGAAAAAGAATTAAAAAATAAAAATTTTAACTTACTTTTTTTTGCAGGTCTTCATACTTACCGCTATTTCTGGGGCTGCAATGCAGCGTTTTCTCGGGTGGTTTTTTTCTTTCTAATTACAGGTGCGCCGAACGGCCAATTTTAAGCGGTCGCATTTCTTTTGGCGTTGCACGCCAGCGGTCCGCTTTTCAGCCGTATTTCAAAACTGTAGGCGCACAACTTTGGCCAATGTAGGTGAGTACCTTTTACCATCAAAAAAGGCGAAATATCGCCGAAAAAACAGACGCATGGCTGGCCAATTTAACGTCTTTGATTTTTTTCCCTTTATCTCCTCATCCACACACATTCTTCACGTGCAAGCCTCCACAGTGAGTGCTCACAGACTAATTCATCATATGGCAACACAGCCCGACCCTGTCCTGACTCAACATGTTCACACACTTCCAGCAGCAGCTGTTGGATAATGATCAGAAGAGGGAACCCAATTGATCATCCTAGCCAAACCCAGGGATGCTCAGGCCAATTACCATTCCACCTTTCTTGCCTCTCAAGTCGATGTCAGCTAATTTAGCACAGGTAATTGAACCCTCCTAGTCTACATATTGGCTAACAACTGGTTAAACTCTGTAAGCCATCAGAAGAGCCCTGCTGCTTGATTTGTTAAAAAATTGAACAGGTTCAGGTATCACTAGGGCAACCTTAATGGATTTTTGGGAGACTAATTTCCTCCGCATCTCTCACTGAGACAGTGGTACCTCACCCGAGTGGTCACTCTTTATGTGGGAGTCTAGATACTGACTGTCTATAGGCCATTTGACCATGGAGGGCATTGCAGCAAACCTGAATTCTCTCCTCACCCAATGCTGACATACAAGCTGGGTGATGCAGAGATAGAACATACCAGGAGTCAAATCTGGGACCTGCCTAAGCTGTACACTTTAATGCTACACTGGGATTCCCATTCTTCAGTAGGCCATCAGGAAAGTTTTTTTTTAAAAAGGGGTTTAATGACTAGACCCTCCCCACTTTCAGCAAGTAAGAAAAGAGCGTACCTGAATTAAATTGTTTCCTAGAAATGACAATCCACAGGCGTACTCGATAAGAATGTACTCCATAGTGGTCAAGTTATACACCTGTAACAGAGAATCAATTGCAATTAATAAACAGTCCAATATCCAAAATCCAATATCCGGTAGGTATAGCAATTTTCCAGTCCACACCTACAGATAAATATACAATACCAGAAACATATTTCAATCAGCTAAACAAGTGATGCAGCACACTGGTATACACTGCATACAATACTGGTCGCCAAATTATAAAAAGGATATAGAGGAACTGGAGAGGGTGCAGAGAAGATTTACAAGGACGATATCAGAAATGCGAGGGTATACATATCAGGAAAGGGTCACATGCTGGGTCTCCTTTCTGTTGAAAAGAGAAGGCTGAGAGATGCCCTAATAGAGGTCATTAAAATTATGAAAGGTTTTGACAGATTAGAGAGAGTGTTTCCATGTGGGGAAAAGCATAACTAGCCATCAATATAAGATAGCCACTAAGAAATCAAATAGGGAATTCAGAAGAAACTACTTTACCCAGAGAGTGGTGACCATGTAGAATTCGCTACCACAAAGACTGGTTGAAGTGAATAGTATAGTATAGATGCATTTAAGGGGCGTTTAGATAAGTATACGAGGGAGAAGGGAATAGAGTGTTCTGCTGAGTTAGATAAGGAAAGACGAGAAGAAACCAGAGTGGAGCATAAACGCCGACATGGACTGGTTGAGCCGAATGGCCTGTTTCTGTGCTGTATATCCTATTTAATTAGAGGGATCAGAAATAATGTTGTCTAAAGAACATCTTCCTGATCACAGCCATATCATTTTTTTTAATTCCTGAAAAATGATCAGAATCATATCCAAGAGGAGACAATGCCCACATGGCATCATCTGTTAAAAGATTACAGCATTTGTACACTCAGGCAGATCAAGGACACAATACATACCATTAACTCAAAAATGTCAAAAATTTAATTACGAACGGAAAACTAATTACACCACCTCACAAAAATATGTGTTTATATAAAGAGTCACAGCAGCCAAGGATAATTATGACCTCATGTAATGCAACATAACCACAGGTCCCAATGCATCTACTCTTTCCCTGAATCATCTCCCCTATTGTGTATGCTTAAAAAATGATGTATAATTTTGAAAACAAACCTCCACAAATCTCTGATAGTTAATTCAGGCCAACACTTCAATGCTGTGCTTCCAGACATTCATGTTATTAAATTCATTGAGTTTGTACAAAAAGACAATCTTGCATTTCTATAGCGCTCCAAACAGTGGATGTTGAGCAGGAGGAAGAAAGGGTAAAATGTAGATCTTTCAGGTGTGGGACCAAAGGCAAATAAAGGAATTTTGAGAGGGTTTCTGAAAGCAAAAAGGGTGGTATGCAAAATCACTTGGGTTGAATAGAGTGACATCAGGGAAGTGCTTGAAAACTAGGGCGAGAATTATTAAATGAATTTACTGGGGCACGGGGTTCTATTGGACGTGGTGATGGGAATGTAATACTTCAACGATGCAAAAAACCTCCTGGAAATAGTAGAGAATCAAGGGTCTGGCAAGAATGAGGAACTGAAAGAAATTAGTATGAGTAAAAAAAAAATAGGTGAGTTTTAATGAAAGTCTGAAAAGAAGAAAGGGAAGGAGAGCAGAAGAGCTCAGGCAGGGGACTGCAGAGCATGGGACCGAGACGGGAGAGGTATGGCCGCCAATGTTGGCGCAGGGATTGGGGGTGAACAAAAGGCCAGAGTTGGAGGAACAAAGATTTTGGGGGAGGGGTGGTTGCCAGGCTGCAGGAGGTTAGAGATGAGATGAAGGGATTTAAACATGAGGATGAGGGTTTTAAATTGGATCCATTGAGAGACCGGGAGCCAATATAGGTTAGCAATGGCAGGGGTGATAGCCAAACAGGACTTGATGCAGAATATGTTATGGGCAGCAGAGTTTTGGATGAACTGGAATTTATAGAGGGTGGAGGTTGAGAGTCGGGTCAAGAGAGCATTGGATTAGTCAAGTTTGGAGGTGACAAAGACATAGAAGAGGATTTCAGCAGCAGCTAGGTTGATCATAAGGGTGGAAGTGGGCAATCTTAGTAACGAAGAGGATATGAGGTCGGAAGCCCAACTCGGGATTGAATAGAACAATGAGGTTGCAAACAGACTGGTTCAACCTGAAACATTGGCCAGGAATTGGTGCCAAGTGTGCGGACATTGTGGAGGGGTGTAACGTTATAGCTTCGATCTTCCTAATTGTGGTGGATAAGCAGCCTGGCCCCACACAGGCAGTGGAGGGATTGAGAGAGGTGAGGTAGAGCTGGGTGTCATCAAAGTAGTTGTGGAAGTTGATCCCATATCTGTGGATGATGTCACTAGGGGACAGCATACAGAGGAGGAAAAGGAGGGCAGCAAGAGTAGATCCTTTGTGCATCTTGTCCAATTGCTCTACTCTCTGGCCAAGAATCCATTCCTCGAGCCTGCACACTCAATACTCTGTTCCTCTCTCACCAATATTGCCTCATGCCTATATGCTCTTCTTCTCAGATCCATTATCAAGATCAAAGTATTCCTACTCCCTCCCAACCTGTGATTTTCCCACAATATACATCCCCTCAAGGGAATTCCTCTTCTATTTATTCTATCCATAAAATTTTTCTCTCTGTGTTCCTCTTTTCAACTCCATTCCAGCCCTAGTTTCCATTTCCCCACAGAGGTGGCATCTCTCCCCATCCAGTCTCAGTACCCACTTCTGAGGTGCTGGCTGTCATTTTCTTGCTTAAAATGGGCTTAAAAAAAGAAATTGAATAAAGCCGTCAAGGAACAGATATGAGGCCTACAGATTGGGGTATATGCAGATGGTAGCAGAAAGAACGACCAACGTATTGGAGACAAAGAGGAATCAGCGGCAGTTGGCGAGAGGTGGGAGCAGCGTCGGAGCGGCCTATAAAGGCTCAGCGGGAGCTCGAGAGTCAGCGGCAGTTGGCGAGAGGTGGGAGCAGCGTCGGAGTGGCCTATAAAGGCGTACTTGTGCAGCTACAGCGGGAGAGAAAGCAAAAAAGAAGTAGAAAGGAATCAAAAGGTGACGTCACAGCCAATGGGATAAGTAATTGGCTGGTGTTGGTGAGTAGCTTTTCCTCTTTTTATTTTTATATCAGTAAGTAAACTGTAACCTTGTTATTACCAATTTAAGGGTATCTAAGGGTTAAGGCATGGCAGGAGAGATCGGTCACATGATATGCTCCTCCTGTGCCATGTGGGAACTCAGGGATGCTTCCGGTGTCCCTTACGACTACATGTGTAAGAAGTGTATCCGCCTCCATCTCCTGATGGACCGCGTTGCGGAATTGGAGCGGAGGGTGGATTCACTCTGGAGCATCCACGATGCTGAGAATGACATAAGTGGCACGTGTAGTGAGTTGGTCTTATCGCATGAGAAGGATCCACAGCCAGCTAGGGAATAGAAGACCAGCAGGAAGAGTAGTACAAAGAAGGTAGTGCAGGGGTCCCTATGGTCATCCCCCTGCAAAACAGATACACTGTTTTGAGTGCTGTTGAGGGAGATGACTCATTAGGGGAGAGCAACAGCAGCCAAGTTCATGGCACCGTGGCTGGCTCTGTTGTACAGGAGGGCATAAAAAAAGAGTAGGAGAGCGATAGTGATAGGGGATTCAATCATAAGGGGAATAGATAGGCGTTTCTGCGGCCGCAATCGAGAGTCCAGGATGGTATGTTGTGTTGCCTCCCTGGTGCAAGGGTCAAGGATGTCTCCGAGCGAGTGCAGGACATTCTGAAAAGGGAGGGAGAACAGCCAGTTGTCGTGGTGCACATTGGTACCAACGACATAGGTAAAAAAAAGGGATAAGGTCCTACGAGACGAATTTAAGGAGCTAGGAGTTAAATTAAAAAGTAGGATCTCAAAAGTAGTAATCTCGGGATTGCTACCAGTGCCACGTGCTAGTCAGAGTAGGAATCGCAGGATAGCACAGATGAATACGTGGCTTGAGCAGTGGTGCAACAGGGAGGGATTCAAATTCGTGGGGCATTGGAACAGGTTCTGGGGGAGGTGGGACCAGTACAAACCGGACGGTCTGCACTTGGGAAGGAACGGAACCAATGTCCTAGGGGGAGTGTTTGCTAGTGCTGTTGGTGAGGAGTTAAACTAATATGGCAGGGGGATGGGAACCAATACAGGGAGATAGAGGGAAACAAAAAGGAGACAAAAACAAAAGACAGAAAAGAGATGAGTAAAAGTGGAGGGCAGAGAAACCAAAGGCAAGAAACAAAAAGGGCCACTGAATATAAAAGGGCTGCAGGAGGGGTAAAAACTAAAAATCATGGTTTAAAAACTAGGATGAAAACACTCTACCTAAATGCACGCAGCATTAGAAATAAAGTAAATGAGTTGACAGCACAAATCATTACAAATGGGTATGATTTGGTGGCCATTACAGAGACATGGTTGCAAGGTGGCCAGGACTGGGAATTAAACGTACAGGGGTATCTGACGATTCGGAAAGATAGGCAGGAAGGGAAGGGAGGTGGGGTAGCTCTGTTAATAAGGGATGATATCAGGGCAGTTGTGAGGGATGATATTGGCTCCAATGAACAAAATGTTGAATCATTGTGGGTGGAGATTAGAGATAGTAAGGGGAAAAAGTCACTGGTCGGCGTAGTTTATAGGCCCCCAAATAATAACTTCATGGTGGGGCGGGCAATAATCAAGGGAATAATGGAGGCATGTGAAAAAGGAACGGCAGTAGTTATGGGGGATTTTAACCTACATATCGATTGGTCAAATCAAATCGCAGGGAGTAGGCCTGGAGGAGGAATTCATAGAATGCATACGGGATTGTTTCTTAGAACAGTATGTAACAGAGCCTACAAGGGAGCAAGCCATTTTGGATCTGGTCCTGTGTAACGAGACAGGAAAAATAAACGATCTCCTCGTAAAAGATCCTCTCGGAATGAGTGATCACAATATGGTTGAATTTGTAATACAGATTGAGGATGAGGAAGTTGTGTCAGAAACGAGAGTACTATGCTTAAACAAAGGGGACTACAGTGGGATGAGGGCAGAGTTGGCTAAAGTAGACTGGAAACAAGGACTAAACGGTGACACAATTGAGGAACAGTGGAGGACTTTTAAGGAGCTCTTTCATAATGCGCAACAAAAATATATTCCAGTGAAAAAGAAGGGCGGCAAGAGAAGAGATAACCAGCCGTGGATAACCAAGGAAATAAAGGAAAGTATCAAATCAAAGACCAATGCGTATAAGGTGGCCAAGGTTAGTGGGAAACTAGAGGATTGGGAAGATTTTAAGCAACAGCAAAGAATGACTAAAAAAGCAATAAAGAAAGGGAAGATAGATTACGAAGGTAAACTTGCGCAAAACATAAAAACAGATAGTAAAAGCTTTTACAGATATATAAAACGGAAAAGAGTGACTAAAGTAAATGTTGGTCCCTTAGAAGATGAAAAAGGGGATTTAATAATGGGAAATGTGGAAATGGCTGAGACCTTAAACAATTATTTTGCTTCCGTCTTCACAGTGGAAGATACAAAAACCATGCCAAAAATTGCTGGTCATAGGAATGTGGGAAGGGAGGACCTTGAGATGATCACTATCACTAGGGAGGTAGTGCTGGACAGACTAATGGGATTGAAAGTAGAAAGGTCCCCTGGTTCTGATGAAATGCATCCCAGGGTATTAAAAGAGATGGCGGAAGTTACAGCAGATGCATTTGTTATAATCTACCAAAATTCTCTGGACTCTGGGGAGGTACCAGCGGATTGGAGAGCAGCTAATGTAACGCCTCTGTTTAAAAAAGGGGGCAGGCAAAAGGCAGGTAACTATAGGCCAGTTAGTTTAACATCTATAGTGGGGAAAATGCTTGAAACTATCATTAAGGAAGAAATAGCGGGACATCTGGATAGGAATAGTGCAATCAAGCAGACGCAGCATGGATTCATGAAAGGGAAATCATGTTTAACTAACTTACTGGAATTCTTTGAGGATATAACGAGCATGGTGGATAGAGGTGTACCGATGGATGTGGTGTATTTAGATTTCCAAAAGGCATTCGATAAGGTGCCACACAAAAGGTTACTGCAGAAGATAAAGGTACGCGGAGTCAGAGGAAATGTATTAGCATGGATAGAGAATTGGCTGGCGAACAGAAAGCAGAGAGTCGGGATAAATGGGTCCTTTTCCGGTTGGAAATCAGTAGTTAGTGGTGTGCCACAGGGATCAGTGCTGGGACCACAACTGTTTACAATATACATAGATGACCTAGAGGAGGGGACAGAGTGTAGTGCAACAAAATTTGCAGATGACACAAAGATTAGTGGGAAAGTGGGTTGTGTAGAGGACTCAGAGAGGCTACAAGGAGATTTGGATAGGTTAAGCGAATGGGCTAAGGTTTGGCAGATGGAATACAATGTCGGAAAGTGTGAGGTCATCCACCTTGGGAAAAAAAACAGTAAAAGGGAATATTATTTGAATGGGGAGAAATTACAACATGCTGTGGTGCAGAGGGACCTGGGGGTCCTTGTGCATGAATCCCAAAAGGTTAGTTTGCAGGTGCAGCAGGTAATCAGGAAGGCAAATGGAATGTTGGCCTTCATTGCGAAAGGGATGGAGTACAAAAGCAGGGAGGTGTTGCTGCAACTGTATAAGGTATTGGTAAGGCCGCACCTGGAGTACTGCATGCAGTTTTGGTCACCTTACTTAAGGAAGGATATACTAGCTTTGGAAGGGGTACAGAGACGATTCGCTAGGCTGATTCGAGAAATGAGGGGGTTAACTTATGATGATAGATTGAGTAGACTGGGTCTTTACTCCTTGGAGTTCAGAAGGATGAGGGGTGATCTTATAGAAACATTTAAAATCATTAAAGGGATAGACAAGATAGAGGCAGAGAGGTTGTTTCCATTGGTGGGGGAGACTAGAACTAGGGGGCACAGCCTCAAAATACGGAGGAGCCAATTTAAAACCGAGTTGAGAAAGAATTTCTTCTCCCAGAGGGTTGTGAATCTGTGGAATTCTCTGCCCAAGGAAGCAGTTGAGGCTGGCTCATTGAATGTTTTCAAGTCAAAGATAGATAGATTTTTAAGCAATAAGGGAATTAAGGGTTATGGGGAGAGGGCGGGTAAGTGGAGCTGAGTCCACGACCAGATCAGCCATGATCTTGTTGAATGGCGGAGCAGGCTCGAGGGGCTAGATGGCCTACTCCTGTTCCTAATTCTTATGTTCTTATGAATTCAGCTATAAAGCATTTTAGAGCATAGCAAGAGTAAAAGACAGCCAGAAAAAATTAGCGACACGAGCAGAGAGTGATGTACACTTTTTTGTCTGTGCGCAATATCACAGATCAAGTAATTTCAATAAAATGCAACAAAATAATAATCTTGAAGTTAAATTGGTCTACTCATTTTATATTTTTTAAATTAAATCAACTCCAATTTAAGATTCTGTGGGAAGAAACAGTTCAGCAATGGGTCAATGTTTGACCATTTTTACCATGAAACGCTTGCTTCCTTGCAAGCATCCTCAGAAGCATGTAACCCAGGTCATTTCTGAGGAAAAACATAGGTTCCTGATTGCAGTGATAGTCTAGACTGAAAACTAGACTTTATACATAAAATGGATTATTTGTAAAACCACAAAATAAAAGGGCCAATTTCAACATTGCAAATATTAGAAACATGCACACTGATCCAAAGTACAACTCGTGCAATTGGATACACAGTCGAATTGAACTTTTGCATCATTAAAAGACAGACCATACTTGGCTGTCTGAAAGGTAGTTTGGATTTACTAACTTCTGGAATTGCACAATAATTTATGGCAAGAAAAATACAGTGGATTAAATAACTTTTGCATTTCTATATATTGGTAATGAAAGATACAGTGGCTCTAATACAACAAAGAGTACAATACTTGAAAACATCTGTGGCCTTTTCAAAGGAATTTGTTATAAAAATACAGTGTTCACCCACAGCAATGAAACCTGAGAAAAGATTACCTTTAGGAGCAACATGTATTTTGTTCACTGAGGAATCGCACAACACTTCTCAACAAATTTTATACACATGAAGACTTCTCATTTAGCTTTGGACTGGTTCAACTACCTTTACTTAAGCAGCTAAAATATGGTTGTGTGTCACCATCTACAGACTGATGGTGAATGTTTCCTAATAGAGGTAAGTTTCTGCCATTATCTATTAAGTTTGTTTTGGTCTCTTAAAAAATGTACAACAGTTCTATAGGGTTCTTGGTGTCATTTATAAATGCACGTGACTGAATGGAAGACAAATGTTTTAAAGGAAGTTACTTCCTTTCATCAGATTTTTAAAATCAATTAATGGGAAGATAAAGTCAAAATGTAAGCAAGAGTTTCATAGGAAATCCTCCAGTCTGCAAGATTGCACTGGCCTAATGAGTGATATGTCATAACATCGAAACAAGTAGTATTTTACATTCCGACAGTAAAACTTACTTTTTTTTCTTTTATTAGTTTAAGGGCATTCAAATAGTTCTCCTGAGCATTTCTAAAATTAGACGCCATCAATGCCTCAGAGGCTTCCTTCAGTTTGCATTTTAGTGATCTTTCTTCCACCTGTAACACAAAGAAATTGATCAGTAACTTAAACTGATTAAAAAACAGATTTGGACTAATAATGAGACTAATCCTTTCTTATTTTGCCTTCATGAAAACGGCTGTATTTTACAAAAGCATTAGTCCAATGATCACAGGGACCACCATTTGAATAAAAGAATATATTACGTTGACTTCTGAGCCAAGAGCAATAGTAAAACATAATTACTTCTATGGAAACATAGTTTGAAAACTGATGGCTTTTGAGTGCATTTAACACTATACCACTGTATAGTTTAAAAGTTTAAAGCAATAAGCCTGTGCTGTCTTTTATAAATAGACCGTTGTTATAATAACCTATTATTTTCTATTGTAACAATTTATTCACAATCTTTACATTCATGAACTAATTCTTTATAAAGTGAGGTATATCTTTACCATGCCGAAAAAGCCAAAGTGATACATGGATAGCATAAAAATGCTGCATTTAAATCACTTGAGGATCAAATCTTTTTCTATATTGATATAGAAAACTAAGTCCATTAGGTAATTCTAAGATAATTCCTCAGGTATCTAAAATAATCTGTAAGTGATCAAAAACACTCGGATGAGGCAGACGAGAGGGCATTTGAGAGTTTCATAGTCATCCCTCTTTGGGAATGATAACCATGTATTGGCAGGCAGATAGGGTTACAATATTGCTGTTATGATTCTCCAACCCATGCTCCCTGCCAGCAAAGCTTTCATCTGGGGTCATGGAATTTCTGCGTGTGTTTAGTCTTGGCCAGTGTTCAATAACTGTAGCAACTTTTCTTTTCCTGGACAAAAAGGGTGTGAGGTAGTCCGAATCCTGCTATCTTTAAACAGAAGATTACATTTTATATCCTTATTAAAAGGATTGAAAATTTGAAACCGAAGTCATTTCGGGAACACACTGCTGATATTCACGCCAAAATTCTAGATCTGTGAATGGCAACTGAAGGATTTTTTTGACTTTTAAACATGAAATGTGAAAAAAACCATCAACAACCAACCACGATGAAGAATAGAACATGAAAAGGGGACGTTTAATTTTTGGGAATAACGTCATGTTATTGGAAACTTTCCAGTGACAAATCCAGAATTTCTAACTGCCCTCTAAGGAAGGGGAAAAAATAATTGGCCTCACTTCAAATGTCATTCAGAAATCTCTGCATTGAGCATTTTTCTGAACTTGCGTGTCCCGTTCAAGCAACAAAGTCAGGGGGGGTAGGGGTGTAGGTGTCGATTCATTATAAATATAAAGTCCATCCGAATAAAAATTCTCGTCATTGGAACAGAAGTACATTTCACAGATGAATTGTGAAGCTGGTGCGTCTGCTTAACATTATCTCAGCTGTAAGTAAACTAAACATTGAAACTTCTGTTTTAAGTCAATTAGGTACTCATATTTGTAGTGCACGGCATACTGTAAATTTAAACTTTCTCTCTCATCAGATTCATTTGATAATTACTTGCCAACTGTGTTATTTTTCCTGCGAAGGAGCCAATGATTCTAGTGGTTTAAAACTCCATTGAGCTGCCAGGATAAACTGCCAAATGTTTGCAATTTTTTTGAGACTAAAGTGCACCGCTATTTTTTTCTCCAATTTCCCAATCGTTAATTTTACCCTTTACTTCTCTTTGCTTAAACGCAGGCACTCATACTATGCTACCATTCCTACATTACAACAGTAAGTACACTTCAAAAAAGTGTTTCATTTGGCTGTAAAGCACTTTGGGATATCCAGTGGTCAAGAAAGGCGCTATATAAATGCAAGTCTTTCTTTTTTTCTTTTCATTGTATGGATAGTGGTCCTTCAATACCTCACCCAAGTGCAAGCTTTGACAGTGAGTCAATAAGTAGGCTATTCCACTAAGGGGCCCTCACAGCCAAGCTGGATTCTATTCCTTTCCCCGCATCCAGACATATGCAAGACTCACTGGCAATCAGGAGTAGAATGTTCTCCAGCCAATGCTCCTTTCCTCAGCCTGGAGACAGTAAGGCCGAATGTGATGCCTCCACTGTTGTGTTGGTCATCTTAGCTAACAGAACACACACAAGGGATCAAACCAGAAACCAGTGTCAGTCGTGGCTGAGTTGGTGACACTCATGCCTCTAAGTCAGAAGGTTGTGGGTTCAAGTCCCACTCTAGAGACTTGAGCACAAAAGGTTGGGCTGATCCTCCGTACTGCAGTACTGAGGGAGTGTTTCACTGTCGGAGATGCTGTATTTCAGATGAGACGTTAAACCGAGGCCTTGTCTGTCCTCTCAGGTAGACATAAAAGATCCCATGGCACTATTTCAAAGAAGAGCAGGGGAGTTATCCCTGGTGTCCTGGTTAATATTTATTCCTCGATCAACATCACAACAACAGATTATCTAGTTATTACATTGTTGTTTGTGGGACCTGGATGTGTGCAAATTGGCTGCCATGTTTCCTACATTATAACAGAGTTTAAGATAATTTTTTTTTTAAGTTCTTTAGATAAAAGGCATTAACCAAATATGATTTTCCATATAACTATGCGGCTAAAACAAGGTCTATTCCATATCGAGTACACGCATTCTCTTTCAAAAAGAAAAACAGCAGACTTTTTATTTACTGTATGCCAATTTCAGGTAAGCTAAAAGGATGCTCTGTTTAAATAATTTTTGTTACAACTCAAGGAACTGCATTTCCAGGACAAAAATAATAGAAAAGCTGTTAACGAGTCCAAGTGAGTGTTAATTGTTTGAATAGTTAAGACCTATAGTTTCAATGCTATAATATAAAAGCTGCATCGTCTGGATGTACATTCTTTTTTTATTACTGCACTGAGAACTAAAATTTGTATGATTCTGTCCTCATATATAACTCCATGACGATGTGATGGTCATGACCTTAACATTTTTACTTCCAGGATCCGGATGAGATATATAAAAACACACACACTCCCATACATATTTTATATATGTACAGAATAAATGTAGAAGCAGAGACAAAGGGAGGTGCAAGAACCAGGCAGAATGCAAACAGATCTGAAGACATAAAATAAAAGCTATATATTAACACATGGTGTGCAGGCAGAATTAATGGAATTTCTGGTTAAGTATAGAAGAGCAAAAAAAATACAATTAGTTGTTTGTAATCAAATTTGTTTTATCAGTAGAAAAACTTATCTGTGGGTAATTGATTCACGTGGAATCAAGGAGAGTGTTATCATTGACAAATAACATCCACTTTCCGGTAATTACAGAGAAGGAGACTCTAGGGGTTAAGTATTTTCTGCACAAGACTATAAATAATAGATGATTTTATTCTTTTAACCACCTTAATTAAAATACTATTGCATTTGTTGTCCAGTGGAGACCCACCATTTTGGGTTTCCTTACCTTCAGGCCCGTTTCAGTGCCATTAACTACAGGAAGGATTGCTTGGACCTTGGGGGCAGCTCCATTCATTGTGGTAAGGAGTTGGAGCTTGGAGTGATCTGAAAGTTGATTTGGAGTCACCCAGAAAAACAAACTACTGTCTGGGTAGCTGGTGGCCTAGAATTCTCTTTACCGGCTCTGCTTTTAGCCACTACGCAATTACATATATCAACAAGGCCTCTGTACCAAGATTTAAATATTACAGAAAACTATTGCCAATTGTTTCATTTTCATTCTCATTCTATCTCATGCTTTTTCATCATATTAAAATTCTGTGTAGATCCTGAACACAAACTTAAAACAGCAACAAGAAAGGAATGATTTTTTCCTTATAGCAAATTATGCCACTTATATTCCATGTGTCAAAAACCAAACAAAATCTATCAGTTAAAATAAATTACTGGTCACAGGAATTTCATATGTACTATCTGATGCTTTTATAACTTAAGAGCTTCAGTTTAGAATATGTTGAATTAGTATTTTTTGATAAATTTGAGGTTCAACTCAAACATAGGGCTCAATTTTCCCCAAGCCCGGTTTCTGGCGTATTGCCAGAGTTACGCTGGGTTTTTTAGGCTAGAAATGCGCCATAAATATTTTTCCAAGGTTTCCCCGGTCGAGAATCAAGTTTGGAGCCGCGCAGCCTCGGGAAGGGAGGATTGTAGCATGCTGTCTGCACCAAAAAAACGAAGCCACGCCTTCTGCGCATAGGGAAAAATTTTTTGACGTCATTTCAATGGACGCGCGCATGCTCAGTACTATTCGGATTTGGCAATCGGCCATTTTTGAAGAGCCAGTTGTGTGTGTGAGAGTAGGAGAACTGTGAGAGAGCATTAAAGCTGAATCATGTTCCATTAACAAAACACATTACAGAAGTGACCTCTCTCTCCCTCCCCCTCCCCTCCCCGGGCACCAAGCCTTCTGATCGGCCATCTCTCCCTTCTCTCCCCCCACAGCTTGTTTTGTAGCTGAACCCCAAATCTCTAGCCCGCCCCTAGCCCCTTGCCTGTGTCGGTCCAGCTCCCCCACCCCCGGGTGCCTTACTGGTCCCAGTCCCCCGCCCCTAGCCCAGGCCGAAGGGCTTGTCGATCCGCTCTCCCACCCATCTCTGGCCCCGAGTGCCCTCCCGGTCTCGCTCCCCGCTCCTAGCCCAGGCCGAAGGGCTGGCCGATCCGCTCCCCCGCTCGACCCTGGCCCCGAGTGCTCTCCCAATCCCGCTCCCCTAGCCCAGGCTGAAGGGATTGCCGGTCGATCCCCGCCACTAGCCTAGGCCGAATGGCCTCCTCCCTCCCAGTCCCCGCACCTAACTACACCCGAAAGGCTTCCCCCCACCTCCTCTCTTTCCCCCTCCACACTCCCTTCCACCTCCCAAGCTCTCTCTCTTACTTTTCCTACTGCTGCTGTCCGGGCATCTGCTGCACTTACCTACACCGATTTCCTTACCTGCGCTGAATAACTCTCCGGAAGATTTTTCTGCAGAGGCCACATACGCTGGCCTCAGCAGAACTGGAGTAACTCTCATCTGGCCAAACTTGCCTAAATGGCCAGAATTGGCACGGGTGGCAGGTTACGCTCCCTTTGGCTGAAAAAAAAACACCTAAAAAAATCGTAACTGAATTGCGCTGGTGCAAATTGATTGGGGAAACTGGATTTTTTTTTAAACCAAGGCCAAAAAAGCAGCCTGCTCCAAAATAACGGTGCAAATCACTCGGGAAAATTGAGCCCATAGATTCTCAAGTAAGCCTGTTGTGTCTTGAAAGTGAAAAATACAAATCAAATATCTTCACTAAGAATTTCACACACATATTCTTTTCTCACTGTTCCTACCTCTGAACTCGCATCCAATTTGTTTTGCTCTTCCTGATGCACTTTGTTTGCAATGTACAACATGTGCTGCTTGCTCTCACTGCTAACTTGGTCCATTTCCTCAGACATTAGACCACTGTAATATAAAGAATGTGACAAGCACTTCAAATAGGAAAAAATGACATCAAATTACATAAAAAATTACATTTACTATTTCATCATGATTGATGGAGATAAAGAATTCCTTCCAAAAAGTTGTTTTTTTAAATCACAAAATTAGTACAACAATAAATATCCTAATGATTTGGATTATGATTTGACAGTCAAAAGTGCTTGTTTCCAGGCTGTCAGTTTTAAACTGACTCATGAGAGTGAGACAAACACTGGGTCTTCATCTTTTACATAAAAAAAACAATTTTCAAGTTACAATTACTTAAAAGTACAGGTATATGGAAATTTCGAGGAGCCGTTTTAAATATTGCAACCATCAAACTTCACCGCCAGTAAGTTTAACCTGCTTAAGTTACTTCCCCACTTTGCATTATTGAATGTGAAATTCAACCATTCAAGTTCAATCCCCAGTTTGAGCAGAATGAGCTGATGTCAGCCAGCACATCAGTAGGCTGCTACCATTGACCTCAGTGCCTCTGGGCAGGTGTAAAAAAAAACACACAAGTCAGCCAGCAACCTGCTTCCAATTCACATCTGAGCAACAGGTGAGGACAGGATCAGGCTTGGGCCCAACACCCTTATGGTAGAATTGCCTGCCCACACCCAGTGATTAGACTCAAACAAGAAACAAGACTTGCATTTATGTAGCGCCTTTCACGGCCTCAGGATGCCCTCAAGCGCAATTTGGCTGCCACGTTTCCTAAATTATAACAGTGACGACAATTCACAAGTACTTAATTGGCTGCAAAGTGCTGTAGGATGTACTAAGGTCGTGAAAGACGCTATATAAACGCAAGTTCTTTCAACTATAGTGCAATATTTAACAGGGTTAAACTTGTAAGCACGTAAATATAAATACAAAATGTAAAGTTCCACAATGGAATATCAAATAGAAAAAAAAACTACTTAGAATTTTGGTTCAATCATAAACATGGTCAAAAGTTATTACTTATGATGGAATAAATAAATATATGCAGGAAAAACTTACATCAATTATATTTAAAGGAAATAAGAATGATGAATTTCAGTAATTATCTAATAATAACTGAAGCTATCAGAATAACAGCTAATGTTGAAGCACAGAATATTAACAGATGTATTGCTCACTGTGCTGCAAAGACCCAAACTGCATGGGCCACTGCTAAACTGGTCGGGGCATTTTTTTTTAAAAAGTGGTTCTGGCGGCCACCTCAAATATGTGCAAGCCTTATTTCAATATTGAATCGAGGTTCCTGCACCAATTTCAGAGCCGGACTACTAAATTAAGTTAGTCTCGTTGGAGTTTGTGATGCGCAAGCTCCGACTATATTCCCGGGTCTTGAGCTGCCTGGCCAGGGACCAGCATTGGCTACTCAAAAGAGGCTACAAAACTCAAAATGTTGTTTACTTTGCGGAGCTGGGTGAAGCACGAATGCATCTTCTGGTTCCACAAAACAATTTCAACCGCTGGCGGCCGACCATTTCCCGATCTCCTTCCTTCCACCCCCACCCAAGGTCACAACACTGGCCAAAACTGCAAAGAACCAGACAAATGAGCTGTGTCGGGGAGCCAGATTGGTGCCCACAACCAGCCTGGATTATGATGACGATTAAGACTGTTCCTAAGGCCTCTCCATTCTGGCATGACTTCGCTACGCGCCACTGGAATTGCGCCCTGTTCAGGACGCTAACAAAATGAAGCCCCTCGGTGTCTGATGGAGGAATTATGTACTAGGATGGGTGAAAACCCAGTGAAGCACCCAAAATCTTACGGTACCATTTTTTGTCTTCAAAAAAGTAATCTCCATAACATAGATTAAAAATTGAGCGCCGGAGAGGGAATTAATTTTTACAAAATGCTCAGTTTGAATACTTACCTTTCATAAGATGATCGCTGCGTTACTGAGGATACAGAGGGTGATAACATGTCCTTTCTAAAATCTGTAGATGTTGATGATGCAGTTTTTCCAGGATCTGTAGAAGGTGAGGATGCAACTTTTCCAGGATCCGCAGAAGGTGAGGATGCAGCTTTTCCAGGATCCGCAGAAGGTGAGGATACAGCTTTTCCGGGATCTGTAGGTGAGGACACAACTTTTCCAGAATCCGTAGGAGGTGAGGATGCAGCTTTTCCGGGATCTGTAGGTGGTGAGGTTGTAGCTATTCCAGGATATGTAGACGGTGAGGATGCAGCTTTTCCGGGATCTGTAGGTGGTGAGGTTGTAGCTATTCCAGGATATGTAGAAGGTAAGGATGCAGCTTTTCCAGGATCCGTAGGTGAGGTTGCAGCTTTTCCAGGAGCTGTACAAGATGAAGACTCAGCTTTTCCAAGATCTGTAGGTGAGGATTCAGCTTTTCCAGAATCTGTACAAGTCGAGGACTCAGCTTTTCCAGGAGCTGTACAAGACGAGGACTCAGCTTTTCCAGGAGCTGTACAAGACGAGGGCTCAGCTTTTCCAAGATCCGTAGGCGAGGATGCCACTTGTCCAAGATCCGCAGAGGGGAAGGATGACGTTTTTGTCACAAATGCAGATAGAGTTTTTTCCAAGTTATCAGATTCCACAGAATTACATGGAATTGCAATATCTCTTTGGTTTTGTTTCAAACTAGAGTCTGACTCTGAATCAGAATTATCACCTTCAGATGACATCTTTGATTTCTGACCGTGGTTTAACCTGTCAAGACTATCATTTTCAGACTCAGAGCTGCTAGTTTTGAAGATCAATGACAAGAAAGGAATCTGCAAAATAAAGTCTTATTTTAAAACCAGAATTTTAAATATGTAATTCAACATACGAGAAATTTAATAAAAGTCCAACATGAACTGAATCCAACTAAAAATATTTTATCCAAAATTATATCTTAAATAGAATCAAAGAAGTTTACAGTACAGGAGGAGCCCACTTGGCCTACGATACCTGAATCAGCCCTTTGCTAGAGCAATAGTTAAAATATTTTATCCACCCAAATGAAATCTTTTTTCTTCTTCTTCCTTCTCCCTACTCTCCTAAAGGCAGTTACTCAATCTGCGGTACAGTTCTACAGACATACTTAAACAATCTTTAAAATATATTCATTATTAGGACATGGGCATGGCTAACAAGGCCAATATTTACTGTCCATCCCTAGTTGCCCGAGAAAGTCCTCGTGGACCACCTTCGAGAACCATTGCAGTCCGCCTGGTGAAGGTGCACCAACAATGCTGTTAGGCAGTGAGTTCCAGGATTTTGACCAGCAACAATGAAGGAACAAACTTTTATGTCCAAGTCAGGATGGTGTGCGACGCAGACAGCAACTTGGAGGTGATGGTGTTCCCGTGCATCCGCTGCCCTTGTCCTTTTAGGTGGTGGAGTTCTATTATGCCTTAACCCTGCACCCACACACGCTAGTACACTTCCAGCAAGGGAAAATAATCAGGTGCAGATCTACTTCTTGACCGAGGGTCACGTAGGACAATAGTCATGTCCTCACAATGAACTGGGGTAATATGGTTAGGGTGGCTTGAGCTTTATTACATCCTAATTTAATATTGAGGATTTAATATTGGAATAGTATTTTTAAAACATTTATTTTTCACATTAGTGGTACAAGATATCCAGAATCAGCACTTTGTTGGAATGCAAAATTCCCGTGGGTATTAATGCTGCAGTGATAGGGGTTTTATGCAATGAAGTGACTCTTATTACAGCAGCATGTACACTCATTGGTGATTACCATCACAGATATGGACCAAGGTGTAAAAAACAGCAGTGACATCTATGAAGATCTGACAACAAGAAGCTGAATATTACTGGTATGTCTTTGGAAAGTAAATGCTGCCGTTTCTGGGTCTTCTTTATATATGCATGGACCTAGAATTGGCAGCATTTAACTTTACTGGACAGATTGCCTGATGTGTGTTCAAGAAGATGCATTGGCAGCAGGTCACTGAAATGCAGCAGAAAGGGTCATTACCCCAAGGCGGAGATTGGCTAATTCAACACAGAATAGGGATTGAACCCGTGATCTTCCCAGTCTGTACGGCTCACTAATACACCATTTTGTGCATTTTCTCACTTATTTAGTCATTAGTAGAGTGGGTGAGGGGGACAAACAACTCTGGAAGTTAAGTGGCACCTCAGGGACATGTATTTTTCCTTCAACAAAATTGGCTGTAATGACCAACTAAGACAGAAGATGGAGCCAGACATCATACTTTAAAAAATGCTTTTTTTTATTAAGTGTTCAGCTCCATTATTGTAGATACTTGCCAACTGCGACAAGTTTAATCCCCTTCCTCACGACTTATGATGTATTAATAACATAAGCTGTTCTGTGGTTAATTTACAGTGTGATTGTAAAGCTGACTTGCTTTCACTCATTATTCCTGATGGACGCTGCTATAAGATCCTTTTTTGATTGTAAATTAACTATTAAACCTGTGACTTTCAAATCTCATTTGATGGAAGACTTTTGGCAGGAACAGGATTTTATTTTTTTTTTTTTAGGAGTATGATACTTGACTGGATTCATAACTGATAATTAACATAGTTACAACATGAATTTATACAGCTCATTTAATATAGAATATCCCTCAAGGGATGAAACAGATACTAAGCCAGGAGAAGAGTTGGAAGAAATTACAAAAGCATGGCCGAAAAGATAGGCTTTGATGTGGTTAACTACGTGATCATAGAAATTTATAGCACGGAAGGAGGCCATTTCAGTCCATCGTGTTTGCACCAGCCCTGTAGGTTATGGCATTTTGGGCCAAAATTTGGCCCTGTTGTTTTTTTTGGAGCACTTACGTGAGGTGCGCTGACTTTCTACTCTCAAAACAGCGCCGAAAAGATATCGCCGTATTCTCCCCACTCTGTCGGCTATCCTCGTGCTTGGCACTTGCAGTGGCAATTGCAGTGGGGGGGCGGAGCTCGGGCCCTGCGCTCAAAAGAATGCCGGCAGTTCAACGCATGCGCACTGGAGGTGTCGCGCATGTGCAGTAGCTCCTCTGCAGCATGGGACCCGATGCCAGGTAGTCATTGTTGCTGGATGGAAGGGGGGCTGGCAATCCTAACGCCTTTCTTCGGAAGCCAGCTTGGCCGGCCAGTTAAAAGTGGAGCAGCAAGCAGCCAGCCAGCCAAAGGGTGGAAAACTTCGATCGGCCATTTCTCGTTGTCTGGTGCTGCCACGGCTGGAATGGGCTTGTTGGTGCATTCTCCCACCCCTATCTCCGACCGAGTGGCCTCCCACACCGGCCGGACTGCTGACTTCCCGGGCCGAGTTATGAAGGTAGGACTTAAGTTTTATTTTTTTATTTATTATGGATGGTTTTTATGCTTCTTGAATGTTGTTGTGAAGGTGTTTAGTGCTTTGCAAGGTCCTCTCCGCTTCCCTTTCCCCTCCCTCCCTCCCCCGCCCCGCCCCCCACCACTGGCTACCTGCGCTGATTTCTTAACTCTCCACAAGGGTTTTCTGTCCAGCCACATACGCTGGCCTAAGTTAGTTTGGAGCAACTATTAGCTGTCCAAACTGGCTTAAATGGCCAAAGCAGGCTTAGGTGGCTGGCAACTCCTCCTTTTGAAAAAAAAACATTAAAAATCCTAACTAACTCACTTACACTGGCACAAATTAAATGTGCAGAATGGGGATTTTTTAAGATACTCCAGAAAAATCAGTTGCTCAAAAAAAACAGAACAACTCCTGGGCAAATTTGGGTCCTTTAAGTGCACATCCAAGTATTTAAAAAATGTGGTGAGGGCTTCTGCCTCTACCACCCTTTCAGGCAGTGAGTTCCAGATCCCCACTACCCTCTGGGTGAAAACATTTCCCCTCATATCTTCTCTAAATCTCCTCCAATTACTTTAAATCTATGTCCCCTGGTTGTTGACTCCTCTGCCAAGGTAAACAGGTCCTTCCTATCCACTCTATCCATACCCCTCATAATTTTATACATCTCAATCAGGTCTTCCCTCAGCCTCCTCTGTTCCAAAGAAAACAGACCCAGCATTTCCAAACCTCATAGCCAAAATTCCTCAGTCCAGGCAACATTCTTGTAAATCTCCTCTGCACCCTTTCCAGTGCAATCACATCTTTCCTGTAATGTGGTGACCAGAACTGCACACACTACTCCAGCTGCAGCCTAACCAGTGTTTTATACAGTTCAAGCATAGCCTCCTTGCTCTTCTATTCCATGCCTCGATTGATAAAGGCAAGTATTCCATATGCCTTCTTAACCATCTTATCTACCTGGCCTGCTACCTTTAGGGATTTGTGGACCTGCACTCCAAAGTTCCTTTGTTCCACTACACTTTTCAGTGTCGGACCATTTAATGTGTATTTCCTTGCCTTGTTCGACCTGCCCAAATGCATTACCTCACACTTATCCGGATTGAATTCAGTTTGCCACTGTTCCACCCACCTGACCAGTACATTGATAGCTTCCTGCAATCCGCAGCTTTCTTCATTATCAACCACATTGCCTATTTTGGTGTCACTAGGCAACATTCTTGCAAATCTCCTCTGCACCCTTTCATAGAAACATAGAAAATAGGTGCAGGAGTAGGCCATTCGGCCCTTCCGAGTCTGCACCACCATTCAATATGATCATGGCTGACCATGCAACTTCAGCACCTCATTCCTGCTTACTCTCCATACCCCTTGATCCCTTTAGCTGTAAGGGCCACATCTCACTCCCTTCCAGTGCAATCACATCTTTCCTGTAATGTGGTGACCACATTGGTGTCATACCCCCAACATTCAAATCCAAGTCATTTGGAAATACCATAAAAGCAAGGGGCCCAGCGCTGAGCCCTGCGGAACCCCACTGGATACAATCTTCCAGTCACAAAAAAACTCATCAACCATTACCCTTTGCTTCCTGCCTCTGAGCCAATTTTGGAGCCACTTTGCGCTGTGACCAGTCTGCCATATGGGACCTTATCAAAAGCTTTGCCAAAATCCATATTCACTACATCATACGCACTGTCCTCATCGACACTCCTAGTTGCCTCCTCGAAAAATTCAATCAAGTTAGTCAGTCATGACCTTCCCTTAACAAATCCATGTTGACTGTCCTTAATTAATCCATGTCTTTCCAAATGAAGATTTATCCTGTCCCTCAGGATTTTTTCCAATAATTTTCACACCACTGAGGTTAGGTTGACTGGCCTATAATTACTTGGTAAACTTGCGCAAAACATAAAAACAGATAGTAAAAGCTTTTACCGATATATAAAACGGAACAGAGTGACTAAAGTAAATATTGGTTCCTTCGAAGATGAGAAGGGGGATTTAATAATGGGAAATGTGGAAATGGCTGAGACCTTAAACAATTATTTTGCTTCGGTCTTCAGAGTGGAAGACACAAAAACCATGCCAAAAATTGCTGGTCACGGGAATGTGGGAAGGGAGGACCTTGAGACAATCACTATCACTAGGGAGGTAGTGCTAGACAGGCGAATGGGACTCAAGGTAGACAAGTCCCCTGGTCCTGATGAAATGCATCCCAGGGTATTAAGAGATGGCGGAAGTTATAGCAGATGCATTCGTTATAATCTACCAAAATTCTTTGGACTCTGGGGAGGTACCAGCGGATTGGAAAGCAACTAATGTAACGCCTCTGTTTAAAAAAGGGGGCAGACAAAAGGCAGGTAACTATAGGCCGGTTAGTTTAACATCTGTAGTGGGGAAAAATGCTTGAAGCTATCATTAAGGAAGAAATAGCGGGACATCTAGATAGGAATAGTGCAATCAAGCAGACGCAACATGGATTCATGAAGGGGAGATCATGTTTAACTAATTTACTGGAATTCTTTGAGGATATAACAAACATGGTGGATAGAGGTGTACCGATGGGTGTGGTGTATTTAGATTTCCAAAAGGCATTCGATAAGGTGCCACACAAAAGGTTACTGCAGAAGATAAAGGTACACGGAGTCAGAGGAAATGTATTAGCATGGATCAAGAATTGGCAGACCATCAGAAAGCAGAGAGTCGGGATAAATGGGTCCTTTTCGGGTTGGAAATCGGTGGTTAGTGGTGTGCCACAGGGATCGGTGCTGGGACCACAACTGTTTATAATATACATAGATGACCTGGAAAAGGGGACAGAGTGTAGTGTAACAAAATTTGCAGATGACACAAAGATTCGTGGGAAAGCGGGTTGTGTAGAGGACACAGAGAGGCTGCAAAGAGATTTAGATAGGTTAAGCGAATGGGCTAAGGTTTGGCAGATGGAATACAATGTCGGAAAACGTGAGGTCATCCACCTTGGAAAAAAAAACAGTAAAAGGGAATATTATTTGAATGGGGAGAAATTACAACATGCTGCGGTGCAGAGGGACCTGGGGGTCCTTGTGCATGAATCACAAAAAGTTAGTTTGCAGGTGCAGCAGGTAATCAGGAAGGCGAATGGAATGTTGGCTTTCATTGCGAGAGGGATGGAGTACAAAAGCAGGGAGGTCCTGCTGCAACTGTACAGGGTATTGGTGAGGCCGCACCTGGAGTACTGCGTGCAGTTTTGGTCACCTTACTTAAGGAAGGATATACTAGCCTTGGAGGGGGTACAGAGACGATTCACTTGGCTGATTCCGGAGATGAGGGGGTTACCTTATGATGATAGATTGAGTAGACTGGGTCTTTACTCGTTGGAGTTCAGAAGGATGAGGGGTGATCTTATAGAAACATTCAAAATAATGAAAGGAATAGACAAGATAGAGGCGGAGAGGTTGTTTCCACTGGTCGGGGAGACTAGAACTAGGGGGCACAGCCTCAAAATATGGGGGAGCCAATTTAAAACCGAGTTGAGAAGGAATTTCTTCTCCAAGAGGGTTGTGAATCTGTGGAATTCTCTGCCCAAGGAAGCAGGTGAGGCTAGCTCATTGAATGTATTCAAATTACAGATAGATAGATTTTTAACCAATAAGGGAATTAAGGGTTATGGGGAGCGGGCGGGTAAGTGGAGCTGAGTCCACAGCCAGATCAGCCATGATCTTTTTGAATGGCGGAGCAGACTCGAGGGGCTAGATGGCCTACTCCTGTTCTTAATTCTTATGTTCTTATCCCTTTTTAAACAAAGGTACAACAATCCTCTGGCACCACACCTGTCACCAGAGAGGACTGCAAAATGATGGTCACGGTCTCTGCTATTTCCTCTTTTACTTCTCTTAACAGCCTGGTATACATTTCATCCGAGTGTGGGGATTTATCCACTTTCAAAGCTGCTAAGCCTCTTAATCCTTCCTCTCCCGTTTTCATCTTGTCTAAATATTTCACACTCCTCCCTCATTGCAAAGTCTGCATCGCCCTTCTCTTTTGTGAAAGCAGATGCAAAGTATTCATTAAGGATCATATCCACATCTTCTGCCTCCACACACAGATTTCCTTTATAGTCTCTAATAGGCCCCACTCTCTCTCTAGTTATCCTCTTGCTCTTAATGTATTTATAAAACATCATTGGGTTTTCCCTGATTTTACTTGCCAACATTCTTTTATGCACTCTTTGCTTTCCTGATATCTTTTTTTTTAAATTGCACCCCTGCACTTCTTCTACTCCTCGAGTCTCTGCAGTATTGGGTTCTCGGAATCTGTCATTAGCTTCCCTTTTTTTCTTTATGTTACCCTGGCTTACCCTGTATGTCCCTTGACATTCAGAGGGCTCTAGATTTGTTAGCCCCACCCTTTTATTTAAAAAAAAAGAGAACATACTTGCTCTGTACCCTCAGGAGATCCTCCTTGAATGCCTCCCATTGCTCCAGCACTGGTTTACCATCAAATAACCGTTTCCAATCCACTTTGGCCAAATCCCATCTCAGCTTAGCAAAACTGGCTTTACCCCAATTGAGAGCTTTATTTCCTGGTCCACCTTTGTCCTTTTCCATAACTACCCTAAATCTTACTGAATTATGATCACTAGCACCTAAGTGCTCTCCCACTGATACCCCTTCCACTCTTCATTCCCTAAAACCAAGTCCAGAACTGCCTCCTCCCTTGTTGGGCTTGTTACATACTGGCTAAAGAAGTTCTCCTGAATGCATTTTAGGAATTGCTCACACTCTACCATTTACGCTGCTTTTTCCCCAGTTATTCGGGTAATTGAAATCCCCCACTATTACAGCTCTATAGTTTTTGCACTGCGCAGCAATTTGCCCACATATTTATCTTCTATCTCCCTCTGACTGTTTGAGGGTCTATAGTACACTCCAAGTAGTGTGATTGCCCCTTTTTTGTTCTTCAATTCAACCCATATGGCCTTGTTTGATGACCCCTCGAACATATCATCTTCTTACAGCTGTAATTGCTTCTTTAATTGATACTGCGACCACCCCCCCCCCATTCCTTTTTTACCCCCCCCCCTCTATCCCGTCTGAAAACCCTGTAACCAGGAATGTTTAGCTGCCATACCCGTCCCTTTTTCAGCCCTGTCTCAGTAGTGGCAATAATATCATACTCCCAAGTGCCAATCTGTGCTCTCAGCACATTTGCCTTATTCCTTATACTCTTTGCATTGAAGTATATACCATTTTGTGGTGCCAAACTCCCTTGTTTTCTATATTCCATCCTTTGTTTCCTCTGTTTTCCAAATTCACTTGCTACTTTTCTGCTGCCCAATTTCAGGTTTGCTTCTCTCCCCACTGAATCTATTCTCTGGTTCCCATCCCCCTGCCAAGCTAGTTTAAACCCTCCCCAACAGCACTAGCAAAACCTCCTGCGAGGATACTGGTCCCGGCTCTGTTGAGATGCAACCCGTCTGGCTTGAACAAGTCCCCCAGAAATGATCCCATTGCCTCAGGAATCTAAAGCCCTCCCCCGCCTGCATCATCTCTCCAGCCACGCATTCATCTTCTCTATCCTATTTCTGTACTCACTAGCACGTAACACCCGGAGTTACTACCTTTGAGGTCCTGTTTTTTTAATCTCTCTCCTAGCTCCCTAAACTCTGCCTGCAGGACTTCAACCCTCTTTCTACCTATGTCATTGGTACCCGACATGGACCACGACCTCTGGCTGTTCACCCTCTCCCCGCTCAGTGACATCCTTGACCCTGGCACTAGGGAGGCAACATACCATCCCGGAGTCACGTCTGCAGCTGCAGAAATGTCTGCCTGCTCCCCTGACTATCGAATCTCCCACCACTGTTGCTCTTCCATTCTTCTTCCTCTCCCCCTGTGCAGCTGAGCCACCGTAATGCCATGGACTTGGCTCTGGTTGCACTCCCCAGAGGCACCATTGCCCTCACAGTACTCAGAACAGAATACTGGTTGGAGAGCGAGATGCACTCAGGGGACTCCTGTCCTACTTGCCTAGTCCTCCTCTTCTGTCTGGTGGTCACCCACTTCCTCCCTGCCTGCACGCTCTTTTGTTGTGTGGCTGACCACCTCTAGAAGCATGCTTTCCACATAGCTCTCAGCCTCGTGGATGCACTGCAGTGACCCGAGCCGCCAGTCAAGCTCCGAAATTCGGAGCTCAAGTGATGTTCGTACTGGAACACTGGAATTCAGAAACAAATGCACTCATGAAATATTTATAATTTTTGGGATTCTTTTCAATACAGAGGTGCATAATGGCATGAACTGTGAAGCTGTTGTGAGTGAGGCACAATAACAGTAGTTATATTTGGCAAATAAATGTTCCATTTCCAATTGAAATAAATCTGCTGTATCTAGGCATTTTACAATGGTGGCACTCAAGATCTTCTGTGAAAGCACCATTTTTTCTGTTCCAATTTGACAGCTCATAACTTTAGTATTTGTAGAAATCTATGGAATATATTCACACCTGTCCCACGAACTGAATATGTGGAGATGAAACAGCCCATAAATTTAATAGCTCATCTCCTCCCAAGATGGTAGTAAGTCATGACTGGAGCGAATAGCTGGGAAAGTTTAGCTCATGATAAAGTGAAAAGTGGTGACATGCCCTGCACTTGTAAAAATCCCCCACTGAAACCACTGAGGTAATTTTCTGACTTTGCACTCCTTGCGGCAGGAGCTCATTTCACAAATGTGGGTGCATGCAGCACATGGTTTTCTAATCATTTAAATTAATGAGAAGATGATGCGCTAACCTCTGCAATGCCTCCCTGTCAGAAACACTAAGTCTTACAATTACCCTTTCTATATTTCATTAAAATGGCTATTATATAAACACAATATCAGTAGCTACTGATTGTTATTTTGTCGCCAATACTCACGCTGTCCTAGACAGGCTTGAAGGGCTCAAAACAGGGATAATCAGTATTCATCTCAGAGTACTGGTAAGTGACTGGTGTATTAGAAACAGGCGTGGTACCATTGAAGGGAGGTGACTGAGAAGTGATCTTCGAACTATATAAATTGGTAAACAGTATTGAAAAAAATTAGTTCACACTAACGGAAAGTAGGACAAGGGGACACTTGTAAAAGGAAAATTTAGGATGGAAGTCAGGAAGTTCTTCACATAAAATGCTAGCATATGGAGTAAGTAACTGGGTAAGGTAGTAGAGGCAATGTTTAAGAGATATTTGAATGCTCCAATGGTGTTGTGTGTGTTGGGGGGGAGGGGGGGGGGAAGAGCGGTAAAGAGAGCAACTTCAGGGTCTTCATGAAAAGAATTAAAATGAGTCAGAGGCCTTTCTCACATTAATTTATCTTCCTGAGTAAGGAAAATCACATTCACAAAGTAATCATTTCACCATTACCAATCTGCAGCAAACCTACTTTATTCCATCTGTAAATTACAAAAAGCTTCCATGTTCCCAAACAAACTATGGAAACGAGGTTTGTTTCTTTTGTACCCAACAGCACTTAATTTCATGCAGGAGAAATACCATTGTCAGTCTCAATTAGAGGTCTCCCTCCACATGTATATCTTCAGGAACTGCAGTAAAAACCTGAGAGCAGTGTAGAAGTTTGGATGCGCAATTCAGATTCTGCTGTTCAAGTGCCAAAATCTCAGTGCTAACATTCTACCCATCAATCCAGAATAACCTTGCTTCATAGAAACATAGAAACATAGAAAATAGGTGCAGGAGTAGGCCATTCGGCCCTTCTAGCCTGCACCACCATTCAATGAGTTCATGGCTGAACATTCAACTTCAGTACCCCATTCCTGCTTTCTCGCCATACCCCTTGATCCCCCTAGCAGTAAGGACCTCATCTAACTCCTTTTTGAATATATTTAGTGAATTGGCCTCAACAACTTTCTGTGGTAGAGAATTCCACAGGTTCACCACTCTCTGGGTGAAGAAGTTCCTCCGCATCTCGGTCCTAAATGGCTTACCCCTTATCCTTAGACTGTGACCCCTGGTTCTGGACTTCCCCAACATTGGGAACATTTTTCCTGCATCTAACCTGTCTAACCCCGTCAGAATTTTATATGTTTCTATGAGGTCCCCTCTCATTCTTCTGAACTCCAGTGAATACAAGCCCAGTTGATCCAGTCTTTCTTGATAGGTCAGTCCCGCCATCCCGGGAATCAGTCTGGTGAACCTTCGCTGCACTCCCTCAATAGCAAGAATGTCCTTCCTCAGGTTAGGAGACCAAAACTGTACACAATACTCCAGGTGTGGCCTCACCAATGCCCTGTACAACTGTAGCAACACCTCCCTGCCCCTGTACTCAAATCCCCTTGCTATGAAGGCCAACATGCCATTTGCTTTCTTAACCGCCTGCTGCACCTGCATGCCAACCTTCAATGACTGATGTACCATGACACCCAGGTCTCTTTGCACCTCCCCTTTTCCTAATCTGTCACCATTCAGATAATAGTCTGTCTCTCTGTTTTTACCACCAAAGTGGATAACCTCACATTTATCCACATTATACTTCATCTGCCATGCATTTGCCCACTCACCTAACCTATCCAAGTCGCTCTGCAGCCTCACAGCATCCTCCTCGCAGCTCACACTGCCACCCAACTTAGTGTCATCCGCAAATTTGGAGATACTACATTTAATCCCCTCATCTAAATCATTAATGTACAGTGTAAACAGCTGGGGCCCCAGCACAGAACCTTGCGGTACCCCACTAGTCACTGCCTGCCATTCTGAAAAGTACCCATTTACTCCTACTCTTTGCTTCCTGTCTGACAACCAGTTCTCAATCCATGTCAGTACACTACCCCCAATCCCATGTGCTCTAACTTTGCACATCAATCTCTTGTGTGGGACCTTGTCGAACGCCTTCTGAAAGTCCAAATATACCACATCAACTGGTTCTCCCTTATCCACTCTACTGGAAACATCCTCAAAAAATTCCAGAAGATTTGTCAAGCATGATTTCCCTTTCACAAATCCATGCTGACTTGGACCTATCATGTCACCTCTTTCCAAATGCACTGCTATGACATCCTTAATAATTGATTCCATCATTTTACCCACTACCGATGTCAGGCTGACCGGTCTATAATTCCCTGTTTTCTCTCTCCCTCCTTTTTTAAAAAGTGGGGTTACATTGGCTACCCTCCACTCCATAGGAACTGATCCAGAGAGTCAGCTTAGAAAACTTTTCAGATATGGTTTGCACATATGATAATGCTGCAGTGAGCAGGACGCCAGAATTGGCTGCCTAAATACAAATGACTACTGTCACGAGTTTTATATCCACATATCTGTTGGGCAGAGAGACATTAAATGATAATAACCCTCCAATCAGCAAACAAATTGGCCACCATTTTTCGACAAGACCAAAAGATAAACCCATGAAGCACTGGGCACAAGAGTAGGGTGAGGGCAAGTGAAGATCACAGAAATAATACAAACTATTAATTATAAGAACATATGAACATAAGAAATAGAAGCAGGAGTAGGTCATTTGGCCCCCATTCAAAGAGATCTTCTACCTCAACTCCACTTTCCTGCACTATCCCCATATCCCTTAATATCCAAAAATCTATCGATCTCTGTCTTCAACATACTCAACAACTGAGCTTCTTCCACAGATTCACAACCTTCTGAGCGAAGACATTTCTGTTCATCATTTCTAAATGGCCGACCACTTATTCTGAGACTGTGACCCCTGGTTCTAGACTCCACAGCCAGGGGAGACATCCTTCCTGCATCTACTTTGTCAAGCCCAGTAAGAATTTTGTACATTTCAATGAGATCACCTTTTATTCTTCTAAACTCTGGAGAATATAGGCTTAGTCTGCTCAATCACTCCTCATCGGACAATCCCCCCATCCCAGGAATCCGTCTGGTGAACCTTGGTTGCGCTCCCTCGAAGGCAAGTATATCCTTCCTTAGGTAAGGAGACCAAAACTGTACACAATACTCCAGGTGTGGTCTCACCAAGGCTCTATGTAATTACAGTAAGATGTCTTTACTCTTATACTCAAATCCTCTTGTAATAAAGACGAATTCACTCTTTCAGCCACAAAACAAATTAACTGCAGGTGCAACAACTTAAAGAAAGATCATGATTTCTCAAGTATGGTGCTGCTGTACAGTTTAGTTGGTGAGAAAAATGACACCTTGTTATTATTTGTCTGTTTTGCTAACAGTAAATTCTATGCAGTATTACAGGAATGATTAAAATCTGATCATGCGTTGCTGTGTAACCTGTCCAAAATAATAGCGCAAAACCATTCAGCGTGGTGTAGGATAAAGTTTCATAAAAAATTTTGGGAAACCATTTAACTGCCTCATTAAATTATACACAACATTAGGGATATATTGTTTACTTACATCCAAATGTAGAGTTTGCTTATTTTGCTCCCGATCAGAGTGTATGTTATCTTTGGTATTTTTCACCCAGACATCCGCAGCTTCTACTGTAGGGATCACATCATTATCATCTTCACTGGATTCATCACCTTCTTCCTCATCATCCTCTTCCGCTGCAGAACTCTCAGAATCACAGCTTTCTTTCAAACTGTACACAGACATGGTTTTCCCAACATTTGTCTTATGACTTTGCAGATTAAAAGCTCTCAACATTTAACCAGCAAACAGAAAAACATCTTTATTTTTTGAATAATTATTCAACTTGGAATTTTTTTAAACTTACGATAATATGACAGTCAAAAGATGATTAACTGAAAACAGGAAATGCAACCATTTAAATATGTTTTACCTGATGTCGTCTCTTTCCCATTTCCCAATTTGCTTTTCTGAAAAAAATAAAAAATACTTTCAAGCCCAATACAGATCTGAATATTAAATTCTGCATTAAAACTTCAGCCCGAATGATTTTGCACAACTGGCCTTAGTTATTCATTTACTTCTGCCTGGAATAACTAATTAACATTCCAATTGTCACCATTGCCACCACTCCAAAAAAAAAACTTTTACTAGCTAAATCTTGTGTCTAATTTTTTTCTTCTTTAAAAAAAACAAACACTTCAGGACTCACACATGACCTTGGGGACTGGAGCCAAGTGTTTCTGGCGGAATTCAAACTGAGCACCCGGGAGGTTATTGTTGAGTAGATTTTCACTTGATGGCACTAATGATGACTCCTTCCAGTTTACTGATGATTGGATGGAGGCTGATAGGGCATAATTGTTTACATCAGATTTTTCCAGTTGTTTATATGGCATAATCTTTTACACCAGTTTAAAACATGAAAACACCATAGCTGTTTTGAGGCATCAAAAGCTTATTAGTATCAAAATCAGCTCGAAGAGGTGGGCTCACAACACCATTGCTGTGCATCTGATGCAGTACAAGTTAAACGTTAGATCATTTTATGCACTTAATTCTTTAAACAATAACAGAGATGCAATAAGATCTTATCCAGGGAACAGTGAACATGAAGAAATAGCAGTAGTTTCTTTTAATTCTATACAATAGTACTAGTAATAATTTTTTTTTTTGAATCACAAAATTAAAAATTTGTACATTTAAATTCCCTTCCCCAAAATTTTCCAGTCCCCACCCCACCAATAATATTTCACTAACAAAAGCACATATGTCAGTCCTGCCATCCCGGGAATCAATCTGGTGAACCTTCGCTGCACTCCCTCAATAGCAAGAACGTCCTTCCTCAGATTAGGAGGGAGAGAGAAAACAGAGAATTACAGACCCATTAGCCTGACATCGGTGGTGGAGAAAATGCTGGAATCAATTATTAAAGATGTAATAGCAGCGCATTTGGAAAGCAGTGACAGGATCGGTCCAGTCAGCATGGATTTATGAAAGGGAAATCATGCTTGACAAATCTTCTAGAGGTTTTTGAGGATGTAACTAGTAGAGTGGATGAGGGAGAACCAGTGGATGTAGAGTATTTGGACTTTCAAAAGGCTTTTGACAAGGTCCCACAAAAGAGATTAGTGTGCAAAATCAAGGCACATGGTATTAGGGGTAATGTATTGACGTGGATAGAGAACTGGTTGGCAGACAGGAAGCAAAGAGTGGGAATAAATGGGTCCTTTTCAGAATGGCAGGCAGTGACTAGTGGAGTGCCACAGGGTTCACTGCTGGGATCCCAGCTATTTACAATATATATTAATGAATTCGATGAAGGAATTGAATGTAATATCTCCAAGTTTGCAAATGATACTAAGCTGGGTGGCAGTGTGAGCTGTGAGGAGGATGCTAAGAGGCTGCAGGGTGACTTGGACAGGTTAGGTGAGTGGGCAAATACATGGCAGATGCAGTATAGTGTGGATAAATGTGAGGTTATCCACTTTGGTGGAAAAAAAACAGGAAGGCAGATTATTATCTGAATGGTGACAGATTAGTAAAAGGGGAGGTGCAATGAGACCTGGGTGTCATGGTACATCAGTCACTGAAGGAAGGCATGCAGGTACAGCAGGCGGTAAAGAAAGCAAATGGCATGCTGGCCTTCATAGCGAGAGGATTTGAGTATAGGAGCAGGGAGGTCTTACTGCAGTTGTACAGGGCCTTGGCGAGACCACATCTTGAGTATTGTGTGCAGTTTTGGTCTCCTAATCTGAGGAAGGATGTGCTTGCTATTGAGGGAGTGCAGCGAAGGTTCACCAGACTAATTCCCAGGATGGCAGGACTGACATATGAAGAAAGACTGGATCAGCTAGGCTTATACTCACTGGAATTTAGAAGAATGAGAGGGGATCTCATAAAAACATTTAAATTATGACGGGATTGGACAGCTTAGATGCAGGAAGAATGCTCCCGATGTTGGGGAAGTCCAGACCAGAGGTCACAGACTAAGGATAAGGGGTAAGCCATATAGGACCGAGATGAGGAGAAACTGCTTCACCCAGAGAGTTGTGAACCTGTGGAATTCTCTGCTACAGAAAGTTGTTGAGTCCAGTTTGTTGGATATATTCAAAAGGGAGTTAGATGTGGCCCTTACGGCTAAAGGGATCAAGGGGTAGTGAAGTTGCATGATCAGCCCTGATCATATTGAGTGGTTGTGCAGGCTCGAAGGGCCGAATGACCTACTCCTGCACCTATTTTCTATGTTTCTATGTTAAACCGAAGTCGCGTCTCCTCTCTCAGGTGGCTGTAAAAGGTCTCATGGCCCTATTTGGAAGACAAGCAGGGGAGTTATCCCTGGCATCCTGGGTCAATATTTATCCTTCAATCAACATCACAAAAACAGATTATCTGGTCCTTATCACATTGCTGTTTGTGGGAGCTTGCTGTGCACAAATTGGCTGGCGCGTTTCCATTACAACAGTGACTACACTTCAAAAGTACTTCATTGGCTGTAAAGCATTTTGGGATGGCCGGTGATCGTGAAAGGTGCTATATAAATGCAAGTTTTTATTTTTTTCTATGAATATTGACAACTTGAGCAAGGTTCCAGAGAGCCAATGCCGCCTATTTCATTGTTCCACACCTTCAGGGGAGGGGGGCAGGGAAGAAAATTGGAGAGAAAAAAATGAAGGAGCAGCTAGATTTTAACAAGCCATTATCTTCCTAGCCATTGATAACAGAATCTCATCCATTTTGTTTCTGGCACAAGCAAACAGAATGGAGACAGACAGATGTTTGAAATGTTCAGCACAAAGCTTAGTGATGCACATCTGTCCTGGGGTTTATCCATTTGAGAGAGCATACAAGTCGAAAGACAGCTTATCACAACTTAAAGATAACCTCCAGAGCAAATGATAGCATTAGCAATCTTCTCACTTTATCTTGTGTTAAATATTTTCTTTGCGGAGGCTTCTATACTGCACAAGAATGGGCTGAATTCTTAAATGAGACCCAATAGTTCTTTGGATGATTTAACAGGTCAATATTTCACTTAAATGAAAATGAAAGACTTTTATTGTATTGGGAACAGTAATCGCTCTCAAAAGTCTGGTAGTTGCCAGAATGTTGACACCAGGATTGCTTTGACCATTTCCATTTCTTGCGATACGAACGATAAATTCGTATTTTAAAAACAAGATTTAGGGACAGTGGTGTTGAGACTTGTTAAGTGTCTAGGGGGGAGAAATTGCGAACGCTCCATTTGGAGGTGGTAATGGCCGTGAGGTGGGAGTTCCTGCGCCAGGCGTGGTATTCGGGTTACCGCCCTTGAGAGCAAGTGGAGCACACCTCCTCTTTACATTTCGCCCGTGAGTGACCTACAGCTTCGCCCGGCGAAACTCCGGGGCGAAAACGGGTCATTGCACACGGTGATGATGTCATCATCGCCAGCGCAGCGGAGCGGGTACCACTAGTTGGAGCGGGATGCTACTGGTTACCGCTAAACTCCCACGGACTTTTGCGGGAGTCATTAGCAGCGCCGCGCCCGGGTGAAAAGTTTTTGCGCACCATATGGACCTAATTTATCCCTCTTGATGTTCACGTTGCCTCAAAATAATGCACTACCATTTCTTTGGCATTGTTTAAGTAAATAGACACGTCAAATACAAAGGGGTCTGCACTAACCTTTTGATGAAAGTATTTGTTCAGTTTGGATCAGTTCTCGCTGTTCTATCAAACCCTTCACATTCAGGCCTTTCCACTGACAAACTTGAACTGCCAAAGAGTTGGCCTTCAAAGCATGAGTATACCAGCCTTTTCCATACAGTGCTCCTGCAAATAGATAATGGCCCTAAAAGAGAGAAAAACTATGTTAAAAAGTGGAATTGAAGTCCACAAATGTGCTTTTTAAATCTTATTACATAAATGTGTGAAAACTAGAGATAAGCAAATTGCTGCTAATATGCGTCATCATTTGGTCACATACAGTCAATATATATTCCAATCTATTACACAGATAAAAGTCCAATGTGCATATATTTCAGAATCTGAGAATTTACAATGGGGCAACAGGGCTGAATGGAAAAAAGTATTGGTGAATGATATCAAGCCCATTAACAGTAGCCCTGCCAACAAACATACCAGCAGTTCTTCTGCAAGTTACAGATTAGAGATACAGAATAGAGTTTTGTACCAAAAGAACTCAATTTACGGCTCTTTTCAATATTCCTCCAAAACACAGTATTTCTATTTGGGCTCTGACATACTTTCCAGTATTGTCAGTAGAATTTCAGTAAACCACAATGGTGCGTGTGTGAAATGTGTGCATTATGTCCATATGAAATGTGGATAAACATCCAATAATACAATCATGGATTTTGTCCTTCCAGTTGTGTCTGGAAAGCTCCACAACATTTATAACATAACATAGCAGTCTTTTTCCATGAGGGTGAAGTATTGGTGGTGCTAATGTAGAAACAATGGGCTGGATTTTCCGGTCCTTTGCACTCTGGGTTTCACCCTGGAGCGGCGTGAAAGGCGCCGTTTAGGTCTCCTGCGCTCCTTCGGACCGTTTTTGTGGCAGCGCTCAGCAGCACCGCTGGGAAGAGCTACGCTGGGTGTGGAACGCCTCGCGTTGCGACAACAGCAGGAGTTTGGACTCTACCCCAACTCGTCCGCCTGGAAGCACGCCCGCAATGACTGTCTGGGAAATCAGTGCGGTCCAGCCATGCCATCGGTGAGGAAGTTAAAGTACTCTGAAAGTAAGTGCGTGTTTTTGTTCTTTTAATTTTTTTTAGCGATTTTTGTTGTGGTGGTGTAGGCAATGTGTTGGGAATGTTTTTGTATTTTCTTTTTTAAAAAAAAAGGTCTCCCCTCCCCCAGGCCCCTCTCGGAGCACACACGGTCCGGCAGTTTAGTTCGCGAGATTCACATTTTTACACAAGAAGTGTACAACGCCTCCCTTTGCGCTGTGCCCGACGCAGGGCACAGATGCCGAAACATCCTTACCAAAGCGTAGACTATTCCTAGCTGGTAACTTTCCAGCCCCGCCTCCATTTTCGCCCCGAAAACAGAAAAACCGAAAATCCAGCCCATTGTGTGCTGATTATCACACAAGTAGCATATCGACTAAGTGTAATATCGTGTACTCGTTCTTAAATTTTGGGAACAAGGCCAGTCCAGGTGAGATACATTGCAGCGAGTGTGATGAAGGGTCTACTACACTCAAAATGTTAATCGCATCTGTTCAAACCCACTGTATTATTTCAGATTTCCAACATTTGCATTTTTGTCTCTTATCTGTAGAATTAAAAAGAGCTGCAGCAAGTGGAATGCTTGGTATTAAACAGGTTATAATGGTAATGTATTCTACTGAATTATCCAATTCCAACTTTTTAACACAGGAAACTACTTGTCTGTTTATTGATGGCTGTGTCTTCCTTAGTTGCCTTGCTTTAGAACTGCTGATTGTTTTCAGGCTGTGTGTCATTTGTGCAGTATTTCATCTTCCATTTCTAATTCATTGTATACCTGGACCTCAAAACTGTTAAACTTCTTATCTTGCACAGTCTTCCATTCCTCTACAATCTACAGGTTTTTGAAGTTCAAACACGGCATTATCTAATCACCACTTCCCATTTTTTTCAGCTGTGATATCCCACTTTGTGGGCCTTGATGTGTGATCTTGACTTCTCAATCTAAAACAGAAGTGTCTGCAATGTGCTCGTAAGTGATTGTTTGAATGTACAATGTCATCAGTGAATCCTCTTGTGCATCAGTTGGTAAAGAAAGATTTCTACAGCGCCTTTTATAACCTCTGGACTTCCCAAAGCGTTTACAGCCAATGAAGCACTTTTTAAAGTGCAGTCACTGTTGTAATGTAGGAAACGCGCACGCTTCTCCTTTGCACAGTGGCCCCGACTTGCAAGGACCATCAGCAGGTCGGGGCCTTCAAAGCAGCATACCATTTCAAGGTACAACGCACACTGGAGAGCGATGGCTGTGAAAAGGGCGGTTGGATTGGGCGTCACCAAAATCCAGGTCGCTGTTTGGAGTGTGGGCAAGTATAGCTGGAGCGGCGAGGTTGGGGCGCAGGAGTGGCGAGTGATCGTGGAATGATGCGATCGGGACCGAGGAGAGGCATGGGTTCGGGGCCCAGGAGAGTAGAGGGCCCAGGGGCAGCACGGGTCAGCTCATATGTGCAAAGAACTGGTCTCCAGTCGCCTTGGTTAATCCTTGCCACTGGACCAACACCTAGCTCTATCAAGCCCGTTTGGTGGCTTGTGTGCAATGGCCACCACACATTAAAAATAAATCCACGCACAGGCATCTTCCACCCTTCGACAGTGCAGTGGCAGGTCAGAGTGCAAAGGTAAGAGTTTGGTAAGTGGGAGAGTTCGAGCAAGCTGGAGCGGGAGGTGTTGCTTTGTCTGGTTTTCTCTACCAGTGCTGACTCCACGACCGGAGAGGGGAAAAAAACGAGGTGTGACGTCACAGCCAAGAGGGTAAGTGATTGGCTGGTTGATTGGTGAGTAATTTTTCTTTTTTCCTTTTCTTGTCAGGAAGAAACCTTTGGCATTGTTGCCACATTAGGTTATTTTAAGGGTTAAGTCATGGCAGGAGAGCCCAGACCCGTGTCATGCTCCTCCTGTGCCATGAGGGAAATCAGGGACAGTTCCAGTGTCCCTGACGACTATGTATGCAGGAAGTGTATCCAGCTGCAGCTCCTGTTAGACCGCATGACGGCACTGGAGCTGCGGATGGATTCACTCTGGAGCATGCGCAATTCTGAGGATGTCGTGGATAACACTTTCAGTGAATTGGTCACGCTGCAGGTTACGGTTCCAAAGGCAGATAGGGGATGGGTGACCACCAGGCAGAGCAGGGCTAGGAAGGCAGTGCAGGAGTCTCCCTCCAAAACAGATATGCCGCTTTGGATATTGTTGGGGGAGATGGCTCACCAGGGGAAGGCAACAGCAGCTAAGTTCATGGCACTGTGGATGGCTCTGCTGCACAGGAGGGCAGGAAAAAGAGTGGGAGAGCTGCATTGGTGGGGGATTCTATTGTAAGGGGTATAGATAGGCGTTTCTACGGTCACAACCGAGACTCCAGGATGGTATGTTGCCTCCCTGGTGCAAGGGTCAAGGGTGTCTCGGAGCAGCTGCAGGGCTTTCTGGAGCGGGAGGGTGAACAGCCAGTTGTCGTGGTGCATATAGGTACCAACAATATAGGTAAAAAGCAGGATGAGATCCTACAAGATGAATTTAGGGAGCTAGGAGTTAAATTAAAAAGTAGGATCTCAAAGGTAGTAATCTCAGGATTGCTACCAGTGCCATGTGCTAGTCAGAGTAGGAATCGCAGGATAGCTCAGATGAATACGTGTCTTGAGGAGTGGTGCAAGAGGGAGGGATTCAAATTCCTGGGACATTGGAACCGGTTCTGGGGGAGGTGGGACCAGTACAAACCGGACAGTCTGCACCTGGGCAGGACCAGAACCAATGTCCGAGGGGTAGTGTTGGCTAGTGCTGTTGGGGAGGGGTTAAACTAATATGGCAGGAGGATGGGAACCTATGCAGGGAGACAGAGGGAAATAAAATGGAGGCAGAAGCAAATGATAGAAAGGAGAATAGTAAAAGTGGAGGGCAGAGAAACCCAAGGCAAAAATCAAAAAGGGCCACATTACAGCAAAATTCTAAAGGGACAAAGAGTGCTAAAAAGACAAGGCTGAAGACTCTGTGCCTCAATGCGAGGAATATTCGAAATAAGGTGGATGAATTAACTGCGCAGGCAGCTATTAACGATTATGATATAATTGGGATTACGGAGTCATGGCTCCAGGGTGACCAAGGCTGGGAACTCAACAGGGATATTCAACATTCAGGAAGGATAGACAGAAAGGAAAAGGCGGTGGGGGTAGCGTTGCTGATTAAAGAGGAAATTAACGCAATAGTAAGAAAGGACAGTAGCTTGGATGATGTGGAATCTGTATGAGTAGAACTGCGGAATACCAAAGGGCAAAAAACGCTAGTGGGAGTTGTGTACAGACCACCAAACAGTAGTAGTGAAGTTGGGGATGGGATCAAACAGGAAATTAGGGATGCGTGCAATAAATGTACAGCAGTTATCATGGGCGACTTTAATCTACATATCGATTGGGCTAACCAAGCTGGTAGCAATGCGGCAGAGGAGGATTTCCTGGAGTATATTAGCGAATGCTTTCTAGACCAATATGTCGAGGAACCAACTAGAGAGCTGGCCATCCTAGTCTGGGTGTTGTGTAATGAGAGAGGACTGATTAGCAACCTTGTTGTGCGAGGCCCCTGGGGAAGTGACCATAATATGGTAGAATTCTTTATTAAGATGGAGAGTGACACAGTTAATTCAGAGACAAGGATCCTGAACTTAAGGAAAGTATGAGACGTGAATTGGCTCGGATATTAGGGTTGACGGTGGATAGGCAATGGCAGATATTTAAAGATTACATGGATGAACTTCAACAATTGTACATCCCTATCTGGAGTAAAAATAAAATGGGAAAGTAGCTCAACCGTGGCTAACAAGAGAAATTATGGATAGTGTTAAATCCAAGGAAGAGGCATATAAATTGATCAGAAAAAGCAGCAAACCTGAGGACTGGGAGAAATTTAGAATTCAGCAGAGAAGGACAAAGGGTTTAATTAGGAGGGGGGAAATAAAGTATGAGAGGAAGCTTGCAGGGAATATAAAAACTGACTGCAAAAGCTTCTAGATATCTGAAGAGAAAAAGATTAGTGAAGACCAATGTAGGTCCCTTGCAGTCAGAATCAGGTGAATTTATAATGGGGAACAAAGAAATGGCAGACCAATTGAACAAATACTTGGGATCGGTCTACACTAAGGAAGACGCAACTAACCTTCCGAAATACTAGGGGTTCGAGGGTCTAGCGAAAAGGAGGAACTGAAGGAAATCCTTATTAGTCAGGAAATTGTGTTAGGGAAATTGATGGGATTGAAGGTTGATAAATCCCCAGGGCCTGATAGGCTGCATCCCAGAGTACTCAAGGAAGTGGCCCTAGAAATAGTGGATGCATTGGTGATCATTTTCCAACATTCTATTGACTCTGGATCAGTTCCTATGGACTGGAGGGTAGCTAATGTAACACCACTTTTTAAAGAAGATGGGAGAGAGAAAACAGGGAATTATTGGCCAGTTAGCCTGATATCGGTGGTGGGAAAAATGTTGGAATCAATTCTCAAAGATAAAATAGCAGCGCATTTGGAAAGCAGTGACAGGATCGGTCCAAGTCAGCATGGATTTATGAAAGGGAAATCATGCTTGACAAATCTCCTAGAATTTTTTGAGGATGTAACTAGTAGAGTGGACAAGGGAGAACCAGTGATGTGGTGTATTTGTACTTTCAAAAGGCTTTTGACAAGGTCCCACACAAGAGATTAACGTGCAAAATTAAAGCACGTGGTACTGGGGGTAATGTACTGACGTGGATAGAGAACTGGTTGGCAGACAGGAAGCAGAGAGTGGGAATAAACGGGTCCTTTTCAGAATGGCAGGCAGTGACCAGTGGGGTGCCGCAGGATTCAGTGCTGGGACCCCAGCTATTTACAATATACATCAATGATTTAGATGAAGGAATTGAATGTAATGGTGTATCTCCAAGTTTGCAGATTAAGTTGGGTGGCGGTGTGAGCTGTGGGGAGGATGCTAAGAGGCTGCAGGGTGACTTGGACAGGTTGGTCGAGTGGGCAAATGCATGGCAGGATAAATGTGAGGTTATCCACTTTGGGGGCAAAAACAGGAAGAGAGAATATTAGCTGAATGGTGACAGATTAGGAAAAGGGGAGGTGCAACGAGACCTGGGTGTCATGGTACATCAATCATTGAAGTTTGGCATGCAGGTACAGCAGGCGGTGAAGGCGGCCAATGGCATGTTGGCCTTCATAGCTAGAGGATTTGAGTATAGGAGCAGGAAGGTCTTACTGCAGTTGTACAGAGCCTTGGTGAGGCCACACCTGGAATATTGTGTTCAGTTTTGGTCTCCTAATCTGAGGAAGGACATTCTTGCTATTGAGGGAGTACAGCGAAGGTTCACCAGATTGATTCCTGGGATGGCAGGACTGACATATGAGGAGATACTGGATCAACTGGGCTTGTATCCACTGGAATTTAGAAGAATGAGAGGGGATCTCATGGAAACATATAAAATTCTGGGACTGGACAGGTTAGAGGCAGAAAGAATGTTCCCGTTGCTGGGGAATTCCAGAACCAGGGGTCACAGTCTAAGAATAAAGGGTAAGCCATTTAGGACCGAGATGAGGAGAAACTTCTTCACTCAGAAAGTGGTTAACCTGCGGAATTCTCTACTGCAGGAAGTTGTTGAGGCCAGTTCGTTAGATATATTCAAAAGGGAGTTAGATATGGCCCTTACGTCCAAAGACATTAAGGGGTATGGAGAGAAAGCAGGAAAGGGGTACTGAGGTTGAATGATCAGCCATTATCTTATTGAATGGCGGTGCAGGCTCAAAGGGCCTGCACCTAATTTCTATGTTTCTATGTTTCAACATATGGTTCGGGACCTGGAATATTTGGTCCTTCATTGAAACACCTGTGCATTCAATCTCTTTTTGGCATGGAAGCAAATCATCCTTGATACGAGGGACCACCTATGATGATGATAACTTCCCCTTCTCTATCTGACATCATGAAGTTCCACAGCAATGACATCATGCAAGACATGTGTGTAATCGTTATCAGAACTTTATAGTCATATCCGAGAGTTCGAAGGAAAATGTTTGTTCCTGGGCTACTTAAAGCTAAGGACAGGGTTACAAGAGTGATTGAGACACACCAGTAAGTGTGCAGCCATATGGTACTTCTATGCACATAAGTTAACAGAAAACACAATTCAATTGGAAACATGCATATAGTTTAAAGCAAGTAACTTCTGGTTGTAACAATTTTATCTTACTTTTGTCCCAATATCTTAGGCAGTCCCTCAGAATTGAGGAAGACTTGCTTCCACTCTTAAAATGAGTTCTGAGGTGGTTGTACAGTCCAATATGAGAACCACAGTCTCTGTCACAGGTGGGACAGATAGTCATTGAGGGAAGGGGTGGATGGGATTGGTTTGCTGCATGCTCATTCCACTGCCTGCGCTTGATTTCTGCATGCTCTCGCCGATGAACTCAAGGCGCTCAGCGCCCTCCCGGATGCACTTCCTCCACTTAGGGCGGTCTTTGGCCAGGGACTCCCAGATGTCAGTGGGGATGTTGCACTTTATCAGGGAGGCTTTGAGTGTGTCCTTCTAACGTTTCCTCTGCCCACCTTTGGCTCGTTTACCATGAAGGAGTTCAGAGTACAACGCTTACTTTGGGAGTCTCGTGTCTGGCATACGAACAATGTGGCCTGCCCAGTGGAGCTAATCAAGTGTAGTCAGTGCTTCAATGCTGGGGATGTTGGCCTGGTCAAGGACTCTAATGTTGGTGCGTCAGTCCTCCCAGGGGATTTGTAGGATCTTGCGGAGACACCATTGGTGGTATTTCTCCAGCAACTTGAGGTGTACATGGTCCAAGTCTCTGAGCCATAGAGAGGGCGAGTATTACTACAGCCCTGTAGACCATGAGAGTACAGAAAACTGAAAATTTGTCACCTAATAATTTATTTCCTGGTACTCACTACAGACATCATTATAACTGCTCAACCGTCGGTAGACGTGCCTTCAACTTCCTGGACCCTAAGCTCTGGAACTCCCTCCCTAAACCTCTACGCCTCACTACCTCTCTTTCCTCCTTTAAGATGCTCGTTAAAACCTACCTCTTTAAACAAGCTTTTGATCATCTGCCTTAATTTCTTCTGTGGCTCAGTGTCAAATTTATCTGTTTGACAGTAACACTATTATGAAGCGCCTTGGGATGTTTTACTATGTTTAAGGCGCTATATAAATAAAAGTTATCACTTAAGAAGCTTGTAGAGCAAGTCACAATTAGTAAGCTTCAGTAAGAATGTCATCAAGCAACTACACAAAACAACCTAACATTTGCCACAACAGTGTCACCAAGAACAGGAGTGAGAAATTGATTTCCCTAACTCATACTCCACATAACAGAAAGAATGTATCCGAGTGACTTCCAAGCAGTAATTGTACTCATTTTAAGACTGGAAGCAAGTCTTCCACGATTCCGACAGACTGCCTATGATGATGATGAATTGTAAGAGGTTCAGATGCCACTGAAGTTTTGGGTTTATGTTGATATCAACTGAAACTCTCAATGAGATCCAATTACCAATTGAATGGCTATGTTACACCCACCTCAATGGAATGAGGCCTCAGAACAATGCACCGTTTGGCATCACTCCATGCTTTCCTGTTAAATATAAAGTGGTACAATGTGAATACAGTGCACAAATACAATACTATAATAAAGATTATACTGTAATTATAACAAAGAGATTAAAATTAATACATCCAATCAGGTTGGGTTTTTGTTATGGCTATTAAAACTGATTTTAAAATTCTATATCCTTACTTGAGGCAGCACACCTCTCAAAGCTAAATAAATATTTAAGTAAGGGCATTTTAAAGGGAGAATATGTTAATGATTTCTCCAAGTGAGAAATTAGACAAGGGATCCCAAAAGAGAAGGATAGGAAAGGGGTCAATCCTGTCACTTTTGCCTGTAAATGGAAACATTTATTTCCTAAAACCTGAAGAGAAATACACAGGAAGAATGCAAGGGGCCCGAAATTGGTGAATATACCGCCCGCGGGGACTGCCGACATACCACCCAAAATCGCCAAATCGATCAAAAAATATCTACATACCACCCAGTGGAAAATTCATCAGCAACATACGTCCCGCCCATGCACATCGCCGATATACCGCCCAAAATTGCCAAATTGAGCGCTTACAACTGACCCTGCACACCATTCTGGAAAAGGTGGTTCCAACAAGTCGATCTTCAGTCTGCATCTTTACCTGTAAATTATTTTTTTTTATCTTTCACCACCCCCGTCTCTCCCACCCCCCCAGTCTCTCCACCTCCCCAAGCAGTGATTCCCCCTTCACAAGTATCTCCCCCCCCACCACCACCATATACCTATACAGTGCTCTCAGGCCGGTAGTCTCTGTGGATTCTCGTCTGTGCCTCTTGGGGAGCGGAGCTTCGCAGCAGCATGCACAACTCGGGACCCAAAGATTCCCGAGTGAAAATGACTCACCGCTCGCACACAGCCGGCTGCATTCCGCTCCATCCACTGCACTCCGCTCCGCTCGGCATACCGCCAAGAAAAAAGCGGCTCGGCATACTGCCGAGAAAAAAGTGACAAAAATCGCGCACACTCTGCCCTAGCGGTATGAAATGACATACCACCGAGAAATGGGCGGACGACCACTTACGCCCCCACGGCCTTTTACCAATGAGCCACAGCATTTAACATAATTCTACCTTTTAAAGAGTCAAAATCTTTGCTGATTGCAAGTAGGGGTTATATTGAGCAATGGCAATAATGTGGCACATTTTATATGTTAAAAATCTAAATGTTTCCTTACAATGTAAAATGAGACAGCTACTATTCAGTCTTCAGGCAGACCTGCAGCTATTCGGAATAAGTACTCAGAGTGAAGTATTTAGTCCAATGGTATGTTGTGTGGTCATTACATTTTACATTTAACAAAATTAGGAATTGTACTTGAACAATTCCACCTTAAAAATCAGAAAATATCCACTTGCTGGAGGAAGAAGTCAAGTGACATCAGTGATTCCTCTGAGGAGTACGCCCTGCATTCAACACTGATATTACAATATCTGACTGTTTTTGGACCGAATAAAAATGGCTTTTAATTTCAAAGTTTGCTGAAATCAGTGAAAAGACAGTGAAAATTGCATTTTACTTGAAACAAAAAGTTGGATTTAGTAACATCTATTGGGCAGTGTAGTCAGTGCAAACTGATTCTCAGCAGTTCTGTGTAAAAAACCAACCAGATACTGAAACATTTCAAAACAAGATTAACCAGAAGTTCCTGAGTTGCAAGATGTTTTAGAAGACTGGCTTTGATCTGGCATTAAAAGACTGGCATTGCTTGATCCTCTTAACATCTTGCAAGACATGAATATCTTCTTGACTTCAGAGAAGAGCTCCTCAAATACTCTCCCCTCGCCGCCTCCCAGTATTACATCAATAAAAGAATCAACCCATGTGACATATGTAAGACTAAGCTTTTCAAACGTAATGCATTATCTAAAGAGCAGGTACAAACTTACTTGTACTGACACAACTGCAAATAGCAGTAAGATCTCTTCTCATACAGCAAATGATTAAATGCACTGCAACAAGAATTTACACAAATCAGTTCTCCATCAGTTTCACAGAATGCAACAAAATCACATAATTCACATAATGCAGGACTTTGTGGTAACATAAACAAATAGAACATTTAATTGGAATGATGGTTGCAAGCAAACAGAATCCAGAATTTTTAATATTGATCTAATGTTTAAATAGATAACGTGGACGACACCACTTGTCTTGTGAAGTTGCTTCAAAAGGTTCAAATCACCCATGAGTCACAAAATAAAGGGGGGAGAAACCACAAGCGAGAGAAAGAGCCCCAAGCATCTGTAGTATCGCATTTCGTTCATTAGCCGAGGGAGAACAGAAAGAGATTAGAAAAGAGATAATGCACTATGATCAGACAGTGAAAAAATCTGTTAAAACAACCTGGGGTAACTCGCTACAGCCTCAGGCACCCCGTTGAGACCACAAACTCGCCATTTGAAGAAATCACAAGCTGTGGACCTTTTCACGCTTACAAATGCACATTTTGCAAGAAATGTTGTGCAGAAGCCAACAACTGGAGAAATTCCAGATGAGTACTATGAAATTTATCTGGTGCACGCAAGCCAGGATACTTAAATGGACTCTATTCATTAGTTTCATTCACAAGTATGCAAAATGCTTCTATACCTTATCTGTGGACCCTTAACATGGAATACTTACCAGACTCTTATTGCTTCATTCAAAGACTTGACTGCTGCTTCATAATGTTGTTTTTTCATGTCTGATTCCCAATGTTCATGAAATCTTTTTGCTTGCTGATCATAAAAAGAAAGTTAAAGACATTAGGAACACTAGCCCTCTCCTCAATTTTAGAGTCTATTTTCAAGACTTAATGGAAAATCAAACAAAGGGAATTCTATAAATCTGTCCTTGCTGGGCAGCATTTTTCTACGTAACTCTGTTGAAATGCGTGAAGATGAACTAGTCGCATTAAACAGACCAAGAAGTACTAGGATAAAACAATTGATGGTGGTTAAAGTGGGGTGAAATGCTCCAGAATAGCAAGAACATATTTAGTAACTTTGTAGTGTTTTGCTTATGAACCAGGAAGCTGATCAACAGCATTTAGTTTCATTTCATGTACGAGATAGAAGTATGGTGTAGTCCTCATGTAAATAATACAAACTATTAAATAAATCAATTTTTGCCAAACTCAGGTGTCACTCAAAGCACCGACCATAACTAAATTAAATGTTCAGTTATACCAAATAACTGGAATTTAGAAAGATCATAAAAGGTTGATCATGTTCCATCCTAAAATATATTTAAAATAAATATTAGAAAATATGTATATTATATATTGAGTGACGTTTTAATTAACGAAGTGTGAATTTTCTAATGGACTGAGATAAACAGGGCTCAAGTTTCGGACCCCTGCTAGAAAGGCGCACTTTGGAGAGGCCCGCCGAATTTGTAGAACTGAAAAAACGCCAAATACTTACCTCGAGATTCTCCGATATCTGTGGGGCCATTTCCAGCTCGGCGCGGCACAGCAGGAGCTGCTGGGGGCGGAGCTCTAGCCCTGCGGCAAAAACAGTGCCGGCAGCTGCGCGCATGCGCAGTAGCTCCTGGCCCTCCCAGCGTGTCCTGTCTCCAGGCGACAACCCTATCCCTGGCCGAAGGGACATCACCCCAATCCCGGGCCGAGTGGCCTGACAGTACTTACCTCTTCCGCGGCGGCTCGCCCAGCATCTCCTGGCGGCAGGCCCCGCCCGAACTCCTCGGCGGCGGCAGGGCCCACCCACCCGGCATCTCGCTGGGAGCGGGGCCCTCCCGAAGTAGCGCCCTCGTCGGCGGCAGGGCCCGCCCGAAGTCCTGGGTGGCGGTCCGTCGTCTGCTGGGGGCGTCGGCGGCAGGCCCTGCCCGAAGTGCTAGTCGGCGGCGGGGCCCGCCTGACCGGCATCTCCTGAGGGAGCCCCGTCCCAGCACGCTGTTGGAGAGCTCCCGGTGCTGCAGTAGGTGAGTAGAAACTTAATTTTTTATTTATGGATTGATTTTTTTGTTATTTTTTAGTTTTTAATTTGTTAAGATTTATTGGTTGATGTATTGATTTATTTATCATTTATTATTGATGATGGCTCTTTATTTGTAAAAGTGAAGTGTTTAATGCTTGTAACCTTTCCTTCCTCCCCTCCCCCCCCCCCCCCCCCCCCCCAGCCCCACTATCTCTCGTTCCCTACGTCTAATTATTGTAAAGTGTAGGCAAGGTTTTTCTGAGCGTACAAAAATCTACACTTACTCCATTCTAAGGTAGTTTGGAGTAAGTTTTCGCTGCCTAAACTTGCAAAACAGGCGTAAGTGGCTGGTAATGCCTCCTTTTGAAAAAGAAACTATTCTCACTAGAATTGGAGCAAAATAAATGCTGAGAATTGCAATTTCTAAGATACTCCATTCTAAACTAGTTGCTCCAAAAGAATAGGAGCAACTCGAGCTGAAACTTGAGCCCACAGTGGACTAGTAGATTGTATCTTTCACTTCTAGAACCAAATTCTAGATCCAGCCCAGACATTAGATGAAAGACTCCTCTTTGCATTGACTGCAATAGTCCTATAGGTGTTTATATCAGTTTAGGGAGTATAAAACCCAGTGCGTGCAAGCTACAGGCTCAAAATTCATGAGGATGCTGGATTGGGAAATGGAAAATTCATGGTGCAATAGAGGGCTGAGGAAGCTTCTATTGCATCAAACCTGTACTCCTAGAATTCAGGAGTGCAAGACATTAAGCATGGATGCCAAAAGTGGAAAATTATTTCATTCTTCAGCAACAACATGCTTCGCTTTAATGAGCAAAGAATGCTTCAAAGTACATCTTTAAAATACAGCTTTTCTACTCCAGCATTAGTTGCTCGTGCTCTTGGTTAAGTATGAAAGATTTGTAATTATTTGAGACTGAAATATGATTGATGCTAGTTTCAGTGATATGTTGCTACTCTACTGTCTGCAAACATTACTGCCTGCATGGATGGGATAGAAATTGCCATGGGGAAATTTAATTTCAGCATGGTTCAAAACTGGCTATACTGATGATTGTGTCTTTTGTGTTTCATGGAACTACTTTAGTTTGGAAAAATATGCATCTTCCAAAAATTATGTTTCTTCACATTCCTAATTGTAGTATTAGAAAATAATTCACAACTGAAACATATTTCTGAATTCATAGCATCTTGATTGATATAAACTTTACAAAGTGGGGCTAAATTATTACTTCCAACAAAGGGCCAGTTGAATCTCTTACCTCCTCTTCCTGAAAGCACTGATCTTCAAATTGCTCAAACAGATCATTATGATCTATAGAATACTGCTTTATAAGATTAAAATCTGCAACAACAAAACAACCATGAAGCAGCAGCTAAACTAGGGAACAAGTTTAATCCCGAATTGCTAAAGCTTAGCTTAACAGTGAGTGCTGTTGACATCAAGAGAAGTATATAAACTGTTATTTATGGACTCAACCCAATCTCTTGACAAAAGGGATTGAAAATTTCTCATGATAAATCGAGTGAAATTCCAGAACAACATTCTACCTTACATCGTACATTGTCATCCTTAACCTGTTGCATGAAATTTCCATGCTGTCAGGTGCTTTAGTAGCTATCATGTTCCACAGAGTACTTAAACATCTCTAGCTATCCTTATCCTTATAACGTTCAATGTGGCTTTTTGGGTTCAGTACAACATTAACTTTTTTTGTTGGAAGTCTGCCTCTTCAAATCTTTTATTTAAGCTTAGTGATTTTGCATACGAGGAGTTTCTGAGCTCACCCACAAGGGAGTTAAATTACACAGTTAATTATCCCAGATGTTGCAGTCATCTTGTAATTTCAACTTTAAGGATCAATTCAGCTCTCTTGCACTACTGGACTCAAGTGTCTCCTCCAAATCAGTTCCCTTATGAAATCATCAGCACACCACTGGAACATATTAATAAAAATGGAATGAAATTTAAATCAGAATTTTTTAACAACCACTCAATATTTGTAAAAGGGATTGTTAACAGCACACCACCATAAGTATTTCCACAGGTTTACTAGTTAAGGCTGCAAATTGAATAAATCTCAAATATTAGAAGGAAAACAAATTCACATTTCAACAGGTTAACTAAAAGCTGAGTCAAATTTCCTTTTAAAAAAAAAAGAGAAAAATGTGGTCGTAAGTAAGTTAGTTTGTGGGAAAGCTCTTTGTATGAAAAAGCTTGGGTGAACGAATAAACTTGGATTTATATAGCGTCTTGCGTGTTTTCATGACGTCCAAAGGCTCTACAGGCAATTCATTAGTTTTAAAGTTTAGTCACCGTTGATGTATAGTTGCAGTTGCTAATCTGTTCACAGCAAGGACTCACAATGTCGGAGTTGCTTTCCATCTGAAGATGACTATCAGGAACACATTATTAAATTCAGTACATTTGTCTCATCTTCCACTGGAAACTTATATGTAAACACCTCTGTGGGATTCTCCATTTTAAGTGTATCCACACCTATCTGTTATGGTTTTCTAATGACACCTACAGCCGTTTAATTGGATCTTCTCTTGATGAGTGCCTGTGGTGCAGGAACAGTTTAAAAGCTGGTGTGAGTCTCTAACCACAAGGTGGCGGTGTAGAGTAGGTTTTTTAAAAGCCAGTCTGTGCTATGTTTTCCCCTGCCCAATATGGAGAACCAGCACACTGCTTTGAGAGAAACGAGGAGGAAAATTAATTCCAACTTACTTACAAACAAAAAATCTTCAGGTATGATGCCTATATAGTGACGGCCCAACTCTGGTCGCCATCATTGTCTTTGACTGGTGGGTCCCTTGCAAGCTGCTGCAGTCCACCATCCCCTTCTGATTTACCAGCCTGTTGATTGTGCTCTCCACCCTGATAACCAACCAACTGTAAGCCATGGCTGGATATCCACCATCAATCTCTTATGTAAATACAAAACCTCAGAATTGTCAGGAGATATATAAAATATATAAAGCAAATCAGCAAGTCATGGACAAAGACACAATAGAATTAAATGTGCTATTCACAATGCACAACTTTAGCACAGTACTTTGCACCAAGTGTCAGCCATGGCTCAGTTGACAGCATCCTTGTCTCTGAGTCAGAAGGTTGTGGGTGCAAATTGCACTTGAGACTTGAACACAAAAACCTTAGCTGAAGGTCCAGTATTGTACTGAAGGAGTGCTGCACTGTCGGAGGTGCCGTCTTTCGGATGAGACATTAAACCGAGGCCCTGTCTGCTCTCTCAAGTGAATGCAAAAGATCCCACGGCACTGTTTTGAAGAAGAACAGGGGAGTTATCCCCGGTGTCCTGGCCACTATTTCCCCCTCAATCAACATCAATAAAACATATTATCTGGTCATTATCACATTATTTTTGTGGGGCCCACCGACACTCACTGGGGGCCTGCCGACACTTGCTGGGGCCCGCCCAGGACACCTCCCCACCCCCCCGCCCCTTCAGGCTGACTTCTCTTTATCCGGCAAAATCCCTTATTCGGCACAGGCCAGGTTCCGAGGGTGCCGAATAAGGGAGCTTCAACCTGTATTAGTAACCTGAAATACATATCATTTATCAAAAATTTTAAGTGTTGAAAAATCCTTCTAAATTGAAAAAAGGAGCTCACTTCAAGCAATGCATATATTTTCAACTGGAAGTAGGAAATGGAGTTTACAATTCTTCACAGACAGTAAAATGCAATCAGGCGGTACTCACAATGAAGACCAGTGAGAGCGAGGACTGTCGCCGTTTGCATTTTATTCCCAAAAGTCAACGTCTTCCAGACATCCCGAAAAATCATTTGCTGCTTTACCACTTTTATTGCCTCTTCCAAAGTGGAACACTGAAAATAAAGTCTATCTTTAATTTCTGAGTTAAAATGCACATTGCATCTCCAAAAAAAACCTTCCGTTTTAAAAAAAGTATACATTGTTTCAATATACAGTAACTTACATTTTTTTTATAGCTTTTTTTGAATGAAAACATCCATTATATACCAAAACCCACCAAGAGCACCCCTTTTTCTTCCGTTCACAGGTGTGATGCATCGTTTTATTTAATTGAACTTCTGTGATGAACACCCAGGGAAGTTGTATATTGCAGATGGAGGAAAAAGTCATGAACATAGCCACATTGATTTTTTTTAAAAATCATCTTCTAATGGACTCAGATCCAGTTATGATAGCATGTTGCGTGATATTTTCTGGACTTTGGGACCGGCTTGATGGATTGTAACAGCCTTGTCCAATCCTTTACACTTCTACGTTCCAATCAGTTTTAGTTCATGAACTTATTTCAAATATTTATACCTAATGTGTAGTTGTTTAGTGCTCTTCAAAAATTAGTTTTGCAGAATTGGAAAATAACTGGGTTCTTACCTTAACAAGGTTTCCAACAACACGAATAAACTGCATCAGCAGTGGTCGCTTCAACTGCAAAATGATTTGAAAAATAGATGAAAAACTGGTACTTAGGAGCACAGGAAGAGAAGTAGGCCATTTGGTCATGATTTAGTTGCTTACTTACAGCATAAACAAGCAGAGCCCTGTGTGCAGATTCAAAAAGATTAATGATCTTCAGTGTTTTGAGATCAAGGTCCTGCAATTCACCGCAACTGCAAGAAAAAAAAAAGATGCTTCGTGAACTCAGCACTTGTTAAAGAAATTAACAATACTGCAGACACATTGACAGATCGTTGGGTGGGAATCAGATCTGTTAACTGCAATAAATAACTTACATAAAGGTTTTCTTCCCAATGGCTACATTGGTGAAACCAGCAAGTAATTGAATAGTGAATCGGCAACCTGTTTTACACTACTGCAGTCAAAATTATCCCCAAGGTCAACATAACCAATCAGATACCAGTTTGGTGCTGAGACTAGATCTTTTCTGAGGCTCAATTCATGCTCATCAAAGGTAATATCATTATCATAGGCAGTCCCTCGGAATCGAGGAAGACTTGCTTCCACTCTTAGAACGAGTCCTTAGGTAGTTGAACAGTCCAATTCGAGAGCCACAGTCCGTGCCACAGATGGGACAGTCGTTGAGGGTAAGGGAGGGTGGGACAGGTTTGCCGCATGTTCCTTCCGCTGCCTGCCCTTGTTTTCTGCACGCACTCGGCGATGAGACTCGAGGCGCTCAGTGCCCTCCCGGATGCACTTCCTCCACTCAGGGCAGTCTTTGGCCAGGGACTTCCAAGTGTCAGTGGGGATGCCACACTTTATCAAGGAGGCTTTGAGCGTGTCCTTGTTACGTTTCCTCTGTCCACCCTTGGCTCGTTTGCTATGAAGGAGTTCTGAGTAGAGCGCTTGCTTTGGGAGTAGAGCGCTTGCTTTGGGAGTCTCGTGTCTGGTATGCGGACAATGTGGCCTGCACAGCGGAGCTGATCAAGTGTAGTCAGTGCTTCAATGCTGGGGATGTTGGCCAAGTTGAGGACGCTAATGTTGGTGCGTCTTTCCTCCCAAGGGATTTGTAGGATCTTGCGAGCGTGGGCCATTTCTCATACCTCAGGAGCCTCTCATCAACAAAAGCAGACATTGATGAGGAGATTCAACACCGCCTCCAGTGCGCAGCACAGCCTTCGGCCGCCTGAGGAAAAGAGTATTCGAAGACCAGGCCCTCAAATCTATCACCAAGCTCATGGTCGACAGGGCTGTAATAATACCTGCCCTCCTGTATGGCTCAGAGGCATGGACCATGTACAGTAGACACCTCAAGTCGCTGGAGAAATACCATCAACGGTGCCTTCGCAGGATCCTACAAAGGTAATATCAATTCTAAGGAATAGAGCACATTCATCTTCCATTTGAAAATATAGGCATTTCAACAAGAAAAATATCAACGAATGGTTTGTTCCAGTATCTTTCAAACTATATAGTTGGAATTGTGAATACTAATTATACAGAGAGGAAACACACAATCCATGATTATTTTTGAAGTGTATTACACTTAGTAGTTTCTTTACAGTAGAAATATTGTAGGCTGCAAGGAGTATGAGCGAAGCAAGGCTAAATGCAGCAGATTCATTGCCAATATAGAAAATATTTTTAATGCCATTTTTCTCCCCACTTTTTTTCCTGGTGATAGTGACTCACCATTAAGTATATGGTTCCACAGGCTCTCCAGCACCTTTCTCGAGTGTTCCTTCATTGTCAACTTAAACAGGGAGTGTCAAATCTGACAGTGTCTCAGCTGCAGGCTTGGTGCTGCCCTGTGATTCATTATGACTCGGGACAATATTCAACGAGTTTTTTTACTCTACATATTTTCATAATAAGTATTCGATACTCCCAAAAAGAAAATAAGCTTTTTCTGAGCACAGGTGTGTCCCCATTGCCATCATAAACACTGTGGCATGTGATTGGTCCATAAAGTCATGCAGTTACATCAAAAGATATAAAGATTTCGATCAAAGTACAGCAAAAGTGCCAGAATTAAAGGGACAAGCTGACATGGTAAAAATGTCTTGTAAAACTCATTACTAGATTTATACCAGGAGAAGAAAACAATGCTTTGATTGATGCAATCATGCCAACATTATGTGCAACATCAGCATTTCTATTTTTATTTGATTTCCAAAATTCAGTCTTGTTAAAATTACTGGGTAGTGCCCTGTAATTCACTATGACTCAGAGAACACTTTGTTTTATAAGACATATTGTACAATCTTGTAATATATACACAGTTGATCTCCAATTGCTGCTCATAAAAAAACATTGGCCCACAAATTCGGGGGCACACAAAGGGCAGGGATCGCGTCGGTCTCATTTCCAGCGAGTCGGCAAGCGACATCAGGCAGCTCACTGTAAAGGTGGGATGCATGATCAGATACAGAAACACAGAAAATAGGTGCAGGAATAGGCCTTTCGGCCCTTCAAGCCTGCACCACCATTCAATATGCTGATGGCTGATCATACAACTTCAGTACCCCATTGTTGCTTTCTCTCCATACCCCTTGATCCCTTTAGCCATAAGGGCCATATCTAACTCCCTTTTAAATATATCTAACGAACTGGCCTCAACAAATTTCTGTGGTAAAGAATTCCACATGCTCACGACTCTCTGAGTGAAGAAGTTTCTCTTCATCTCGGTCCTAAATGGCTTACCCCTTATCCTTAGACTGTGACTCCTGGTTCTGTACTTCCCCAAACATCGGGAACATTCTTCCTGCATCTAACCTGTTCAATCCCATCAGAATTTTATATGTTTCTATGAGATCCCCTCTCCACTGAATATAAGCCTAGTCGATCCAGTCTTTCTTCATGTCAGTCCTGTTATCCCGGGCACCAGTCTGGTGAACCTTCGCTGCACTCCCTCAATAGCAAGAATGTCCTTCCTCAGATTAGGAGACCAAAACTGTGCACAATATTCAAGGTCCTCACCAAGGCCCTGTACAACTGTAATAAGACCTTCCTGCTCCTATACTCAAATCCTCTTGCTATGATGGCCAAAATGCCATTGACCTTCTTCACCGCCTGCTGTACCTGTATGCCAACTTTCAATGATTGATGTACCATGACACCCAGGTCTCATTGCACCTCCCCTTTTCCTAATCTGTCACCATTTAGATAATAATCTGCCTTCCTGTTTTTATCACCAAAGTGGATAACTCACATTTATCTACATTATACCGCCTCTGCCATGTATTTTCCCACGCACCAAACCTGTCCAAGTTACCCTGCAGCCTCTTAGCATCCTCCTCACAGCTCACACTGCCACCCAGTTTAGTGTCATCTGCAAACTTAGAGATATTACATTCAATTCCTTTGTTTAAATCATTAATGTATATTAACAAATAGCTGGGGTCCCAGCACTGAACCTTGCGGTACCCCATTAGTTACTGCCTGCCATTCTGAAAAGGACCCGTTTATTACTACTCTTTGCTTCCTGTTTGCCAACCAGTTCTCTATCCACGTCAATACATTACCCACAATACCATGTGCTTTAATTTTGCACATTAATCTCTTGTGTGGGACCTTGTCAAAAGCCATTTGAAAGTCTAAATACACCACATCACTGGAATCCCTTGTCCACTACTAGTTACATCCTCAAAAAATTCTAGAAGATGCGTCAAGCATGATTTCCCTTTCATAAATCCATCCTGTCACTGCTTTCCAAATGCACTGCTATTACATCTTTAATAATTGATTCCAACATTATCCCCACCACCAATGTCAGGCTGACCGGTCTATAATTCCGTGTTTTCTCTCCCTCCTTTTTTAAAAAGTGGGGTTACATTAGCTACCCTCCAGTCCATGGGAACTGATCCAAAGTCTATAGAATGTTGGAAAATGACCAGCAATGCATCCACTATTTCTAGGGCAACTTCCTTAAGTACTCTGGGATGCAGACTATCAGGCCCTGGGAATTTATCGGCCTTCAATCCCATCAATTTTCCTCATGCAATTTGTTGACTAATAAAGATTTCCTTTAAGTTCCTCCTTCTCGCTAGACCCTTATTCCCCTAGTATTTCGGGTAGGTTATTTGTATCTTCCTTAGTGAAGACAGAATCAAAGTATTTGTTCAATTGGTCTGCCATTTCTTTGTTCCCCATTATAAATTCACCTGATTCTGACTGTAAGGGACCTACTTTTGTCTTCACGTATCTGTAGAAGCTTTTGCAGTCAGTTTTTATGTTCCCTGCAAGCTTACTCTCATATTCTATTTTCCCCCTCCTAATTAAACCCTTTGGCCTCCTCTGTTGAATTCTACATTTCTCCCAGTCCTCAGGTTTGCTGCTTTTTTTGACCAATTTATATTCCTCTTCCTTGGATTTAACACTATCCCTAATTTCCCTTGTAAGCCATGGTTGAGCCACCTTCCCCGTTTTATTTTTAAGCCAGACAAGGATGTACAATTGTTGAAGTTCATCCATGTGCTCTTTAAATGTCTGCCATTGCCCATCCACCGTCAACCCTTTAAGTATCATTCGCCAGTCTATCCTAGCCAAATCACGTCTCATACCGTCAAAGTTACCTTTCTTTAAGTTCAGGACCCTAGTCTCTGAATTAACTATGTCACTTTCCATCTTAATGAAGAATTCTACCATATTGTGGTCACTCTTCCCCAAGGGGCCTCACAAGATTGCTAATTAATCTTCTCTCATTACACAACACCCAGACGAGGATGGCCAGCTCTTTAGTTCCTCGACATATTGGTCTAGAAAACCATTCCTTATACACACCAGGAAATTCTCCTTCACCGCATTGCTATCAGTTTATTTAGCTCAATCTATATGTAGATTAAAGTCACCCATGATGACTGCTGTACCTTTATTGCACGCATCACTAATTTCCTGTTTGATGCCATCCCGAACCTCACTATGACTGATGGTGGTCTGTCCACAATTCCCACTAGTGTTTTCTGCCCTTTGGTATTCCGCAGCTCTACCCATACAGATTCCACCTCACTATTGCGTTAATCTCCTCTTTAACCAGCAACGCTACCCCACCTCCTTTTCCTTTCAGTCTATCTTTCCTGAATATTGAATACCCTTGGATGTTGAGTTCCCAGCCTTGGTCACCCTGGAGCCTTGTCTCGGTAATCCCAATGACATCATATCCGTTAACAGCTATCTGCGCAGTTAATTCATCCACCTTATTACGAATGCTCCTCGCATTGAGACACAGCCTTCAGGCTTTTTTTTTAAACACTCTTTGTCCTTTTAGAATTATGTTGTAATGTGGCCCTTTTTGATTTTTGCCTTTGACTTTTCTGCTCGCCTTTGACTTTTCTCCTTTATACCTTTTGCTGCTGACCCCATTTTACTTCCATCTGTCTCCCTGCATAGATTCCCATCCCCCTGCCCTATAAGTTTAAATCATTGCCAACAGCACTAGCAAACCCTCCCCCAGGACATCGGATCCAGTCCTGCCCAGGTGCAGATCGTCCGGTTTGTACTGGTCCCATCTCCCCCAGAACCGGTTCCAATGTCCCAGGAATTTGAATCCCTCCCTCTTGCACCATTCCTCAAGCCACATATTCATCTTAACTATCCTGCTATTTCCACTCTGACTAACATCTGGCACGTAGCAATCCTGAGATTACTACCTTTAAGGCCCTACATTTTAATTTAACTCCTAGCTCCCTAAATTTGTCTCATAGGACCTCATCCCACTTTTTACCTATATCATTGGTACCTATATGCACCATGACAACTGGCTGTTCACCCTCCCCCTGCAGAATGCCCTGCAGCCGCTCAGAGACACCCTTGACCCTGGCACCAGAGAGGCAACATACCATTCTGGAGTCTCGATTGCGGCCGCAGAAACGCCTATCTATTGCCCTTACAATAGAATCCCCTACCACTATAGCTCTCCCACTCTTTTTCCTGCCCTCCTGCGCAGCAGAGCCACCCGTGGTGCCATGAACTTGGTTGATGCTGCCTTCCCAATTGGCTATCTCCCCCAACAGTACCCAAGGTGGTATATCTGTTTTGGAAGGAGATGACCGCAGGGAACCCCTGCACTACCTTCTTTCCACTGCTCTTCCTGATGGTCACCCATTCCATATCTGCCTGTGTAACCTTTACCTACGGTGTGACCAATTCACTAAATGGGCTATTCACTACATTCACGACCGCTGCAATGACAGTCAACTGAACTTCACTTTATAAAAAGTTTACCTTCTAGGTGGCTCAGCTGCAGGAGATTTGCTGGTATATGTTTGTGTTAAATGCAGTACTCGCTAGGATCGCAATAGTCAATGACTGCAAGTGAACAAGAAGCATTCCCATAATATGGTAAAAGCATAACTACTTCAATGCAAACATGTGGTTGATGTATCTGAATAATAAATGCTGATGTGAACAGGTCATGGACAATTTCTGTCTGTAATTGGAAAATAGCAGGCAATCTTCTGGATATCGACTTGACACAAACTTCCCAGTGGCATTTTAATGTCCACTTAAGAGGTGTCAGTCAGCACAATAACAGCAACAGAAGACAGCACCCCAATTCAAAACCCCACAATGTGGGTTGACCAAGTACTGCTCACATCCTCCTGTCAAGCCTTAGCCAACAGGCCATTCCAACCACCTCAGACACAAGGTCACCTAGGTTTGTATTGTACATTTTTCCCAATTTTATCTCAATTATATAATTTTTTGATGATATAATAGGAAGGAGCCGAGAAAAAGGTAACAGACCACCACAAACACCATTTCTGTGTAGCTGAAACAGATGCACGGGACCAAAATTTGTAAAGTTGACAAAATAAAATCACAATCTTGCAATAAATCACAAGGGACGGCAAGACTCAACAGTTTGGGTTTAAAAATCATTTAAAAAGCTAATATCTTAAAATTTTGGAAATTTATCTGTAAAAACTGAAAAGGGCATGCTTCTCAATTTAAAATCTGCTTTGTTGAACTGTAGTTTGACACATCATTTGGATCATGTTGAATCCAAAATAAAAACATCCTTTTACTGAAAAATAACAACGCTGTATTGAATTCACATACAAAACAGTGGAATTCTAAACTTAAAGTAAGGCTATTATGGATTTATTATATGGATTTATTTGTTGTATCGTTTGTAGCTTCCATTGTTACTGCAAAACTTACTGCTCATATTGGACGAGCTCCGCTTCAGCAGCCCAGTTCCTGTAGCGTTCATCCAGGTGAGACTGGCCAAAAAGAATTGGGCTCAGGAGCTGCACTTTCACAACGTGGCAATACCTCTTCAGCACAGACATCCTCAGGTAACACCATCTCTTCGGAATCAGCACTGGAAACAAGAACATACACCACCTTAAGAAAATAAATTGCTAGTTGGATACCTAATCTAATCAATCTTTCAGCTCAATAGAGCCGAGCTAAGCGAAAACAAAAATAATGCAGTTAGCATCTGAGCAGCCAGTATTTCCCCCATTACTATCATAATAGCATTTTCAAGCTGTTACATAAGAACATAAGAATTAGGAACAGGAGTAGGCCATCTAGCCCCTCTAGCCTGCTCCGCCATTCAACAAGATCATGGCTGATCTGGCCGTGGACTCAGCTCCACTTACCCGCCCGCTCCCCGTAACCCTTAATTCCCTTATTGGTTACAAATCTATCTATCTGTGACTTGAATACATTCAATGAGCTAGCCTCAACTGCTTCCTTGGGCAGAGAATTCCACAGATTCACAACCCTCTGGGAGAAGAAATTCCTTCTCAACTCGGTTTTAAATTGGCTCCCCCGTATTTTGAGGCTACCTGCTGTAGCTTTCAAGGCACAGCCCTCCTCTCCACAACAAGCATTACATTTCTCATGCTGAATAGTATAAAGCACTATATGAGAAATGTATAGACCCATTCAAAAAGTAACGACTAAAATTAAAGCAATACATTTAGCATATATCAAATAAGTATTTCTGAATTTCGTCCTTCCCGACATCTTCAGAATATTAGTTTGGCACAACTGGTTGTTCTAGCAACTGGTTTGTGCTTTGGAATGATAAGCTCACTACTTAGTGTTAGTAAGTTCCCAATCTCAGTTTGTTTGTCAGGAAAGTGGCAAGCGGATCTCAGCTGCTTCTGCTCTGAGAGGAACAGAGAGGGAAGAAACACGGGAGGGAAAAAAGCTCATTTTAAATCAGCAGCCTAGTCACTGCAGGCTGTTCTGGCACATCTCCCGGTAGCAAGTTCAAGAGCAGCAGTGGTATCGGCACCGAACTGCCTGTCTAGTCGCTCAATGAAGGAATGTCAAGTTTGCACCTAAAACTAAGAAAGTACGCTATGTTAGCAAGAATCGTTGTTTATTGCTTTGATCTCCATCATAAATACTATACAAGCTTAATCAAAGTTATAATCCCATTATAGGGAAGTCTGTACTATGGTGTATAAATATCCTTCTAAAATATTTTGCAATATTTATAATTACAATAGTTAACAGATAATGGAAAAAAAATATCAAAGTTATAACCATCAATATAAGATAAGCACCAAGAAATGTGGTTGGGAAGTGTTGAGTACAGTATTAAAGCAGTAGTAGGACATTTGGAAAAGCAAAATTCAGTCAGGCAGAGTCAGCATGGATTTATGAAGGGGAAGTCATGTTTGACAAATGTGCTAGAATTCTTTGAGGATGTAACGAACAGGGTGGATCAAGGGGAACCAGTGGATGTGGTGTATTTGGACTTCCAGAAAGCATTGGACAAGGTGCCACATAAAAGGTTACTGCACAAGATAGAAGTAAACGGGGTTGGGGGTAATATATTAACATGGATAGAGGATTGGCTAATGAACAGAAAACAGAGTAGGGATAAATGGCTCATTCTCGGGTTGGCAATCAGTAACCAGTGGGGTGCCGCAGGGATCAGTGCTGGGACTCCAACTATTTACAATCTATATTTACGACTGAGTGTAACGTAGCCAAGTTTGCCGACGATACAAAGATGAGAGGAAAAGCAATGTGTGAGGACACACAAAATCAAGGACATCGACAGGCGAAGTGAGTGGGCAAAAATTTGGCAGATGGAGTATAATGTTGGAAAGTGTGAGGTCATGCACTTCGGCAGAAAAAAAATCAAAGAGCAAGTTATTATTTAAATGGAGAAAGATTGCAAAGTGCTGCAGTACAGCGGGACCTGGGGGTACTTGTGCATGAAACACTAAAGGTTAGTTTGCAGGTACAGCAAGTGATCAGGAAGGCCAATGGAATCTTGGCCTTTATTGCAAAGGGGATGGAGTATAAAAGCAGGGAAGTATTGTTACAATTGTACAGGGTATTGTGAGGCCACACCTGGAATACTGCGTGCAGTTTTGGTTTCCATTATTTACGAAAGGATATACTTGCTTTGGAGGCAGTTCAAAGAAGGTTGACAAGGCTGATTCCGGAGATGAGGGGGTTGACTTATGAGGAAAGGTTGAGTAGGTTGGGCTTCTACTCATTGGAATTCAGAAGAATGAGAGGTGATCTTATCAAAACGTTTAAGATTATGAGGGGGGCTTGATAAGGTGGATGCAGAGAGGATGTTTTCACTGATGAGGGAGACTAGAACTAGAGGGTGTGGGAGCACAGTCCCGCATTTCTGAACTCTTTGCTTCAGCACGCGGTCTGAAGTTTGGATTAAGAAAACATTACAAAGGGCCAAGTCCAGCAGGAGTTTGGATTCAGAGTTAAAAAGGGGCTGCGCAGGCTGCGAAACTAATGGCCCTGATACACTTGGTGGTCGAGGTCTTTGATAAGAACCAAGATATTACAGTTGTTGTAGATTCAGATTACGTATTCAAGGGGGCTCTACTCACTTTAGAGTGGTGGGCTCACAACGGCTTTATGGCAATCGATGGGTCAGACATTAAGCATAAACAGTTATGGAAAGTTTTAAATGACACAGCCGTTAAGCAAAGGTGGGAAAATCCGAATGGTTATGGTTAAAGCACACGTAAAAAAACAGAATCGGGGCTCCATTCTGATATCAGGGAATGTGGTGGTTGATAAGAAAGCCAAAACAGCGGCTAATGAGGGTTCAATATGGTCAAAAAAGACTTCTACAGCCTGGAAAAGTAACGTCAACTTTAATCGTGCCAGGGGAATGTCTGCAGCAGCAGGGTATAATCGGTTGGGGGATATGCAGCGTGGTGATCCAGAAATAATACCTCTGTTTGAGAGCCCAGGGATTCTATGGGGTAAGAAACACAGGTCATGCATGATATGGTTATAATAGTAGAGGAGGGTCAGTGGGTGTGCTTGGTTCCTGAACCTATTAGGAGACTTCTCGTGTCATGGATACATGGCTCACTAGTTGGGGGGCACCGAAAAGTAGAGGAGGCAGTTTCACAATTAATGAAATTCGCCTGGTGGCCGGGATTAAAATGCGATATAGCTGCTCACATACAGCTTTGTTTAACTTGTGCACAGCAAAATCCCATACGCTACAAATCAAGAGGGGGCACTATTGCGGCAAGCTCGCAGGGGCCCATGGGAACAGATTCAGAGCGATTTTGTCGAGCCACTCCTTGAAGTCCGAAGGAAAAGGTTTCTGTTGGTTGTGGTGGACGCAGTCACTAGGTAGGTGGAGGCATTTCCTACGGCCAACCAAACTAGTGCCACAACTGCTCGGGTATTAGCGCAGGAAATCTTTGCGTGGTGCGGATTGCCACAGTTGATTGACTCAATGGCCCAGCCTTTGTCAGGGAAGTGTTCAAAGAGTTAAACGAATTCCTGGGAATCCCACAGCAATTTCATATTCCATATCATCCCTAGGCTGGTGGGCAGGTGGAATGCATGAATCGCACACTTAAAGCGGAGTTATCCAAAGTATGTGATCGTGCTGCGGGAGATTGGGCTAATCTTTTGCCATTCGCACTCATGCCAGTGAGGTCCCGGGTGAATCGAATGATTGGGTTATCACCATACAAGGCCTTGTTTGGCCGACCCATGCCAATGTGGGAGAACCTGTTTGTACCCATGGACCCGAGCTTGACATCCACCCTCGTAACAGAGGAGTGGGTCACCTCGCTCCAGAGGCACTTACATTTGGTTAATGGCTTGGTGGGACACATGCTCGCATGAAAAAGGAATTTGATCAAAATGCTGACCTTCGTGCCTATCAGGTCGATGATCAGGTTATAGTGATAAAAGATAGAAAGAGGCAAAAATTCCCCAAGGGAGATTGCGATGGGCCCTACAGAATAATCGATAAATTGAGTTCCTCTGTGTATCTGATCCAGATGGGAACTGCATTTGTTTGGGAACATGTGATGAAACACAAGCTTTTTGGAAAAACGACAGAGCGCGCGCGGATTAATGTTGCAAATGAATTGGGAGGCGGATAATGTTGAGTTACACGTTTTGCTGTAACGCCTGTACCCTTTCAGGATCAAGAAGTATGATACAGTGTCTGAATTGATGGTTAGGGCTGAGGGCGATGTCTGGACTTGTGTTACCAGTGCACTACCCCTCCGGATGGATGCAATAGCTCGGCAAGTAACCTGACACTTAGTGCCTTCCTGGGACATCCCCTTAATGTGACATGGAACTAGTCTGAGTGTGTAAACTTGGTCCAGCTGGAACTCAAATGGGACAGATTGGACATTGCACCATGGTAAATTGTGTATAAACCGATTCTCGGTTTAGCGCGGCACGGGGTCTTTCGGGAAAAGGGGCAGGTGTATGTAAGCATGACGTCCAACACTATCACGGTATCAATTACAAACAGCACATGATCCTGGTTGGGCATCGGCCAAATGACATAGAGCACATTCCCACAATGTACCGGATGGATTGGGCGAATAATAATCTTAGAGGTGAGTGATCAGGCTGTGTGGCAGCCAGCTGGTCCTCTGTCGGTACAGCTTAATCACCCAATGCGCGTTATTCTAGATGCTCAGTTAAGAATGACTACTTTTAAATTTTTCCCCAATTCTACCATGATTGCTCAGTCGTACCCAAAGTGCTCTGATTATATTAAAAATGAGGTGTCTTTCCAGAAGACGTGGTTCACCTCTTGGCACCGACAAAAAAGGGAATTGTTTGACACTATCTTGGGATCCACAAGGATCGGGACGGGATTATTAAATTCAATGGATGTCGAGGTCCTTAGGAATAAACTGCTGGCAATGACCTAGGCTGAAACAAAGGGATAGGCACACAAGATCCTGATGACAGAGGACTGGAAGGTCTAACTAATGCTTCAATTAATTTTAACCGGAATACCCACTCAGCCCTGATGGCATTGGGGAATTTAACACTGCAGGGTTTAAATGAGGCAGCGTGGGCTAGCCTTTGCCAAAATGTGCAATTGAGTCTGAATGAATTAAGGAACATCGTGCGAGCTTTATTTCATCGGATTGGCCACTAGATCTGGCTCGAACAGCCCTGGGACCATTTGGGCCTGAATGGGTTAAGGCTCACTTGGGAGATTGTTAGTTTGATGGTTGTTTATTTGTGGCCCTGTACCCACATAATGGTACCCAGCAAGTTGCATTTCTCATCATAAATTTTGGTTATCTGAGTGACAATGTCACAATGAGAGCTACCGAGATCCCAATGTATGCTCTATATAACGAAGCCAGTGAGACCTACTCTGAAATTGATTTGAGACAAGTACATGTGCGATAATACCCATTGGGGCAATAGTAATTTAACATCTTGTATGGAACAACCTCGCTCATGCAATGTTGAGGTTCGGCGGTTAAACAAGTCTATAATTGTAGATATGGAGTTTGGCCGAGTATGTAGAAACATAGAAACATAGAAAATAGGTGCAGGAGTAGGCCATTCGGCCCTTCTAGCCTGCACCGCCATTCAATGAGTTCATGGCTGAACATGCAACTTCAGTACCCCATTCCTGCTGTGTACATAATGTGCGTCCTTGTAACAGTTTTGTTGTTACTAACGACAAGCTACAAATATTTATGCGTCTAGTGCTTGGATCTTATTGCTCTAATTGATCTCTCCTAATTGTGCGGTGCGGTAATTTACAATTTTATTGATACAAGGTGATCACAGACCAACAGACTTTAAAATGGCATCCTGAGAATTTGAATCTATAGCAACCCTACTTTGACCCAAAGTGTGCTGCTATTTGGAAGAAGGAAATGCTGAAATGGAATACAAAACTTCAACAGCTATAGAGTTTGAATCAAGCAATTGTTGTGGATATTAACCATTACACTGCGGAAATCGAGAACATTCGGACAACCTTGGACCAGATTGGACATGTAAGCTGGTGGGAGTCATTGTTCGGATGGAGCCCGACGGCAACAGGCGTGATGAACACAATGATACACCCTGTCCTTATGCTGGTGCTGTTTCAGTTGATTGTGCTGGTCATTTTGATTTACTACGGACGTCGTGTTCGAAAACAAGGACTACAACTGGACAATGCTGTTTAACGAGCTCAAATGACCATGCAAATGTTACCCAGATAAGACCTGCAGAGAGGCGAGAAGAAGTGGGGGAATGTGGGAGCACGGTCCCGCATTTCTGAACTCTTTGCTTCAGCACGCGGTCTGAAGTTTGGATTAAAAAACAGGAATATTGGAAATTTGGATCGAAAGAGACTGTTATAGACAATGTGGTGCCTTTCAGCCATTGAGATGAGTAACTGGTCATTGTCTGGATGTTAAATATTTGAGTACCTTGGAGCTAAACGATGTTAAGTATAATAGTAATTCATGACATGTAAATATTTGAGTACCTTGGAACTAAACGATGTTAAGTATTTGAGTACCTTGTTACAGTGGGAATAATAGTAATTCATGACTAAACGATGTTAAGATTTGATGACACCTGTATGTTAATTATTTGTATGCATCATCGATACTATCTATGCATGCCGATCATCTGGTTTGTGTACAGTAAATCACAACGTCTGTATGTTAATTATTTAAATGTACCATTTATTACTATGCGAGGAAACGATCTGGTAATTCGGTTAGCAGTTCAGATTAGCAATTCAGAAAGCAGTTAGCCGTGATTTAGGACAATTCTACATCGTCTGCATGTTAATTGTCTAAATGTACTATGCAAAGAAATAAGAGTTCAAAGGCTTTTTCAGTATAAAGATAAGAGTTTGACATTCGACACTACACACTGGAATCTCAGAAGGTGTGTCACAAGCAGCCACGGAAATCAAAGCAAGCTGCCTTTGAGAAGTATCACTTTCAGACTTGGTTTGTTTAGTATATTTAAATAAAAGACACGATCCTGCCTTTACGACAACTGAGTGCGTGTGTAATTCAACCTTTGAAGCAACAAAGCGAAAAGAGCAAGACAGACGTTTACAACAGAGGGCATAATCTTAGAATAAGGGGCCGCCCATTTAAAATTGAGATGAGGAAAAATTTCTTCTCTCAGAGGGTTGTGGATCTGTGGAATTCTCTGCCTCAGAGAGCTGTGGAAGCTGGGAAATTGAATAAATTTAAGACAGAAATAGACAGTTTCTTAAACGATAAGGGAATAAGGGCGGGCAGGGAGTGGACCCGAGTCCATGATTGGATCAGCCATGATCATACTAAATGGCGGAGCAGGCTTGAGGGGCCGTATGGCCTTTTCCTGCTCCTATTTCTTATGTTCTTAAATCCAATAGGGTATTCAGAAGAGAATTCTTTACCCAAAAAAATGATGAGAATGTAGAACTCGCAACCACAGGGAGTGCTTGAAGCAAATAGTTTAGATGCATTTCAGGGGAGGCTAGACAAGCATATGAGGGCGAAGGGAATAGAGGGAGATGTGGATTAGATTTAGATGAGGAAAGATAGGAGGAGGCTCAAGTGGAGCATGAACACCAGCATGGACTGGTTGGGCTGAATGGCCTGTTTCTATGCCGTATATGCTATGTAATCCTATGTAAATCTTCTACAATGAATTGAATAGAGATATCAGTAATTTTAAAAACATTCCTCCACTGCAATCAGTTCTGCCTACCAAATTGTTTAATTTAACAAATGAAACTAAAATCCTCTAATCTGGAATTATGACAAAATTCAAGTTCTTTATTGTAAATAATCAGTAACCCAATTACTACACATGAATAACTTTACTGTTAATAGACCATTGTTTTCTCCATAATGTCTAACATTACAAAATTCTAAACCTGACAAAATAAATTTAGAACAGGGCAAACTGCTAAGCTGAGCCAAAGACCATTTGCATTTGATCCTCGAGTTACAAAATAATGGCCAAGTATGCAAAAAAACTTCAAAGTCAAAGTTTGCAATGATTATTGAATCTTTGATCCAATTCCCTCCTCTTTTTGGTGATTTAAAAAAACTAATAACTGAAAAAAGATGTTAGAGCTGGGAACAGAACACCTTTGTCATCCAATCAGGGGTAACTCAGCCAGAAGCAAAGCAGTGCTCTTCCCCAACCTCAAAAGAATAGCCTTTACTACAACAGAAGAACATAAGAATCAGGGGCAGGAGAATGCCAAACAGCCCTTTGAGCCTGCTCCACCGTTCAATAAGACCATGGCTGATTTTTGACTTCAACTCCACTTTCCTGACCTATCCCCATATCCTTTGATTCCCTAAGAGTCCCCAAATCTTTAATCCTATGAGTCACTGTTGGATTTGAATCCAGTTGCAAAGGTTAAAAAAAAGGGTCAGTGTGCCAATCCATCTCAAACCTAATTCCTTTGAAAATGTTTAAATATTGTCCTTCTGTTTTGATCCCCTAAACTACCAACCATTCTCCAGCTGAGCAAGCTAGTAGCTGTTTTGCTCCATTGTCTCAGTCAATGCTTTTTTAACGCAGCCATCAGAGGTGCACAACAGTGATCTGCAATAACTCAGCCTACCAAATTCCTTTCCTTTGGGAAGTATCGAGTTTCAACTTCGCAACTCCACAATGGGGCAACCTCACCACCTGGAGAATTAAAGGCATTAACTCATATTCAAAAATCTCACTGATAACTCCAACATGCTGCTCGCTTCTGCAATCCTTAAAGTAAATCATTTACCAATGCTGCTAAAATTAGAGTAGGTATTACTTTTGTACCTGGCTAGCTGTACAATAGCCAATCTCCTCTCTCAAAACATGAAAAGATTCCTTTTGAGTTTTCTTACCATCATAGCCCATGCGTGGTGGATCAATCGGAGGAAACCATGGTTTCAAATCCTGCAATTATAAGTAAATAATTATTAAAGCAAATCTATTAGCAGCTCATTCATTCAATGTCAAAAACGACCAAATTAAACAGCATATGATTTTAATTACATTTAATACATTTGACAGAAATCTAAAATACCCTTTGTTTTCTATGCAATAATCATTTAAGAAATAAATAGTTGTTTCCCATGGCTGGAGAGTCTAGAACTATGGGTCATAGTCTCAGGATAAGGGGTTCGTCATTTAGGACTGAGATGAGGAGGAATTTTTTCACTCAGTAGGATGGCGAATCCTTAGAGTTCTCTACCCCAGAGGATTTTGAACGCTCAGCCATTGAGTATAATCAAGACTGAGATTGTTAGATTTTGGGACACTAAGGGAACAAGGGATATATGAATCAGGCGGGAAAGTGGAGTTGAGGTAGAAGATCAGCCATGATCTTATTGAATGGCGGAGCAGGCTCAAGGGGCCAGATGACTACTCCTGCTCCTATTTTTTTGATATGTTCTTCCACAGTTTGTAATGTAATCGGCTGGTGCTGTAGCATCAAATGGAAGAATTTTATTTCTTCTAGTCACATCTACTATTTAAAAATTCCAGATGTCATAAAGCAGACTTGAACCATCAAAGATGCCGAACCTGATGGATGCTGGAATCTGGAATATCAAACAACCCCCATGCTACTAGCAGGCTGCAGTTATTCCAACTGAATATCTTGCACCATCACCAATTAAAGGAATGATGAGATTTGTATTTTGGAAATTTCGGTATAAAATAATTTTATATTGATTATTAATGATGCATAGATTAAAAAGTGCACTTCAGGTATTGTATTGTATTGCATAACAGTCGACTCTAGTGATGCATATCCAGAATCCGGAACCCTCTGGACCGAGTTCATTCCGGATTCCGCGTTTTTCCGGACTTTAGAACGTCTTTCTGACGTCACGAATCTAGAAACACCCGGGCCCAGGTTCGGGTATTTCTGAACATCAGAAGGGGGGTGGGCTCGCACGAGGAGCTGTTCGGGCCGCTGGCCCTGTCGATGAGATTGTCGGGCGGGCCCCGTCGCGGAGGTGCTGCCCGGGCGGGCCCCGTCGCGGAGGTGCTGCCCGGGCGGGCCCCGTCGCGGAGGTGCTGCCCGGGCGGGCCCCGTCGCGGAGGTGCTGCCCGGGCGGGCCCCGTCGCGGAGGTGCTGCCCGGGCGGGCCCCGTCGCGGAGGTGCTGCCCGGGCGGGCCCCGTCGCGGAGGTGCTGCCCGGGCGGGCCCCGTCGCGGAGGTGCTGCCCGGGCGGGCCCCGTCGCGGAGGTGCTGCCCGGGCGGGCCAGAAGAAGGCCCCAAGGTAAGGACAGCGGCGGCGAGGCGAGGGACGGTGTGGCGAAGCCCGAGGTCAGGCAGCAGTGGGTCTTCAAGGTCGGCAGGCCCGGATTCCAGAACATTTTACGGATTCCGGACGACACTGCCACCCATCGGTCCAGAGTCTGGAACTCCGGACTTTGGACGTTGCACCTATTAGTTTTACCTTGAAATAAAGGTCTAGACAATACTGGAATCTGTTTTTTGGTGACTTTCTGTTTAGAATTATGAAAACCGGACAGTGGTTGTAACTTTACAACACCGCTAAAAAAAACTGTCTTCACCTGCAGAACAGCCTAGCCATGCTTGCACAAATCAGACCTGCTTGCACATAATAACATTGGAACAGCAGTAAACCATTCAGCCCCTCATGCTTGATCGACCATTTAATTAGATCGTGTATATTCCTTGATAAACTTACCTAATAAAAATTAGTCGATCTGTCGTGAAAATTTCGATTGATCAAGCATCGAAGGCCTTTTGGAGGGAGATTTCTACTACCCTTTAGGTGAAAATGTGCTTCCTGATTTCACTCCTGAATGGCCTAGCTCGAATAAGATTGTGCCCTCTTATTCTGGTTTCCCCCACCAGAGGAAATAGTTTTTCTGTATTTACCCTATTAAATCATTTTAGTATTTTAAACACAATTAGATCACCCCTCAACCTTCTAAACTCACGGAAAGTTTACTCAATTTGTCCTCATAATTTTACCCTTTAAGCCCCCGTTATAAATCTGGTGAATCTGCACTTTACCTCCATCCAAGGTCAAATATCCTTCCTGAGGTGTAGTGCACAAAACTGAAAGCAGTACAGGTTTGACCTCCCGAATCCGGAAACCTCAGGACTGAGGCTGTTCCAGATTTCGGGTATTTCCGGATTTCGAAACGTAGTTTCAATGTCCCGAATCCAGAAACGCCCAGGCCGAGGTTTGGGTATTTCCAGATTTCAGAACCCTTCGGCCAGCCACATTCTGGGCCAAAAAAAGCCACCCAAGAAAAACCTGTATATGAAGATCTGCAAAAAAGTTTAAAGTTTTTATTTTTTAATTCTTTTTCAGTGATTCAATAGTTAAGTGTCTTGTGATTTTTTTGCAATTTTTGTGTGTTTTCTCCCCTCCCAAGGCCCCTCTCACAGTGGTAATCGCCCTCAAGTTGGTGAGGACTGCGATTTCCGTTGATTTTTACCGCTGGGCCTTTAGAAAGCGGAGTGATTAGCGGTATTTTTGGCAAAAAATGATGAAAAAAATATTGCTATCACCAAAAAAAAAAATTCTAGCCCTATATGCGGCGTTTAAAAAAAAATGTCCGGATTTCGGAACATTTCCCGGATTTCAGACGACCCCTCTACGAATCAGCACGATGTCCGGATTTCGGAACATTCCGAATGTTTGGACTCCAAATGGAATCTGACAAAGTCTCTGTACAACTGAAGCTTCACTTCCTCACTTTTATATTCCTTGAGATAAAGGCCAGGATTCCATTAGCCTTTTTGATTATCTTTGTACCCGTGAACTAGCTTTTACAGGGACACCAAAATCCCTGTTCCTCCACAGTTCCTAGTCTCTTGCCAGTAAAATATTCCTTTTTGTTTTTCTTGGATCTAAGATCCACATTGAACTCCATCTGCCACAATTTTGGACATTCACTTAAATCTGTCTGTGTCTCCCTGCTCCCATCTACACAACTTACTGTGCCTCCAAACTTAGTCATCAGGTGTGCAAGCATAAAAAGCCCACTTTTTATATTCACATATGCACAAGCAGTTTTTCTTGTGTGATTGGTCCCCATTTCACACATGCTTGCAACCTTTTTGTTTAAATGTTCCACCTTTCCATTTCCATGTCCCGTATTTCAGGAAGGATATACTTGCATTGGAAGATGTTCAGAGAAGGTTCACTAGGTTGATTCCGGAGATGAGGGGGTTGACTTATGACGATAGGTTGAGTAGATTGGGCCTATACACATTGGAGTTTAGAAGAATAAGAGGTACTCTTTTTGAAACTTATAAGATAATGACGGGGCTCGAGAAGGTGGATGCAGAGAGGATATTTCCAATCATAGGGGAAACTAAAACTAGGGGACATAGTCTTAGAATTTAAAACTGACTTGAGGCGAAATTTCTTCTCTCAGAGGATTGTAAATCTATGGAATTCTCTGCTCCAAAGAGCTGTGGAGGCTGGGTCATTAAATATATTTAAGGCTGAGATAGACAGATTTTTGAGCAATAAGGGAATAAAGGGTTATGGTGAGCAGGCAGAGAAGTGGAGCTGAGTCCGTGATCAGATCAGCCATGATCTTATTAAATGGCAGAGCGGGCTCAAGGGGCCAAATGGCCTACTCCTGCTCCTATTTCTTTTTTTCTGTTCTTATATTTCATTCCAGCTTCCCCGCCCCCCTCCCCGGCACCGCACCCAGAATCAATGTTGAACTGGTGAAAATAAGTTACATGCATTAATACAAGAGAACATTTGTAATTTGATGTCCCAACCTTGTCTGATCAATTTTGTTTAATTTAATAACATTACCAGCATGTGACCAATTTAGAAGTGCTTTGAGTATTTTGTCTGCAAAACATTTATCAAGATCTGCTGCAACATTACTAGGCCGCATTATTTCCCTCAAGATCCAGGAAGTTACAAGCAAAAATACTGTAATTCTTTCATTTTACAATAGTTTTTAAATGTTGAGTTTCCATACGCATCAAGGTGATGGGGATTGGTACACTTGCCCACCCTGGGTCAACGTCAAGCAATCTCACAACAGGTTAAAAACAAGGCAGATTCTGTTCTGTCCCCAAAAGGGAGAAATAATTTCTGCTTACCATGCATATTGACATGATAAACATTGTTCTTGAGTGCAATTATGATGTTGCTGGTGACCAGAGCAACTCTTTCCACAATGAGTTTTAAGTTCTTCTTCAAAAACAGTACTTCAGTAAGTATGAATTTTTCAATGTACTGGTCCAGCAATCCTCACTGCGCATGAGACTGAACTGGAAAGCAGCTTGTACCATGGAATCACACCAAGGAAGTGGGTTCAGAATGTACAGGTTGCCTTTAAATCCAACTAATAGTGGTGAGACTGCACTGTGATCAGTCACTGCCAAAACATGTACATTTTAATCAATTTTCTTGGTCTGGCATTTTTCAAACACTACCAGGACTACTGGTTTTTGTTTTAATATTGAACCTCCCTTATCCAGCAACCTCAGGACCGGGCCTGTGCCGGATAAGGCATTTTGCCGGTCGAGGGGAGGTCACGTGTTCAAAGGGGAGCAACGCTATACAAACATAGAAACATAGAAAATAGGTGCAGGAGTAGGCCATTCAGCCCTTCTAGCCTGCACCGCCATTCAATGAGTTCATGGCTGAACATGAAACTTCAGTACCCCCTTCCTGCTTTCTCGCCATAACCCTTGATCCCCCGAGTAGTAAGGACTTCATCTAACTCCTTTTTGAATATATTTAGTGAATTGGCCTCAACTACTTTCTGTGGTAGAGAATTCCACAGGTTCACCACTCTCTGGGTGAAGAAGTTTCTCCTCATCTCGGTCCTAAATGGCTTACCCCTTATCCTCAGACTGTGACCCCTGGTTCTGGACTTCCCCAACATTGGGAACATTCTTCCTGCATCTAACCTGTCTAAACCCGCTTTTACAGCTAGCTGCCAGCCAGCCCCCAGCCATTTTACTTTGATTTCAAACCCACCATAAAACCTTAAATAAAGAGAGAAATAGCTGTACTGTATCTAAAACCTTCAATAAAGAGAAATACCTGTACTGTGTCTTTGATTTGTTGTCTGACTGAAGCTGGGCCCAACCATTTAATAACGTGACATTTTAAATATTTTGTCCTCACCAAAGTATTCAGGTAGCTGTTTCTGTCTCAATTGAATATGCAGTTTATTAACTGCAAATACTTGATAAATAAGAGAAAATAAACACTTTTCGATCTTAGAAGCTTTGTTCCACTAGTTATTAAGGGAAACTATACAGCCAGCTCCAATATTGATGTCCCCGACCACGCGATCCACCCTGTCCACGATCTCTGTGCAGTGCTAACCGTCAGCCCTCAGCCCCGATACGGACGTCCGCGGTGGCCAGGAATGGTGCCGAATGAGGAGTGGTGCCAGGTTAAGAGAGTCCCAGATAAGGGAGGTTCAACCTGTACTGAATTCTGCATTTGGTACAACACTGTCCTTACCCAAGTCTACATTAAAAGAGAACAATTTACTGATCATAAACATAAAAAATAAATTGGTGTAAAACATTTTTTATTAAGGGAGGAGAGGGGAAGATGGAAAATAAATCTACAAGCTGATGTCTTGTTTACCTGAACCACAGTCCCCACTGATTATGAACAAACTATGTTCTGTATATCTAACCACGTCTGCTGATTGTTTGGAAAATACTGAAGATTCTCATATTAGGTGTTTTATGTGGACCTCCACATTGGGAAAGTTGTCATTGTGCACTATTGCTTTTGCGACTCCTATTTAAATGGTTTTAAAAATTGAGCTATATTTAAATAGTTGTAACTGAACAGAAATTACTTCAGCTTGTCAAAATGCACTTACCTCGTCAGAGGAAACTAGATCTGGTAAATCACTTGAATCAGAAGTAGTACAGCCATCGCTGTCCCAAATCCCAGGATCCATAACTGCAACCTAGGAACTGCAATTATTAAAAATTGGGCATGTATAATATTTTCCAGCACCTTCTGTCAACCAGCTCTCATGTCCAAGTAAAACAAAAAAAGTTGATCAACAATTTCCATTAAGTTATTAAACCTCACACCAGCAACTTTTTTTTACAACATTGGCTTATGTTACATTAGTGTGTACGTGGCTGTATGTACATATTTATCTGGGAATTAACATGCAGATTAAATATAAACAATAATACATTTTCAAATAAAAGCACAAAACATAAAACATCACTAACTCCGCAAAATAAACATTTAGGATGATTTGTGTGCGCGCGCGCCCATCAGCTTTCTGCAATGCAGGACAGAATTTTAAACATTATTTAAGCAGGGGAATTATCCCCGGTGTGCTGGCTAATATTTATCCCTCAACCAACATCACTAAAACAGATTATCTGGCCATTATCACAATGCTGTTTATATGCGCAAATTGGTTACGACGTTCCCTAAATTGCAACAGTGACTACACTTCCAAAAAAAAGTACTTCATTGGCTGTAAAGCACTTTGGGACATCAGGTGGTTGTGAAAGGAGCTCCCCTGCCGCAGAGTTGTTGATGCCAGTTCATTGGATATATTCAAGAGGGAATTAGATATGACCCTGACAGCAAAGGGGATCAAGGGGCATGGAGAGAAAGCAGGAAAGGGGTGCAGAGGGAATGATCAGCCATGATCTTATTGAATAGTAGTGCAGACTCGAAGAGCCGAATGGCCTACTCCTGCACCTATTTTCTATGCTTCTATGATATAAATGCAAGTCTTTCTTTCAAAGGGGGTGACATGTTAGGACAGCCCAAAGGTGGAATATCTGGAATTGTCCTTCAGATTAATTATCAAACTTGAAACCAAATCTCACTCATTGGAAGTGAACTGAACAATTAAAATATATCTGGAATTTACCTTCAGATTAATTATGAAACTTAGAACTAAATCTTGCTCATTGGAAGTGAGTTGTGTATTTAAAATATAGCTGGAGTTGTCCATCTGATTAATGATCAAACTTGAAACCAAATCTCATTCATTGGAAGTGAATTGTGCAATTAAAATATATCTGGAATCTACCTTCAGATTAATTATTAAACTTAAACCCAAATCTGGCTCATTGGAAGCGACTTGTGCATTTAAAACATGTTGTTAACAAAATCTCATACTCCTTGAAGCAAACACACGCAGTTGCAGATTTTTGGCAGGGAGTTTTCTGCCCCTCCCGTTGATCACAGCAGCCTGAAAAGCCGCTACCTGTCTCCAACTAAAGTTTGCCCGGACACAAGCCGCCAGCTCCTGGGCTCAGCCCGAGCCAGGCAACCAGCGACCGAGCGTCCCTGCGAGCCGCCGCGTCCATAACACCGAAATCGCTCGCTTTTTTATAAATATAAATATATATATACATATTTGGTCATTTATCTGAAGCGGATAATGCAGCCGCTGCCACCACCGCCGACTGTGCCGTGGTCCTTTCAATACACGAACAACAAACGCACTCACCGCCAGCTCAACGTTGACCTTCAAAATGGCGGCCGCCTCCCGCACATCTCGCGACACCCAGCCCGAGACCCGCCGCACAGCACGCCGGGAGTTGTAGTCCTCCCTCAATGTGGCCCATTGCAAGAGTTGGGTCAGGAAGGGGAAAACCAGGAAGATTTGCATTTCACGTGCCAGCTGAGGCTCAGTGGGTAGCACGCTCGCCTCTGACGTTTAGCAGGTTGTGGGTTCACAGTCCCACTCCAAAAACTCCAGCACATCATCATCATCATAGGCAGTCCCTCGGAATCGAGGAAGACTTGCTTCCACTCTTAGCATGTGCTCTTAGGTGGCTGTACAGTCCAATACGAGAACCACAGTCTCTGTCGCAGGTGGGACAGGTAGTCGTTGAGGGAAAGGGTGGACAGGGAGCCTGCTTTGCCGCACGCTCCTTCCGCTGCCTGCGCTTGAGCACATAAATCTAGGCTGACACTCCCAGTGCAGTGCTGAGGGAGCGCTGCAGTGTCAGAGGTGCCGTCTTTCCGATGAGATGTTAAACCGAGGGACCCGTCTACTCTCTTAGGTGGACGTAAAAGATCCCACGGTACTATTTCAAAGAAGAGCAAGGGAGTTATCCAGTGTACTGGCCAATATTTATCCCTCAATCAACATAACAAAAAACAGCTTATCTGGTCATTATCACATTGCTGTTAGTGGGAGCTTGCTGTGTGCAAATTGGCTGCTGCCTTTCTCATATTACAACAGTGACTACACTTCAAAAAGAACTTCATCGGCTGTAAGGTGCTATATAAATGTATTTCTTTATATAGCGCCTTTCACAATCACCGGATGTTCCAAAGTGATTTACACCCAATTAAGTACTTTTCTTGAAGTGTAGTCACTATTGTAATGTAGGAATCACGGCAGCCAGTTTGCGCACAGCAAGCTCTCACAAACAGCAATGTGATAATGATCAGATAATCTTTTTTTTAATGATGTTGGTTGAGAAATAAATATTGGTCAGGACACTAGGGATAGCTCCCCATGCTCTTCTTTGAATAGTGCCATGGGATCTTTTAAATCCCCCTGAGAGAGCAGACAGAGCTTCGGTTTAGCATCTCATTCAAAAGACAGCATACTCTGACAGTGCAACGCTCCCTCAGCACTGCATTGGAGTGTCAGCCTACAATTATTGCTCAAGTCCTTGGAGTGGGACATGAACCCACAATCTTCTGACTCAAAGGCAAGGGTGCTACCAACTGAGCCCCTGGCTGACACTGATCAGAGTAGTCAGCATATGGAGACTAGGGCCCTGCCAACCCTCCAGCATTTTCCTGGCATCTCCAGCAATCAAAGATTAACCCCCTGGACACTGATGCAAGCAACCTGAGAGGAGAAGGAGGAACTGAAGGAAATCCTTATTAGTCAGGAAATTGTGTTAGGGAAATTGATGAGATTGAAGGCCGATAAATCCCCACGGCCTGATAGTCTGCATCCCAGAGTACTTAAGGAAGTGGCCCGAGAAATAGTGGATGCATTGGTGATCATTTTCCAACATTCTATAGATTCTGGATCAGTTCCTATGGATTGGAGTAGCTAATGTAACCCCACTTTTTAAAAAAGGAGGGAGAGGGAAAACAGGGAATTATAGACCGGTTAGCCTGACATCGGTGGTGGGGAAAATGTTGGAATCAATTATTAAAGATGTAATAGCAGTGCATTTAGAAAGCAATGACAGGATTGATCCAAGTCAGCATGGATTTATGAAAGGGAAATCATGCTTGACAAATCTTCTAGAATTTTTTGAGGATGTAACTAATAGAGTGAACAAGGGAGAATCAGTGGATGTGGTGTATTTGGACTTTCAAAAGGCTTTTGACAAGGTCCCACACAAGAGATTAGTGTTCAAAATTAAAGCACATGGTACTGGGGGTTATGTATTAATGCGGATAGAGAACTGGTTGGCAGACAGGAAGCAGAGAGTGGGAATAAATGGGTCCTTTTCAGAATAGCAGGCAGTGACTATTGGGGTACCGCAAGGTTCAGTGCTGGGCCCCCAGTCATTTACAATATACATTAATGATTTGGACGAAGGAATTGAATGTAATATCTCCGAGTTTGCAGATGACACTGAACTGGGTGGCGGTGTGAACTGTGAGGCGGATGCTAAGAGTCTGCAGGGTGACTTGGACAAGTTAGGTGCGTGGGCAAATGCATGGCAGATGCAGTATAATGTAAATAAATGTGAGGTTATCCACTTTGGTGGCAAAAACAGGGAGGCAGAATATTATCTGAATGGTGACAGATTAGGAAAAGGGGAGGTGCAATGAGACCTGGGTGTCATGGTATATCAGTCATTGACAGTTGGCATGCAGGTACAGCAGGCGGTGAAGAAGGCAAATAGCATGTTGGCCTTCATAGTGAGAGGATTTGAGTATAGGAGCAGGGAGGTCTTACTGCAGGTGCACAGGGCCTTGGTGAGGCCACACCTTGAATATTGTGTACAGTTTTGGTCTCCTAATCTGAGGAAGGACATTCTTGCTATTGAGGGAGTGCAGCGAAGGTTCACCAGACTGACTCCCGGGATGGCAGGACTGACATATGAGGAGAGACTGGATCGACTGGGCCTGTACTCACTGGAGTTTAGAAGAATGAGAGGGGATCTCATGGAAACACATAAAATTCTGACGGGACTGCTCAGGTTAGATGCAGGAAGAATGTTCGCAATGTTGGGGAAGTCCAGAACCAGGGGTTACAGTCTAAGGATAAGGGGTAAGCCATTTAGCACTGAGATGAGGAGAATCTCTAATTGTGAACCTGTGGAATTCTCTACCATAGAAAGATGTTGAGGCCAGTTCGTTAGATATATTCAAAAGGGAGTTAGATGTGGCCCTTACGGCTAAAGGAATCAAAAGGTATAGAGAGGAAGCAGGAATGGGGTACTGAAGTTGCATGATCACCCATGATCATATTGAATGGTGGTGCAGGCTTGAAGGGCCGAATGGCCTACTCCTGCACCTATTTTCTGTTTCTAAAATCATTGAGGAATTTAAAAATTTGTGTTTTTTTTTAATTTTCTTCGAACACTTTAATAGAAAACTTGTATTTATATAGCGCCTTTCACGATCAATGGACATCTCAAAGCACTTTACAGCCAATGAAGTACATTTTTCAAGTGCAGTCACTGTTCTAATCATAGAATCATAGATTAGTTATGTCATATATGTAAACTTTTATTTACTCTGTACAGCCACCAGAGGGCTTAGCCTCTGGAGTCCCAAGGGATCCCATAATCCCTTGGGAGTACAGGTATTTAAGGAGGCTTCACAGGTTGGAGAGGCACTCTGGAGACCTGCAATAAAAGACGAAGGCCACACTTTACTTTGAGCTCACAGTATTCAGTCTGACTCTTTCTCCACACACAACAACTGGTGACGAGATACAGATAGCGAACCCAAAGATGCAGAGAACAGAGGGCACCTGGAGAAATTTTCGGAGGGAGATGATTGGGAAACTTTTGTGGAGCGACTCGACCAATACTTCGTGACCAACGAGCTAGATGGGGAAGAGAACGCTGCCAAACGAAGAGCGATCCTCCTCAACATCTGTGGGGCACCAACGTATGGCCTCATGAAGAATCTGCTCACTCCAGCGAAACCCACGGAGAAATTGTACGACTATTTGTGCACACTGGTCCGAGAGCATTTGAATCCGAAAGAAAGCGTTCTGATGGCGAGCTACCGGTTCTACATCTACAAAAGGTCTGAAGGTCAGGAAGTGGCGAGTTATGTCGCCGAGCTAAGATGTCTTGCAGGACATTGCGAATTTGAAGGACATTTGGAGCACATGCTCAGAGACTTTTTCGTACTTGGCATTGGCCACGAAACCATACTTCACAAACTTTTGACTGTCGAGATCCCAACCTTGAGTAAGGCCATAGCGATAGCCCAGGTGTTCATTGCCACCAGTGACAATACGAAGCAAATCTCTCAGCACACAAGTGCTGCTACAAGTACTGTGAACAAAGTGATGTTGTTTTCGAATCGTAACGTACAGGGCAGGTCACACATACCTGCAGCTACACGTCTACAGATGTCTCAGAGTCCACCATCAAGGGTGATGAATTCAAGGCTATTAACACCTTGTTGGTGCTGCGGGGGTGATCATTGTTTCCATTCATGCCGATTCAAAGATTACGTTTGCAAGGGCTGTGGAACAATGGGACACCTCCAAAGAGTGTGCAGGCAAGCTACAAAGCCTGTTAAACCTGTAAACCACCATGTTGCAGAGGAGGACAAATCCACAGAGTATCATGACGAACCACAGCCTCAGATCGAGGAGGCAGAGGTACATGGGGTGCACATATTCACCACGAATTGTCCCCCGAAAATGCTGAATGTTGAACTAAATGGACTTCCGGTGTCAATGCAGCTGGACACAGGTGCGAGCCAGTCCATCATGGGCAAAAAGACTTTCGAAAGGTTGTGGTGCAACAAGGCTAGTCTTAACTCCAGTTCGCACAAAACTAAGAACTTACACAAAAGAACTGATTCCTGTAATCGGCAGTGCTACCGTAAAGGTCTCCTACTGTTAGAACCATGTCTTACTAAGAAAAGGGGATGAATGGGTTTGGGGCAAAAGCCAAGAAAATGCTTTTGTAAAAGTGAGAAAATTGTTATGCTCAGACAAATTGCTTGTGTTGTATGATCCATGTAAGCGTTTGGTACTACCATGTGATGTGTTGTCATATGGCGTCGGGTGTGTATTGCAACAAGCTAATGATTTCGGGAAACTGCAACCGGTTGCTTATGCATCCAGGAGTCTAAGGCTGAGAGAGCCTACGGCATGATTGAGAAAGAAGCGTTAGCGTATGTCTATGGGGTAAAGAAAATGCATCAATACCTGTTTGGGCTAAAATTCGAATTGGAAAATGACCATAAGCCACTTATATCCCTGTTTTCCGAGAGTAAAGCGATAGATACCAACGCATCGGTACGCATCCAGAGATGGATGCTTATGTTGTCCGCATACAACTATGCCATCCGCCACAGACCAGGCACAGAAAACTGTGCCGATGCTCTCAGTCGGCTGTAATTACCCACCACGGGGGTGGAAATGGCACAGCCCGCAGATCTAGCCATGGTTATGGGGTTATGGAAGCACTTGAGAGTGAGCAATCACCTGTCACTGCCCGGTAGATCAAAACCTGGACAAGCCAGCACCCCTTATTATCTCTCGTCAAAAGCTGTGTGCTTCACGGGAGCTGGTTCAGTGTCCCAGTGGAAATGCAGGAAGAGATAAAGCTGTTCCAGCGGCGCAAAGGTGAAATGTCCATACAGGCAGACTTCTGTAGGGCAATCGAGTAGTGGTCCTCAAGAAGGGCAGAGACACCTTCATCAATGACCTTCACAGTACCCATCCAGGCATCGTAATGATGAAAGCAATGGCAAGATCGTACGTGTGGTGGCCCGGTGTTGATGCGGACTTAGAGTCCTGCGTTCACAGATGTAATACATGCTCGCAGTTAAGCAATGTAACCAGGGAGGCGCTGCTAAGTTTATGGTCTTGGCCCTCCAAACCATGGTCTAGGGTACACGTCGACTATGCAGGCTGTTCTTGGGTAAAATGTTCCTCGTGGTTGTGGACGCGTACTCCAAGTGGACTGAGTGTGAGATAATGTCGGCTAGCACGTCCGCTGCCACTACTGAAAGCCTGCGGGCCATGTTTGCCACACACGGCCTACCCAATGTCCTGGTGAGCGACAATGGGCCTTGTTTTACCAGTGCTGAGTTCAAAGAATTCATGACCCGTAACGGGATCAAACATGTCACATCTGCCCCTTTTAAACCAGCGTCCAATGGTGAGGCAGAGAGAGCAGTGCAAACCATTAAGCAAAGCTTGAAGAGGGTAACTGAAGGCTCACTGCAGACTTGTTTATCCCGAGTCCTACTTAGCTACCGCACGTGACCCCACTCACTCACTGGGATCCCACCTGCTGAATTGCTCATGAAAATAGTATTTAAGACAAGGCTCTCATTAGGTCACCCTGATCTACATGGCGGCTTCAACAAAGTGCATACCATGATAACACAAATGTATCACGCGAGATTGAAATCAATGATCCTGTATTTGTATTAAATTATGGACAAGGTCCCAAGTGGCTTCCCGGCACTGTCGTGGCCAAAGAGGGGAGCAGGGTGTTTCGGGTCAAACTTTCAAATGGACTCATTCACCGGAAACACTTGGACCAAATCAAACTCAGATTCACGGACTATCCTGAGCAACCCACCTTGGACCCTACCTTTTTTGATCCCCCAACATACACACCAGTGGCAACCGTCACCATGGTTGACCACAAAAAGCAGAATCCATCATCGACAGCAGCCCAGCAGGGCCCAACACACCAGAGAGCCCAGCAAGGCCAGCTGCACAGCAGTCCAGCGAGGGCCCAACAAATGATTCAACAACACCAGCTTTCACACCGAGATGATCAACCAGGGCAAGAAGGGCCCCAGATCGACTCACATTGTAAATAGTTGCACTATTGACTTTGGGGAGGAGTGTTGTTTTATATATATATAAACTTGTATTTACTCTGTACAGCCACCAGAGGGCTCATCCCCTGGAGTACCAAGGGATCCCATAATCCTTTGGGAGCACATTTAAGGAGGCTTCACAGGTTGGAGAGGCACTCTGGAGACCTGCAATAAAAGACTCAGGTCACACCTTACTTTGAGCTCACAGTATTCAGTCTGACTTTTTCTCCATACACAACAGGTTACAGCACAGAAGAGGATATTCAGCCCATCAAGCCCATGCCAGCTCTCTGCAAGAGCACTTCAACTCGTCCCACTCCCCACCCTTTTCCTGTAGCCCTGCAAAAAGCTTTCCTTCAGGTACTTAACCGATTCCCTTTTGAAAGCCACGATTCAATCTGCCTCTAACTCCCTTTCAGGCAGTGCATTTCTGTTCCTAAACATTGCTTAAAAAACGTTTTTCCTCATGCCGCCTTTGGTTCTTCTGCCACTCACCTAGAATCTGTGTCCTCTGGTTCTCGACTCTTCCGCCAATGAGAACAGTTTCTCTCTTTCTTGACCCCTCAAGATTTTGAACACCTCTATCAAATCTACTCTCAACCTTCTCTTCTATAAGGAGAACAATCCTAGCTTCTCCCGTCTATCGATGTAACTGAAGTCCCTCATCCCGGGAAACATTCTGGTCAATCTTTTCTGCACCGTCTCTAAGGCCTTAACATCCTTCCTAATGTGCGGTGCCCAGAATTGGAAGGTTGGACCTTGCTTTTGTATGCTATGTCTCTATTTACGAAGCCCAGGATCCAGTGTGCTTTTTTAACCACTATCTCAATCTGTCCTGCCACCTTCAACAATTTGTGCACATACACCCCAAGGTCTCTTTGTTCATGCATCCCCTTTACAATTGTACACTTTAGTTTATATTTCCTCGTTCTTTATATCAAAATGTATCACTTCACATTTTTCTGCATTAAATTTCATCTGCCGCGTGTCCGCCCATCCCACCAGCCTGTCTATGTCCTCTTGAAGTTTATCACTGTCCTCCTCATTGTTCACAATTCTTCCAAGTTTGGTGTCAACTGCAAATTTTGAAATTGTGCCCTGTACACCCATGTCCAAGTCATTAATATATATCAAGAAAAGCAGTGGTCCTAGTACCAATCCCTGGAGAACACCACTGTGTTCCTTTCTCCAGTCCAATCCAAATAATGTAGGAAACTCAGCAGCCAATTTTCACACAGCAAGCTTCCACAAACAGCAATGTGTTAATGACCAGATAATCTGTTTTTAATGATGTTGGTTGAGCGTTAAATATTTGCCAGGACGCCAGGGAGAATTACCCTGCTCTTCTTTGAAATAGCACCATGGGATCTTTTATGTCCACCTGAGAGAGCAGACGGGGCCTCGGATTATCATTTATCCGAAAGACGGTACCTCCGACAGTGCAACACATCCTCAGCACTGCACTGGAGTGTCAGCCTAGATTTTTGCCACTTGAACCCACAACCTTCTGGAGAGATCTGCATGAGCCACCTCACCGCCACTTCTTGTGGGGTGGCTATCTTGTTGGCCCCACATTTTCAGCTGGAGATCTTGGGGGTCAAAGAGCCTGTGCCAGGCCGCTTGCTCCATGTCACTGTTCGCCTGGGGGATGTGCCCCTCCATCTAGTGAATGTGTACACCCCTCAGCCCTGCACGCAGCAAGTGCGCTTCTTTGAAGAAGTGTCTGCTCTTTTAGGTTTCATCGACATCGGCATTGTCCTCGGGGGAGATTTTAACTGCACCCTCGAGGCGAGGGACCACTCTGGTGCCCCGTAGATCTTGGCGGCGATGGAGAAGTTGAGGGACCTGGTCAGGTCCTTCGACTTGGTGGATGTCTGGCGAAATCTCCATCCCGACTCCAGCACCTTCACTTGGGTGAGATCCAGAAACGACCGCCTGTACATTTCCTGGGCATTAGTCCCCTGCGTTCTGGTGGCTTCCATGTGGCCGGTGGGTACTTTGCTGGTGTGGGGAGAGCTTGCTTCACTCCACGCGCAGGTGGGGTCTGCAAACTGGCATTTTAACAACCTGCTGCTGCAGCACGAGCGGTTCCGGGATTCATTCTATTTGTGGAAGGTGTGCAAAGAGAAGGGCGCGCTGAAGACGTGCAACTCCTTGGGTCCTGAGACGCGTACGTGAGATCACGGATCCAGTTCCTCTGGGACCTGGACCGGGGCTCCCCCTTCTTCTACTCACTGGAAAAAAGACAAGGTGTCCGTAAGCAGCTCTTGATGCTGCTGGCCACGATGGATCTCTGGTCTCGGATCTGGATGGCTTCAGTGCTGGGACCCATGCCTATTATGAGGCTCTGTTCTCTCCGGCTCCATCCAGCAAGGATTCGTGCCAAGCTTTGGGGGAGGACCTGCTGAAGGCCGGTCCGGTGGGAACCGAAATTCAGAATGCTCCGCTAAATCTGGCGGAGCTGACTGGTGCCCTCGACCAACTCTCGAGGTGCAAGTCCCTGGGGCTGGACGGGCTGACTGTTGAGTTCTACAGGGTGTTCTGGGACGTCCTGGGGGGCAACTACGCTTGAGTGCTGGGGGAAGGCCTCGTGACCGAGGAGATGCCCCTCTCTTATCGCAGGGCGGTCATCGTTCTGCTGCCTAAGAAGGGCAATCTCTGCCTACTTAAGAACTCGTGCCCGGTCTCCCTCTACAGCACGGATTGCAACATTTTTGCCAGTCACATGTCTGCTCACCTTGGCACCGTGCTGGACCACATAATCTATCCTGACCAATCCTACACGGTCCCGGGCCGTACTATCCACAACAATATCCATCTGGTCCAGGACCTGGTCCACCATTCACATAGGACTGGTCTGTCAGTCACCTTCCTTTCCCTGGATCAGGAGAAGGCGTTCGACAGAGTGGATCACAAATATCTCTTCGGGACTTTGCACTCTTTCAGGTTCGAGACACATTTCATTGCCCGGATCTGACTTCTTTACGCCGCTGCGCTGTGTCTCATTACAGTTAACAGGTCTTTGATGGCGCCCCTTCGCTTTGGGAGAAGGGTGCATCAGGGATGCCCCATGTCCAACCAGTTATATGCCATATGCGTAGAGCCTTTCCTGCGCCTCTTGTGGAAGAGGTTGATGGGACTGGCTCTGCAAGGGCTGGGCATGGAGAGCGTCCTCTCGGCTTATGCCGATGACATGCTCCTCATGGTCATGGATCTCCTTGACTTGCGGAGGATGCGTGAGTGTCAGACGATTTATTCGGCCGCATCCTCCGCATGGGAGAAATAATCTGGACTCCTGGTGAGTCAGTGGCGGGTGGGCTCCCTGCTGGAGGAGTTCAGGCCTTTTGCCTCTCCTCTACCTGGGAGTCTACCATAGTCCTGCTGAGGAAGCCTGGCCGGCAAACTGGCAAGAGTTGGAGGCTGAAGTCACTGCTCGCCTCGGGCGCTGGATAGGACTGCTCTGAGTGCTGTCCGACAGGGGTCACACATTAGTCATAAGCCAACTGGTGACCGCTATGCTGTGGTACCAGTTGGTCACTTTGATCCCTCCCCCTCAGCTTGTCACCAAGATACAGAAGAAGCTTATCGACTTCTTCTGGGACAACAAGAAGCATCGGGTCTCTTCCACAGTTCTGAGTCTCCCGCTTAGGGAGGGAGGTCTGGCGCTGGTGTGCATGTGCACCCAGGCTGCGACTTTCCATCTTCAGACCCTGCAGAGATACCTGTACGTCGAGCATCCTCCCAGATGGTGTGTGCTGGCGATGTATTTCTTCCGCCAGCAGTACGTCCTCATTTATGACACGCAACTCCTGTTTGTGAACCTGGGGGGTGTCAGGACTGCCATACAGGGGCTGCCTGTCTTTTACCATAACTCATCGGAGTCTGGAACAAGGTCGCCTGCAAGTGCAATTCTCCCCCGTCTGGAGTGGCGGCTGTCCTTCTGGAGTCACTGCTCAGGAATCCGTACATTCACGAGCACAGTTTTAGGTGGCAGGTGGACGAGAGGGCTGTGCTTGGCAAGGTGACCAGAGTCAGGAGGCTACTGAATGGTGGAGGAGCGGGTTGGATGGCGCCAGAGGAGCTGGCACGGCGCATATCCTGGGCCAATGTCCGGCTCGTGGCACACTAATCTCTTATGTGGGACCTTGTCAAAAGCCTTTTGAAAGTCCAAATACACCACATCCATTGGTTCTCCCTTGTTCACTCTACTAGTTACAACCTCAAAAAACTCTACAAGATTTGTCAAGCATGATTTCCCTTTCATAAATCCATGCTGACTTGGACTGATCCTGTCACTGCTTTCCAAATGTGCTGCTATTCCATCTTTAATAATTGATTCCAACATTTTCCCCACTACCAATGTCAGGCTAAGCAGTCTATAATTCCCTGTTTTCTTTCTCCCTCCTTTTTTAAAAAGTGGGATTACATTAGCTACCCTCCAAACCATAGGAACTGATCCAAAGTCTATAGAATGTTGGAAAATGACCACCAATGCATCCACTATTTCTAGGGCCACTTCCTTAAGTACTCTGGGATGCAGACTATCAGGCCCCAGGGATTTAACGGCCTTCAATCCCATCAATTTCCCTAACACAATTTCCTGACTAATAAGGATTTCCTTCAGTTCCTCCTTCTCGCTAGACCCTCGGTCCCATAGTATTTCCGGAAGATTATTTGTGCCTTCCTTCGTGAAGTCAGAACCAAAGCATTTGTTCAATTGGTCTGCCATTTCTTTGTTCCCCATTATAAATTCACCTGATTCTGATTGCAAGGGACCTACATTTGTCTTCACTAATCTTTTTCTCTTCACATATCTATAGAAGTTTTTGCAGTCAATTTTTATGTTCCCTGCAAGCTTACTCTCATACTCTATTTTCCCCCTCCTAATTAAACCCTTTGTCCTCCTCTGCTGAATCCTAAATTTCTCCCAGTCCTCAGGTTTGCTGCTTTTTTTGACCAATTTATATGCCTCTTCTTTGGATTTAACAATATCCCTAATTTCCCTTGTTAGCCACGGTTGAGCCACCTTCGCCATTTAATTTTACTCCAGACAGGGATGTACAATTGTTGAAGTTCATCCATGTGATCTTTAAATGTCTGCCATTGCCTATCCACCGTCAACCCTTTAAGTATCATTCGCCAGTCTATCCTAACCAATTCACGTCTCATACCATCGAAGTTACCTTTCCTTAAGTTCAGGACCCTAGTCTCTGAATTAACTGTGGCACTCTCCATCTTAATGAAGAATTCTAACATATTATGGTCACTCTTCCCCAGGGGGCCTCATACAAGATTGCTAATTAATCCTCTCTCATTACACAACACCCAGTCTAGGATGGCCAGCTCTCTAGTTGGTTCCTCGACATATTGGTCTCGAAAACCATCCCTAATACACTCCAGGAAATCCTCCTCCACCGTATTGCTACCAGTTTGGTTAGCCCAATCTATATGTAGATTAAAGTCACCCATGATAACTGCTGTACCTTTATTGCAAGCATCTCTAATTTCTTATTTGATGCCATCCCCAACCTCACTCCTACTTATCAAGCATGATTTCCCTTTCTTAAATCCATGCTGACTTGGACCGATCCTGTCACTGCTTTCCAATTGCGCTGCTATTACATCTTTAATAGGTGTCAAGGAGGCTCAAGCATGTGGGACGATCATGTCCGAACTGATCCCAGTCCGGATGGAAATCCTCATCGGCGCCAAACCCCGAAATCTTCCGAGGGAGCCGGCACCTCACAACTTGAACCGCCTCTGGGAAATCCCCTCTGTGCCTTTCTGTTCAGCGCGGAGGGGATTTCTGTACTGGCTGGTCTTGCACACCCTCCATTTCGTCATCCTCGTCTACCTTCCAGACATACCATGGCGTAACATCTTGACGTCTGGAGGAGGCAAGGTCCCCAATGCAGGGCTCTCTATGTAGGAGTCCTCCCTTTATCTACTGGGGACTTGGCCTGGAGTGTGATGCACGGGGCAGTCCCGTGAAATTAGTTTTTAAGTCGGTTCACGGCCTCCCAGGCTGCCTGCATTTTCTGTAGTCTGGAAGAGTCCATGTTCCACGTATAAGTACAATGTGTGAGGTTGCAGCCCCTCTGCCATTATTTGAAGGGGCTGCTCCTCGATCAGCCATGATCATATTGAATGGCGTTGCAGACTCGAAGGGCCGAATGGTCTACTACTGCTCCTATTATCTATATTTTTATGTTTCTGGCTGCACTTCAGTTCAACTGCTCCTGATCTTTGGGCACCCAGTGTAGAGGAAAGCAGGCAGGTCCGAGTGCCTCCTCATGGGACTGCTCCTGGGCCAGGACAAGATGGCCATTAATAGGTCCAGGCAGGGGGCGGTTGAGGGGGTCGTTCAGCCTGACTGCCTGCCTCTCTTCCGCGACTACGTTTGCGCCAGGATGTCCCTGGTGACGAAGCACGCGGTGTCTACCGGTACGCTCGCGGCCTTCCATGAGCAGTGGGCACTGGAGTGCATCATCACCCCCAGCAACCAAATTTGAATTTCATTGGTTAAGGTTCCTTTAATGTTTTATTGCTAATTTGTGGGTTCTAGTGTCCCTTTAATAAGGGGGCACTTGGTTTTATCTGTTAATTAAAATAGTTGTAGAGCTGTTGCATTGTGAGTGGCTTAGCCAATCACGTGTTGGTCACAGGACTGAATAAAATTCCAGTCAGTTGGGTCTAAGTCATCCACGATGAGGTATGCAGTTGTGAGCCTAGTCGATCAACTGGTAATATGTAGTTTGATTGTTAAACCTTTGTTAATAAACCAATTAGTTCTTAATAGCAATATGTTGTTATTATACATGTATGTTTGTATTTACTCTGTACAGCCATCAGAGGGCTCATCACCTGGAGTCCCAAGGGATTCCATAATCCATTGGGAGCACAAGTATTTAAGGAGCCTTCACAGGTTGGAGAGGCACTCTGGAGACCTGCAATAAAAGACTAAGGTCACACCTTTCTTTGAGCTCACAGCGGTCAGTCTGACTCTTTCTCCATACACAACAGTTGTTATGAAATCTTAAGCAAAGAATCCAAGAAGCAAATACATTACACCTGGAATCTCCAGTAATCAAAGATTAATTCCCTGAACACTGCTGCGAGCGACCCAGCAGAAAAATCATAGGGGGATTTAAAAAATTGTGCTTTTTTTTTCATTTTCTTCGAACACTTTATTAGAAGAAAGAAAGATTTGCATTTATATAGTGACTTTCACGACCACTAGACATCCCAAAGTGCTTTACAGCCAATTAATTAAGTACTTTTTGATGTGCAGTCACTGTTGTAATGTGGGAAAAGCGGCAGCCAATTTGTGCACAGCAAGCTCCCACAAACAGCAATGTGATAATGACCAGATAATCTGTTTTAGATTACTTCACATTAGTTATAAAAGTATTGGAGAGTAGGGGGCAAAAAGGCTGTTTAACTGGGTGGGGTGGTGGGAGGTCATGTGATGAAACCTCCTGAAATACTTCCAACCAGAGTTGGCAACTCTATGTAAGACATCTAATAAATTATGGGGCACTGTCAGAACCATCTTGTACTCTGGACTTAAAACTCAGATCACGTTTAGCCAAATGCAATTGACTGTATCAAAATAAAATAAAACTGCAAATACTGAAAACCTGAAATAAAATCAGAAAATGCCAGAAATACACAGCACATTTGGCAATAGCTGTAAAGAGGTTAAAATTAAAAAGAGTTGTACCAAAGGGTCAATATATGAAATACGATAACCTTTTCTCTTTAAGATGTTGATGGACGAGTTGTGTATTCTCAGCATTTCTTGTTTCATTTTAATTGCCCCATTTATCCTTATAATTGACAGCTATTTTAATCTGGTACTATCATGGCATTTAGCCACTTTAAGATGGGTGTCATCCGCTTTATTTGGTTCAACCAGGGTCGATAATCTTGGAAATCCAATCCCCTTTCCCTGACATAGATAATTTCCACAAGGACTTTTCTTACCTCCATCCAGAACACCTCTTCATGTGGGACGGGTATCCTTGCTTCCCATTATAAGGTGGACGAATTATCTGTGCAGGCAGCAAGTAATGAATATGATATAATTGACGTCACGGAGACATGGCTCCAGGGTGACCAAGGCTGGGAACTCAACATCCAGGGGTATTCAACATTCAGGAAGGATAGACAGAAAGGAAAAGAAGGTGGGGTGGTGTTGCTGGTTAAAGAGGAAATTAACGCAATAGTAAGGAAGGACATTAGCTTGGATGATGTGGAATTGGTATGGGTGGAGCTACGGAATACCAAAGGGCAGAAAACGCTAGTGGGATTTGTGTACAGACCACCATATAGTAGCAGTGAGGTTGGGAACAGCATCAAACAAGAAATTAGGGATGCGTGCAATAAAGGTACAGCAGTTGTCATGGGCGAGTTTAATCTACATGTAGATTGGGCTAACCAAACTGGTAGCAATGCGGTGGAGGAGGATTTCCTGGAGTGTATTCGGGATGTTTTCCAGACCAATATGTCGAGAAACCAACTAGAGGGCTGGCCATCCTAGACTGGGTGATGTGTAATGAGAAAAGACTAATTAGCAATATTGTTGTGCGAGGCCTCTTGGGGAAGAGTGACCATAATATGGTAGAATTCTTTATTAAGATGGAGAGTGATACAGTTAATGCAGAGACTAGGGTCCTGAACCTAAGGAAAGGTAACTTCGATGGTATGAGACGTGAATTGGCTAGAATAGACAGCCGAATGATACTTAAAGGGCTGACAGTGGATAGGAAATGGCAAACATTTAAAGATCACATGGATGAACTTCAACAATTGTACATCCCTGTCTAGAGTAAAAATAAAACGGGGAAGGTGGCTCAACCGTGGCTAACAAGGGAAATTAAGGATAGTGTTAAATCCAAGGAAGTGGCATATAAATTGGCCAGAAAAAGCAGCAAACCTGAGGACTGGGAGACATTTAGAATTCAGCAGAGGATGACAAAGGGTTTAATTAGGAGGGGGGAAATAGAGTATGAGAGGAAGCATGCTGGGAACATAAAAACAGACTGCAAAATATGTGAAGAGAAAAAGATTAGTGAAGACAAGCATAGGTTCCTTGCAGTCAGATTCAGGTGAATTTATAATAGGGAACAAAGAAATGGCAGACCAGTTGAACAAATACTTTGGTTCTGTTTTCACGAAGGAAGACACAAATAACCTTCCGGAAATACTAGGGGACCGAGGGTCAAGTGAGAAGGAGGAACTGAAGGAAATCCTTATTAGGCGGGAAAGTGTGTTAGGGAAATTGATGGGATTGAAGGCCGATAAATCCTCGGGGTCTGATAGTCTGCATCCCAGAGTACTTAAGGAAGTGGCCCTAGAAATAGTGGATGCATTGGTGATCATTTTCCAACAGTCTATCGACTCTGGATCAGTTCCTATGGACTGGAGAGTAGCTAATGTAACACGACTTTTTAAAAAAGGAGGGTGAGAGAAAGTGGGTAATTATAGATCGGTTAGCCTGACATCAGTCGTGGGGAAAATGTTGGAATGAATTATTAAAGATGAAATAGCAGTGCATTTAGAAAGCAGTGACAGGATCAGTCCAAGTCAGCATGGATTTATGAAAGGGAAATCATACTTGACAAATCTTCTAGAATTTTTTGAGGATGTAACTGGTAGAGTGGACAAGGGAGAACCAGTGGATGTGGTGTATTTGGACTTTCAAAAAGCTTTTGACAAGGTCCCACACAAGAGATTAGTGTGAAAAATTAAAGCACGTGATATAGGGGGTAATGTACTGACGTGGATAGAGAACTGGTTGGCACACAGGAAGCAGAGAGTCAGGATAAACGGGTCCTTTTCAGAATGGCAGGCAGTGACTAGTGGGGTGCCGCAGGCCTCAGCGCCAGGACCCCAACTATTTACAATATACATTCAAGATTTAGATGAAGGAATTGAGTGTGATATCTCCAAGTTTGCAGATCACAGTAAGCTGGATGGCGGTGTGAGCTGTGAAGAGGATGCTAAGAGGCTGCAGGATGACTTGGACAGGTTAGGTGAGTGGGCAAACACATGGCAGATGTAGTATAATGTGGATAGATGTGAGGTTATCCACTTTGGTGGTAAAAACACGAAGGCAGAATATTATCTGAATGGCGGCAGATTAGGAAAAGGGGAGGTGCAATGAGACCTGGGTGTCATGGTACATCAGTCATTGAAAGTTGGCATGTAGGTACAGCAGGTGGTGAAGAAGGCAAATGGCATGTTGGCTTTCATAGCTAGGGGAATTTAGTATAGGAGCAGGGAGGTCTTATTGCAGTTGTACAGGCCTTGGTGAGGCCTCACCTGGAATATTGTGTTCAGTTTTGGTCTCCTAATCTGAGGAAGGACGTTCTTGCTATTGAGGGAGTGCAGCGAAGGTTCACCAGAATGATTCCTGGGATGGCAGGACTGACATATGAGGAGAGACTGGATCGACTGGGCCTGTATTTTAGAAGGATGAGAAGGGATCTCATAGAAACATATAAAATTCTGACGGGACTGGACAGATTAAATGCAGGAAGAATGTTCCCGATGTTGGGGAAGTCCAGAACCAGGGGACATAGTCTAAGGAGAAGGAGTAAGCTATTTAGGACTGAGATGAGGAGAAACTTCTTCACTCAGAGAGTTGTTAACCTGTGGAATTCCCTACCGCAGAGAGTTGTTGATGTCAGTTCATTCGATATATTCAAGAGGGAGTTAGATATGGCCCTTATGGCTAAAGGGATCAAGGGGTATGGAGAGAAAGCAGGAAAGGGGTACTGAGGGAACGATCAGCCATGATCTTATTGAATGGCGGTGCAGGCTCGAAGGGCCGAATGGCCTACTCCTGCACCTATTTTCTATGTTTCTATGTTACTTCTACGACAGTTTATTGGCAAGTTCAACCCATCCAATTCCACATCAAGTAGAGTCGCTGCAGCATTTTTTTCTTGAATATTTTATGTGGTGTGCTCTACTTTGTCTCAAATGGATTTTCAGGAGATCAGAACAAAGTTCTCCCATTCTGTCTAGACCTTGCCCAAACCTTCATTTCTTTCATTTAGAAGAAAAACACAGGCCAATTAAAAGAAATGTGAGAATACGGATTTGGCATAATTCCTCAAAAGAAGTGATTATCAAAACTATCTTGCTCCAACCAAGGTGACCATTCAAAAGTTGTGTTTGGAATTTAGCCAGCAGAAATGGGCTGAAATGATCTCCTTTTGCGCTGTCAATTTCTATGTTTCTATGTTTCTAAATGTGAAATATTAGTGTGCAAAACTATTTATAAAATATCCAACTCTAACCCCAGTGATAGAAACATAGAAACATAGAAAATAGGTGCAGGAGTAGACCATTCGGCACTTTGAGCCTGCACCACCATTCAATAAGATCATGGCTGATCATTCATCTCAGTACCCCTTTCCTACTTTCTCTCCATACCCCTTGATCCCTTTAGCCGTAAGGGCCATATCTAACTTCCTCTTGAATATATCCAATGAACTGACATCATCAACTCTCTGCAGTAGGGAATTCCACAGGTTAACAACTCTTTGAGTGAAGAGTTTCTCCTCATTTTGGTCCTAAATGGCTTACCCCTTATCCTTAGACTGTGACCCCTGGTTCTGGACTTCCCCGACATTGGGAACATTTTTCCTGCATCTAACTTGTCCAGTCCCGTCAGAATTTTATATCTTTCTATGAAATTGCCTCTCATTCTTCTAAACTCCAGTGAGTACAGACCCAGTCGATCCAGTCTCTCCTCATATGTCAGTCCTGCCATCCCGGGAATCAGTCTGGTGAACCTTCGCTGCACTCCCTCAATAGCAAGAACGTCCTTCCTCAGATTAGGAGACCAAAACTGAACACAATATTCCAGGTGAGGCCTCACTAAGGTCGTGTACAACAGCAGTAGGACCTCCCTGCTCCTTTACTCAAATCCTCTAGCTATGAAAGCCAATATGCCATTTGCCTCCTTCACCGCCTGCTGTACCTGTATGCCAATTTTCAATGATTGATGTACCATGACAGCCAGGTCTCGTTGCACCTCCCCTTTTCCTAATCTGCCGCCATTCAGATAATATTCAGCCTTCACGTTTTTGCCATCAAAATGGATAACCTCACATTTATCCACATTATAATGCATCTGCCATGCATTTGCCCACTCACCTAACCTGTCCAAGTCACCCTGCAGCTTTTTAGCGTCCTCCTCACAGCTCACATTGCCACCCAGCTTAGTGTCATTTGCAAACTTGGAGATATTACATTCAATTCCTTCATCTAAATCATTGATGTATATTGTAAATAGCTGGGGTCCCAGCACTGAGCCCTGCGGCACCCCACTAGTCAATGCCTGCCATTCTGAAAAGGATCCGTTTATCTCGACTCTCTGCTTCCTGTCTGTCAACCAGTTCTCTGTCCACGCCAATACATTACCCCCAATACTATGTGCTTTAATTTTGCAAAGCAATCTCTTGTGTAGGACCTTGTCAAAAGCTTTTTGAAAGTCCAATTACACTACATCCACTGGTTCTTCCTTGTCCACTCTACCAGTTACATCCTCAAAAAATTCTAAAAGATTTGTCAAGTATGATTTCCCTTTCATAAATCCATGCTGACTTGGACTGATCCCTGTCACTGCTTTTCAAATGCGCTGCTATTTCATCTTTAATAATTGATTTCATACCGATGTCAGGCTAACCGGTCTATAATTATCCGTTTTCTCTCTCCCTCCTTTTTTAAAAAATGGTGTTACATTAGCTACTCTCCAGTCCACAGGAATTGATCCAGAGTCGATAGACTGTTGGAAAATGATCACCAATGCATCCACTATTTCTAGGGCTACTTCCTTAAGTACTCTGGGATGCAGACTATCAGGCCCCAGGGATTTATCGGCCTTCAATCCCATCAATTTCCCTAACACAATTTCCTGACTAATAAGGATTTCCTTCAGTTCTTCCTTCTCGCTAGTTCGTATGTCCTCTAATATTTCCAGAAGGTTATTTGTGTCTTTCTTCGTGAAAACAGAACCAAGGTATTTGTTCAATTGGTCTGCCATTTCCCTGTTCCCCATTATAAATTCACCTGGTTCTGACTGCAAGGGACCTATGTTTATCTTCACTAATCTCTTTCTCTTCACATATCTCTCGAAGCTTTTGCAGTCAGTTTTTATATTCCCAGCAAGCTTCCTCTTATACTCTATTTTGCTCTGCCTAATTAAACACTTTGTCCTCCTCTGCTGGATTCTAAATTTCTCCCAGTCCTCAGGTTTGCCGCTTTTTCTGGCCAATTAATATCCCTTAGATTTAGCACTATCCATAATTTTCCTTGTTAGCCACGGTTGAACCACCTTCCCCGTTTTATTTTTACTCCAGACAGGGATGTACAATTGTTGAAGTTCATTCATGTGATATTTCAATGTCTGCCATTGCCTATCCACCATCAACCTTTTAAGTATCATTCGGCAGTCCATTCTAGCCAATTCACGCCTCATACCATCGAAGTTACCTTTCCTTAAGTTCAGGACCCTAGTCTCTGAATTAACTGTGTCACTCTCCATCTTAATAAGGAATTCTACCATATTATGGTCACTCTTCCCCAAGGGGCCTCGCACAACAAGATTGCTAATTACACTTGCTCATTACACATCACCCAGTCCAGGATGGCCAGCTCTCTAGTCTCTGAATTAACTGTGGCACTCTCCATCTTAATGAAGAATTCTAACATATTATGGTCACTCTTCCCCAAGGGGCCTCGTACAAGATTGCTAATTAATCCTCTCTCATTACACAACACCCAGTCTAGGATGGCCAGCTCTCTAGTTGGTTCCTCGACGTATTGGTCTCGAAAACCATTCCCAATACACTCCAGGAAATCCTCCTCCTCCGCATTGCTACCAGTTTGGTTAGCCCAATCTATATGTAGATTAAAGTAGCCCATGATAACTGCTGTACCTTTATTGCACACATCCCTAATTTCTTGTTTGATGCTGTCCCCAACCTCATTGCTACTGTTTGGTGGTCTGTACACAACTCCCACTATCGTTTTCTGCCCTTTGGTATTCCGCAGCTCTACCCATACAGATTCCACATCATCCTAGCTAATGATGATTTATCCAGCTACGCTACCCCACTTCCTTTTCCTTTCTGTCTATCCTTCCTGAATATTGAATACCCCTGGATGTTGAATTCCCAGCCTTGGTCACCCTGGAGCCATATCTCCATAATCCCAATTATATCATATTCGTTAATAGCTGCCTGCGCAGTTAATGCGTCCATCTTATTACGAATACTCCTCGCATTGAGGCACAGAGCCTTCAGGCTTGTCTTTTTAACACACTTTGTCCCTTTAGAACTTTGCTGTAATGTGACCCTTTTTGATTTTTGTCTTGGGTTTTTCTCCCTCACTTTTACTTCCCTCTGTCTCCCTGCATAGGTTCCCATTCCCCTGCCATATTAGTTTAACCCCTCCCCAACAGTACGAACAAACACTCCCCCTAGGACATTGGTTTCAGTCCTGCCCAGGTGCAGACCGTCTGGTTTGTACTGCTCCACCTCGCCCAGATCCGGTTCCAATGTCCCAGGAATTTGAATCCCTCCCTCCTGCACCACTCTTCAAGCCACGCAAACATCTTAGCTATCCTGCTATTTCTACTCTGAATAGCACGTGGCACTGGTAGCAATCCTGAGATTACTACCTTTGAGGTCCTGCTTTTTAATTTAACTCCTCGCTCCCTAAATTCAGCTTGTAGGACCTCATCCCATTTTTTTACCTATATTGTTGGTACCTATATGCACCACAACAACTGGCTGTTCACCCTCCACCTCCAAAATGTCCTGCAGCCACTCCGAGACATCCTTGACCCTTGCACCAGGGAGGCAACATACCATCCTGGAGTCTCGGTTGCGGCCGCAGAAATGCCTATCTATTCCCCTTACAATCGAATCCCCTATCACTATAGCTCTCCCACTCTTTTTCCTGTCCTCCTGTGCAGCAGAGCCACCCATGGGTGCCATGAACTTTGCTGCTGCTGCCCTCCCCTGATGAGTCATCCCCTCCAACATTACCCAAAACGGTTTATCTGCTTTGCAGGGGGATAACCACAATTATTACCAAAATTGGTTATTGTGAACCTTAAGATTGTGATTATTCCATAATCCAAGGCCAATATATTGCATGTACAACAATTTGAAAATATGTGGGAGATTTTCCCAAAACTGTTCTTGTGCACCTTAGATGCCTGATTAATAACAGCAACAGTGGAACCTGGCTACTTGCCACATGGCCACTTGCCTTCTCACCCATCGATTTTACAAGGCAAGAGAAAATAAAAGCGGATGAAAAATCAATAAATGCAAGATAGGAGACAGTTATTGCCTGCATATTCTACAGAAATAAAAATGACTTACTCCTAAACTATTTTTGAATTTTTTTTTAAAACTATGCTGGGTTGCAGCCACATCATACAAATTTGCACTGCAAAAGGGACACCTGGGCAACTTGCTTAATACCACTGTGTAACTGGCCACAGCTAATAACATATACAAGTACAGGTATAGGTTGACTCATACTTTGGCACTTCTTTCCCAAGTACCATCTGGAACAGCTCCTGAGCTCCACTTGAAACATTCCTACTAATCTGGCCAAGATCAAGCATGAGTGATTTATGATACCATCTTGTTCTTCCATGGTGCAATTCATTGATACACCAATTCAAAGTGCCACCAGGCTGCATTATGAGTCAATATTGTTAAGAAAAAGTAGTCTTGTTTTAACTGTAGACTATAGCCCTGCCCATTATCCAAATGTGCAGCAATTTGTTTAATACCATGAGCTGTATCGTTGAATCTATGGCATGATGCTCATGAATTAGGACTTCAATTAATGACTTTTGACACATTTATGTGTAAAAAGTTAAATTCCAGCAGTTAGAATCAAAGAATCATAGAATGATTACACCACGGAAGAAGGCCATTTGGCCTGTCGAGCTCGTGCCGGCTCTCTGCAAGAGCACTTCAGCTAGTTCCACTGCCCCGCTCTTTCCCGGTAGCTCTGCAAAAAATGTTCTGTCAGGTACTTATCCAACTCCCTTTTGAAAGCAGTGATTGAGTCTTCCTCCACCACCCTTTCAGGCAGTACCTATTATATCCTAACCCTACTGCCACTGTTAAGTCCTGACTCTAATGTACTGACTTACACGAGACACATGCTTAAGTCAAGGTCACTCAGGACCTGCACCTTTAATTCACAGCTCTCCAGTGCTGCACTTGCCTGAGACCTCCCTTTATATACCTCAGTGGGACAGGTATGGAGTGTCTCCTGCAAGTGCACCCCTGGTGGTAAGGTATGCTTATTGTTACAGGTCATATCCTGTTACAGTCATGTATAGCATGGTAAGATACAGTTATATACAGTAATGTGAGATAGATGACAGCCACCATTTGTGTGCTGGAGAAAATTATGTACTAAGCAACAAATGATCCTACTCGCAGTCTTACAATGGCCCAGAAATCCCGGCCTTCCCAGGCCCGTACGAAGTTTCTACGGACCCGGGAAGGCATCGGAAAAGCCGGTTTTCAGTGCACAATGTGCATGCACTGAAAACCAGCTTTTCCGATCTGTCACGTTTCTGGCTTGACAGATCCTTCATATCTCGGGAGCGAGGACATTTGCAAGGGCAAGATTGCGGGATTTATGCATATTTTGCCCGGCAAATGTCCTCAAAGCTCTTGCGCCTGATAAAAGCAGGCGCTTAGCCTACTTTTACAGGCGTAAGAGTTTAAAAACATACAAAAATATAATTAAAATAAATTTAAAAAACACATATTATTTTTTAAAACCCTGCCCACTACGTTACACTTATTTTTAATCATAATTAAAACTTTTTTTTTTAAATCGGCAAATTTTGTTTTTCAAAAACATTTCTATCAACTTTAATTTCTATAGTGTATTTATGTGAGGTATTTTTTTAATGTTTTATGTTGTGTTTGGGTGTTTGGGGGAGTTTTTCATTCATAGTAATAGGAGTTTCGGATTTACGAAACTCCTATTATTATGAATGAGAAAATACTTTATCGAGATTGGGTGTCCAGGCCCACGTGATTCCTGCGGACATCCCAACTTGAACGCGTTCCATTGTGCAAGAAGGGGAGGCCTTGAGTCCGGGATCTCTAGCGGGCATTCGACCAAAAGGTAAGTGCGCATCTTTTCTCTTATTTTTAGTCGAATGCCCGCGGGAAGAAGAGACAGGGATTTCTGGGCCCATATCATCAAAAAACAATAGAAAACTAATTAAAACAGTCCCTGTAGCCATAGCAAATGTAAGAAAGAAAGAACAAGTCGTTTTTTCACACTTTCAAGCAGAAGGCACATTATCTATGTTAGAACAACATAATGTGTCACATCAGTTTGCAGCACATCAGGTCGGCCTCAATTTACTTCTTTCCCGACAAACCAGTTATTATTCATAATTGTTTTGATGAAGATGTCAGGGATCCACTGCAAACAATATTTATCCAAAGGGGTGAACAGAATAATGTATGAGTGCAGTGCACCATTAGATAAATATTATAAACAAGCTCAATTATACTCTCTTGATTTTAGCACATAACTTTCAGTAAATATAGGGTTGAAAAGGAGTTCAACACTTTCAGTTTTTGCATGCTCGTGAAGGCATTTTGAATGAACTGTTGGTAAAAAAAACAATAAGCAGAATCACAGCAGGTGTCGAGAGATCCTGTTTATTTCAGGTGGGTGAGCAGTTCCGTGTGTTTCCCAATGTGACCTTCATTTGCTTCTTGTTATCTGTAACAGTAAAAGCTTTGGAATCTCGACCCTTAGGAAATAATTTGGCTACGATAAGTGACTTACACAGATATACTGAAATGGACATTAAACAGCACAAGAATTTGCTCGCTAACAATCATTAGCACTGTCAAGCAGCTCAAAATTGTACGGCTAGAATGACTAGGGAAATGGAAGTATGGATCAAATTCTGACTGTATTTTGTGATTTATTTATTACTGAGAAAGCCTTAAACAAGCTGTTACATCAAGAGTTCACAATGTATCGGAAGCAGTCTGGCCTCAATGCTGTGCTTCCTCACAGTGATTTGGTCGAAATCAGGAAGTTAGTGAAGTGAAAATCAGAGGTTATATTTTGTGAGGTTCTGCTCCCGATGCAGAATCTTGCTTCACGGGAGTGCACATTCTGGCATCCAGCTTTGCAAAGACAGCAGAAAGAGTGGGCGGTTAAAAAGTAAAGGTGCATTGCCTGAGTGCAATCGCCTGTGATCGATTGCTCCGGGAAAAGCAGGAAAGCTTTTTTCATTTTTTTTTACCTGGCACCACTAAAGAAAGACTTGCATTTCTGTAGCGTCTTTCACGACCATCGGACATCCCAAAGCGCTTTACAGCCAATAAAATATTTTTTGAAGTGTAGCCACTGGTGTTACGTTGGAAAGGCAGCAACCAATTTGCGCACAGCAAGCTCCCACAAACAACAATATGATAATGACCAGATAATTTTTTTTTGTAGTAATGTTGATCAACCCAGGCCTGGTGCTAGTAGGCTATTTGACTTTGTTCGCCATTATGCCTAAACCTGATCCTATTTTCATTCAATGTCAGCACACCAATACTTTCCAAGATGAGTTACTTCCGAGTCAACAAAAGTGGCAACTTTTTCTACATTGAGTTTACAGCACAAAAACAGGCCATTCAGCCCAGCTGGTCTTTGCTGCCATCCATGCTTCACATGAGCCTCCTTCCACCCCTCTTCCTCTAACCCTATCAGCATAGCCTTCTATTCCTTTCTCCCTCATGTACTTATCTAGCTCCTCCTTCAATGCATCTATGCTATTTGCCTCAACTACTCCTTGTGGTAGCAAGTTCCACATTCTCACTACTCTGTGGGTGAAGAAGTTTCTCCTGAATTCCCTATTAGATTTATTAGTAAAATATGACCACCTCCCATCCCATATCATAATAATGCTTATGGTGAAATAATACTATTTGCAAACACTGGCAGTACTTGTGCAATGTTACTATCCTCTGTATCCTGGCAGTACTTAATGCGAAATGCACCACACCAACAGGAGGCACAGCTGAAGGAAGATGATGATGAGGAGGACCGGAGTTTAATCCCCCTTGTATCGTATGATGATCACAAGGAGGGTGATGACCAGCCCATTCACCATTTCGATCTGCTTCATCCTGGCTCGTCTTCCTCTGCCCCAACCCCCTCCACCTTATCACCTGCAGCATTTGCTTCCTCTCTCCCAAGTACCAGCTCAGATGCTTTTCCAAGGGGGCAAATTAGATAGTGGTAGTGAGAAATTGGCATCAGGTGATTCATTTGGGGAAGTGAACGAAGGTGTGCCTTCTTCCCAGAGGAGGCTACTTATGGCTTTGGAGCAGACCCAAAATCCTGGTAACTCATCTTGATAAAAGGATTTTTGAAGAACATTATACCTATGTTCAAGCTAGCTCCCAGGATGTGCTGCAACTGACAGGTATTTTTGTTGTATCCATTGCCATTGCTGTCCAAAAATGCCATTGCTACTAGTGCAGGTCAGAGGCTGGGTATTCTGCAGCATTGACTCACCTCCTGACTCCACAAAGGCTCCCCACTACCTACAAGGCTCAAGTGTGTGATAGAATACTCACCATTTGCCTGGATGGGTGCAGCTGCAACAACACTCAAGAAGCTCGATACCACCCAGGACAAACCAATCTGTTGATCAACAGCCATCCACCACTTCGAACATTAACTCACACAAAACCCTGAAACTCAAACCACCTAGAACAAGGGCAACACCATCACTTCCAAGTTCCGCTCCAATTCACACACTATCCAGACTTGGACAGATATCAACTGCACATGGACTGCAGTGGTTCAAGAAGGCACACCACCACCTTCCCAAGGGCAACGAGGGATGGGCAATAAATGCTGCCCTACCCAACAATAGCCACGCCCGAGAATGGATTTTTTAAAAAATTGACTGCTTTGAAATCTGCAGATCCCCAGTCAAAAACCTCCACCTGCATGCAAGCAGAGACTGCATCAATGGCGTCACTAGGTGACAGATTGGAGCACAGCTTGGAAATAAGACTGATTGGTTTTCATTACAACAGAGATGAAGGAGTGATTAGATTCAGTTGTTTAAAAACATTAAGGAATGGACCAGAGTAAATAGAAACAGACTTCCAGTTGTTAATGGGTCATATTTATAAAATTAAATATGACTTAGGCAAGAGCAGGAGCAACTTCTTAAGAGGGTTGGGAAGTTGTGGAATGCACTACTGGAGTTATTTTTGGTATCAGACTATGTCAACATTAAATACTCAGGTAGGAGTCAGAAGTAAAGGAACACATTGTTTCCATGTTAAACAGTAAATCATCTGGTCATTTTTGAATGTCCTCTGAACATATGGAGAATGCGGAAATGGCATACAAACCATACACCACATACCTATGGGTACTATTGCAATGATTACTAACCACCATAGCATAATGAGGCCAATTGGCCCAATGTTTCATGGGATTATGTTCCATACCAGCCTCCTCCCACCCCACTCCATTGTTTAAAAAGGGAGAGAAGGATAGACCAAGTAATTACAAGCCAGTCAGTCTAATCTCAGGGGTGGGCAAATTGTTGGAAAAAATTATGAGGGACAGTATTAATCGTCTTTTAGAAAGGCACAGATTCATCAAGGACAGTCAGCATGCATATGTTAAGGGAAGTTCATGTCTGACTAACTTGATTTAATTTTTTGAGGAGGTAACAAGAAGGGTTGACGTAGTGTAGTCTACATGGATTGTAGCAAGGCTTTTGACAAGGTCCCACATGGCAGACTGGTCAGAAAAGTAAAAACCCATGGGATCCAAGGGAAAGGGGCAAGTTGGATCCAAAATTGGCTCAGTGGCAGGAAGCAAAGGGTAACGGTCAACGGATGTTTTTGTGACGGAAAAGCTGTTTCCAATGGGGATCCGCAAGTCTCCGTACTAAGAGCCCAAAATTCCACATGGACTTTTTTTGGTGCAGTTGTAGAGGTACGTCTGATTTTTTAGAGGCCGACTGCGGCAACAAAAAAAGTTCCAAGTTTCAAGAAACTTTGAATTTGGAGCAATGCAGATTGTCCTTAAGCTCTGTGTGCCAAAAACTGAGGTTGCCAGGGTAACGAGGGACGCACTGAAGGGCTGAGGCTGATGTAGTGAGTCTGGAAAGTGAAACATACAAGATGCAACAAGACATAAGCAATTGTAGAGCCCCGGTGCTGCTGCTATCCTGGGCTGAATGTTCCCCTGCCGCCCCCCCCCCCCCCCGGTGCCGATGTCGCTGCTATCCCGGGGCGAAAGACCCCCAACCCCAGGTGCTAGTGCCACTGCTAACCTGGGCCGAAAGGCCCGCCCCCCCCCGTCGCTCCTATCCCAGGCCGAATGGCACCAAAAAAATTCCCGCTTTCCACGTGAGGGGTGTGCCCACGCACTTTCGGAGCTGCTTGTGAGTAGAAAAATCGGAGCTGCAATATAGATCATGGGACAAAGACCAGGAATTTTCTACCAGATGAAACTGAGGCCCTGGTTTCTATCATTGAGAGCAGATGGCACAAGCTTCAGAACAAAGGTCTAGTTAAACTAAAGCCAAAAGAAATGAACAAACGTTGGGACAAAGTTGGAGATGATTTCTTTGCAATTGTTTCTACCTCGAGGACCGGCAGGCAGTGCAAAAGGAAGTGGCAGGACCTTGGCCAAGTAGTTTGTGTAAGTAATATTCTCATTTATGCACTGGAATTACAATTGTAGATGTGACCATCTGTTAAAAAGTTCTATTTTCATCTTTGCAAAGGAAGGTGGCGCACATAAACAGAGCGAACATGAACTGGAGGAGGTTCGGCAAATGTGCACTCACTGACACCCCTGGAAGCGAGGATCGCTGGTATGATTGGTGCTGGCTCTAGAAGGTCAACAACTGGTGCATGAACTGGGCCCAGTTTACAGAGAGAGAGTAAGTCCTGAAAATTCCACAGTCTGGCTTGGCTAAATGTTAAGTACTGCGTGGGCTAGTCACGCTTCGGTTTATGGGATGTACTCTCCGTCAGCTACGCTTTGGTTTATGCAATGTACTATCATTCATCGTGGTCTTTCAAATGAGCCTGCTCTGTGTGAGCCTACTCATACCACCCTGTCCCCCCCCCCCACCCCCCCCGCTGCTAACCGATCGTCTGCTCGGTTATATTTTGCAGAAGTTCCGCCCATTCCTGAGGAAGCACAACCCCCTGCCACAGAAGAACAATCATGCGCAGAGGAGCCTGATCAGGATGAAGTCTTTAATGCAGAACTTCCACAAGAAGATCAGGACGAGGATGAGCAGGAGGATCAGGGGGAACAGGAAGGCCCCAATATTGAGGCTGTGACTCTGAATCTGGAGGAGGTGATGCCACACAGGGATGTGCCAAGCCCTTTCCGTACTGCTACAACCGACGGGACATTTCATGGTGACCCATAGTCTGAGGTCCCAGTGGGTTGCTGCGAGCCACACCCAGGGTGAGGAGGGGAAAGAGAGCTCGAGAGCGCTCTCCTGAAATGCAGGATCCAACAGATGTGGTTCAGCTCATGGCAATGAGTGGGGAGAGTATTGAGCTTACCCAATTACTCCTGGACACCATGGGTGGGGTGGGTGATGAGACAGTGGGATTGTCGTCAGAAGTAACAACACTCTCGGGAGAAATGGGAACACTGTCAGGGCAGATTAGGGAGGGAATGTCGGAGGTAGCTGCTGCAATAAGGGAGCACGCCCAGGCTGTCATTGCCCAGCGGTGAATGACGGAATCAACTGCTGCCACTCACACTCCAATTCGTAGACCAACCTCAGGTAGTATGTCGGTTCATCCACAGGCCGAAGAAGAGGCTGAAGAGGCCCAAGCCGGGCCTTCCACAATGGCCTCTTAGGTCTGCCCACACCCGCTAACAAGAACTGCGCTGTCTTGGAGATGCTTGAAAAAAGCAGCTCAGTTCCAGCGGGAGAAGGCCTGCGCCACCAGCCAAGGGTAAAGGCAGCAAGGGCAAGCGCAACGGGCGGTCTTAAGAATAAAGGGGAGGAGAGATAGCTGCAGCTAAAGTTTGTTTGCTGCTGTTGTTGTTACTGTTGTTCTTATGTTATTGTTATTTAACTGATCTTAATTGAAAAGTTTAAAGTTTGTAAGTAATGTAACTTGAAAAGTTTAAAGTTTGTAAGTGATCTTAACGGAAAAGTTTAAAGTTTGCAACAAAAATATTTTTATTAAAGTTAAGTGCAAGTGTAAAAATCTTTTTTCAAATTAAACCAGAATGATAAACATTATTCTTTAAATTAACACAACAGTCAACATGGTGAAGGATCAACGTGCCACTCAGCCTTCATGCTGCAAAGCATTCAAGGATTAGCCACTGACACAAGGCTCTTGCAATGGCTATAGGTGCACAAGGGCCCCCCACTGCTCCACCGTCATCCTGCGGGTCGAGGTGGTGGCATGGCTTCCTCCTGCTGCTGCTCCTCCTCCTCATCAGCTTGCTCGTCGTTCTCCTCATCCCCTCGCCTGAGGTTGCTCTTCAACTTCCAGTGCCTGTTGCCTCATGATGGCTAAGTTGTGCAGTGAACTGACCGACCATCTCAGAGGCGTATTGCAGGTAGCCTCCAGAGTGATCCAGGCATCGGAAATGCTGCTTTAGTATTCCAATTACCTCTCAATGATGCTGCGTGCGGTTATGTGGGACATGTTGTAACGATGCTTGGCTTCTGTCTGGGTATTGCGTAGTAGGGGGTCATGAGCCAGGTGGCGAGCCCGTAACCTTTGTCCCCCAGCAGCCAGCTCTGCCATTCTGGCTACTGCTGATAAATGGCACATATAGAGCTCTCGCTTAAGATGAAAGCATCATGGGTGCTCCCTGGGTACCTGGCATCAACTGCCATGATCTGCTGCAAAATCGTCACAGATCAGCTGGATGTTTAGCGAGTGGAACCCTTTCCTGTTCCTGTAAATCTCCTAATCGTGCAAAGGTGCTCGCAAGCCGATGTGCGAGGTCAATCGCACCCTGTACCTTGGGGAAGCCAGCAATCCACGAAAAGCCCATGTGTCACATGCTGCGAGATGCAGCATATGTTCCCAGTTGATGCCTGAAAAGAGCTGGAGGCATAGAAGGCAAGTGCTGCAGTCCTCTTCCCGCTTCTAGGCTGTAGGTCTGCCCTGATAAGTTGGCAGGTCTCTGTTATCACCTCCTTCCGAAAGACTCAAGTGCAGGTATGAGCACCTCTCCCTGTACACCTGATGCAGGTAAGGCTTCCTCACCATCATTCTGCGAGTTCTTTGGTTCCTGACATGTTGTTGTCTTATTAATCTTCTCCTTTGCATAGCCATGATGCAAAACACTCTTACTAAAGAAGACATTGTTAGGATGGCCACCGTTGTTTTTTCTTAGTTGCAAACGAAATGAAACTACTCACAGAAAGCACTCACCTTTCCCTCTCCCTGCAAAAGGTTTCTGCCCTAGTCAATGGACCACACCCTGGTCTGTGCATGCCCCCGGTGCCGTTCCTATCCCTGGCCGAAAGGCACCCCCGGGTGCCGCTGCTATTGGTCCCCCGGGTGCCGCTCCTATCCCGGACTGAATGTACCCCCGCTACTATCCCTGGCCAAATGGCACCCCCCCCACCCGCACCTGGTGCCGCTGCTCTCCCTGGCCGAATGGCCCCTCTGCCCCCAGTGTCACTGCTATTCCGGGCCAAAAGGCCCCCCGCCCCTGTGTCTTCAGCTCTGCTAAAACTTCTTCTCTGTGCCGATTTTCTTAAGTGTAAGCAAGGTTTTTCAGAATGCTGTATTGTGCCGTTTTTGAAAAAATCTAACTTGGCCAAACTCGCTTAAATGACCAGAAATGGTGCACCCAGCAGGTTCCGCCCCAGTGACGTTAAAAAACCAAGAACTAAAATAATCGGACGCAATTACTTTAGAATGGCGCAGAAACTTTGGCGAAACTTGCAGATTTTACTCTGCTCCAAAAAAAATAGCATAGGCCAAAAAAACGGCGCAGAATGGTGTCAAAAATTCAGCCCTAGGTCCCTTGCTTTTTGTGCTATAAATCAATGATTTCGACTTCAATGTAGGGGGCCTGATTAACAACTTTACAGATGATACAAAAATTAGTCATGTGGCTAAGTGAGGAAGAAAGCTGTAGACTACAGGAAGATATCAATGGATTGATCAGCTGGTGCAGAAAAGTGGCAAATGGAATTCAATACAGAGGTAATGTATTTGTGGAGGGCTAACAAGGCAAGGGAATATACAATAAATGGTAGGGTACGGTGACGTGTTGGGGAACAGAAGGAGCAATCTGGAGTAAAAGTACCTAATTGGAGGAAGGTAAATTTCAGTGGGATGAGAACGGATCTGGCACGGGTAAATTGGAATCAAAGATCAGCAAGCTAAACTACAGTGGAGCAATGGGCCGCCTTTAAAGAAGAAATCGTTGGGGTACAGTCGAGGTACATTCCCACTGAGGGGAAAGGTAGGGCAACTAAAGTCAGAGCTCCCTGGATGACAAAAGAGATAGAGTAAGATGAAGCATAAAAAGAGCGCGTATAACAGATGTCAGGTCAAGAATACATCTGAGAATCAGGCTGGTTTTTGCCTCTCCCAGGAGATCACATGGCTCCGGTTGGTGTGGAGTGTAGATGTTTTTAGTATAAGGGGTGTTGCAGTGGTGTGGGGCGGACTGGTTGGGCTGGGTGCTCTTTGCCTTTCCCTCAATTTTCATGGGTTTGTATGTAACCTTTAGGGCTGCTGACGAAAGGCCGTGTGGTTCTTTGTCGGCCGGCGCGGACACGATGGGCCAAAATGGCCTCCTTCTGAGCTGGAAATTTCTATGTTTCTATCAATATAGAAAATTCAAAGAAGAAGTGAAAAAGAAAATAAAAGGGCCAAAGAGAGGGTATGAGAATAGAATGGCAGCTAATATAAAAGATAATCCAAAAGTCTTCTATCGGCAGATAAATAGTAAATAAATAAGAGGGGTGGGGCCGATTAGCGACTAAAAAGGAGAGCTACGCATGGAGGAAGAGGGTATGGCTGTGGTACTAAATGAGCACTTTGCATCTGTCTGCACCAAGAAGATGCTGCCATAGACATAGTAGGTAGAGATACTGGATGGGATAAGATTTCAGAACATACATAAGAACATAAGAAATAGGAGCAGTAGGCCATTTGGTCGCTCGAGCCTGCTCCGTCATTCAGTAAGATTATGGCTGATCTGATCATGGACCCAGTTTACTTCCCTGCCTGCTCCCCATAATCCTTTACTCCCCTATCACTCAAAAATCTGTCTATCTCTGCCTTAAATATATTCAATGACCCAGCCTCCACAGCTCTCTGGGGCAGAGAATTCCATAGATTTACAACCCTCTGAAAGAAGAAATTTCTCCTCATCTCAATTTTAAATAGGCGGCCCCTTATTCTAAGACTATTTCCCCTAGTTTTAGTTTCACCTATGCATGGAAATATCTCCTCTGCATCCACCTTGTCGAACCCCCTCATTATCTTATAAGTTTCAATAAGATCACCTCTCATTCTTCTGAATTCCAATGAGTAGAGGCCCAACCTACTCAACCGATCCTCATGCGTCAACACCCTCATCTCCAGAATCAACCTAGTGAACCTTCTCTGAACAGCCTCCAATACAAGTATATCCTTCCTTAAATATGGAGACCAAAACTGGATGCAGTACTCCAGGTGTGGCCTCAGTAATACCCTGTACATTTGTAACAGGACTTCTCTGCTTCCATACTCTATCCCCTTTGCAATAACGGTCAACATTCCATTTGCCTTCCTGATTACTTGCTGTACCTGCATACTAATTTTTTGTGTTTCATGCACAAGGACCCCCAGGTCTCTCTGTATTGCAGCACTTTGCAATTTTTTTCCATTAAAATTTGCTTTTCTATTATTTCTGCCAAAATGGATAATCACATATTTTTCTCCATCTGCCAAATTTTTGCCCACTCTCTTAGCCTGTCTATATCCCTTTGCAGATTTTTTGTGTCCTCCTCATAATTTGCTTTCCCACCCTATCTTTGTATCATCAGCAAACTTGGCTACATTACACTCAGTCCCTTCATCCAAGTCATTAATATAGATTGTAAATAGTTGAGGACACAGTACCGATCCCTGTGGCACCCCACTAGTCATGTTTACCAACCGGAAAATGACCCATTTATCCCTACTCTCTGTTGTCTGTTAGTTAGCCAATCCTCAATCCATGCTAATATATTATCCCCAACCCCGTGAGCTTTTATCTTATGCAGTAACCTCTTATGTACCTTATCGAATGCCTTCTGGAAATCCAAATACGCATCCAATGGTTCCCCCTTATCCACCCTGCTCGTTACATCCTCAAAGAACTCCAACAGATTTGTTAAACATGATTTCCCTTTCCTAAAACCATGCTGACTTTCTTGATTGAATCATGTTTTTCCAAATGTCACGCTACTGCTTCCTTAATAATGGACTCCAGCATTTTCCCAACGACAGATGTTAGGCTAACTGGTCTATAGTTTCCTGCTTTTTGTCTGTCTCCTTTTTTAAATAGGGGCGTTACATTTGCGGTTTTCCAATCTGCTGGGACCGCTCCAGAATCCAGGGAATTTTCGTAGATTACAACCAATGCATCCACTATCTCTGCTGCCACTTCTCTTAAGACCCGAGGATGTAAGCCATCAGGTCCAGGGGACTTGACTGCCTTTAGTCCTATTATTTTACCTAGTAGTACTTCATTAGCGATAGTGATAGTATTAAATTCTTCCCTCCCTATCGCCCCTTGATTATCCATTATTGAATGTTTTTAGTGTCTTCTACCATGAAGACCGATACAAAATATTTGTTCAAAGTCTCTGCCATTTCCCTGTTCTCCATTTTTAATTCCCCAGTTTCATCCTCCAGGGGACCAACATTTACTTTAGCCACTCTTTTCCTTTTTATGTACCTGTAGAAACTCTTACTATCTGTTTTTGTATTTTGTGCTTGTTTACTTTCATAATCTATCTTCCCTCTTTTAATCATATTTTTTGTCGTTCTCTGCTAGCTTTTAAAATTTTCCCAATCCTCTGGCCTCCTACTAGTCTTGGCCACATTGTATGCCTTTGTTTTCAATTTGATTCTCCCCCTTATTTCCTTAGTTAACCATGGATGGTTATCCCTTCTCTTACAGTCTTTCCTTCTCATTGGGATATATTTTTGTTGCAAGTTATGAAATATCTCCTTAAATGTCTGCCACTGCTCACCGTCCCGTACTTTAATCTATTTTCCCAGTCTACTTTAGCCAACTCTATCCTCATACCTTTGTAGACCACTTTATTTAAGCTTAGGACACTGGTTTGAGGACCAACTTTCTCTTCCTCCAACTGAATTTGAAATTCAACCATATTATTGTAACTCATTACTAGAGGATCTTTTACTGCAAGATCATTTATAAATCCTGCCTCATTACACAGTACTAGATCTAAGATAGCCTGCTCCCTGGTTGGTTCCGCAACGTACTGTTCATGGAAACTATCCCGTGATACACTCTATGAACTCCTCCTCAAGGCTACCCTGGCCAATTTGTTTTGTCCAATCAATATGAAGGTTAAAATCACCCATGATTATTGCCGTTCCTTTTTTACAAGCCTCCATTATTTCTTGATTTATACTCCGTCCAACAGTGTAGCTACTGTTAGGGGGCCTATAGACTACGCTCACCAGCGACTTTTTCCCTTTATTATTCCTTATCTCCACCCAAACCGATTCAACCTCTTGATCCTATGATCCAATATTATTTCTCACTAACACACTGATCCCATCCTTTCATCATCATCATAGGCAGTCCCTCAAAATCGAGGAAGACTTGCATCCACTCTAAAAGTGAGTTCTGATGTGACTGAACAATCCAATACAGGAAATACAGTCTCTGTCACAGGTGCAACAAGACTCCAGGTGCTCTGCGTCCTCCCCAGTGCACCTCCTCCACTTAGGATGGTCTTTGGCCAGGGACTCCCAGGTGTTGGTGGGGGTGTTGCATTTTATCAAGAAGGCTTTGAGGGTGTTCTTGAAACGTTTCCTCTGCCCACCTGGGGCTTGCCTACAGTGTAGGAGTTCCGAGTAGAGCGGTGGTTTGGGAGTCTTGTGTCAGGCATGCGAACAATGTGGCCCGCCCAACGGAGCTGGTCGAGTGTGGTCAGTGTTTCGATGCTGGGGATGTTGGCCTGATCGAGGGCCCTAACGTTGGCGCGTCTGTCCTCCCAGTGGATTTGTAGGATCTTGCGGAGACATCGTTGGTGGTATTTCTCCAGCGACTTGAGATGTCCACTGTACATAGTCCATGTTTCTGAGCCATACAGGAGGGCGGGTATTACTACAGCCCTATAGACCATGAGCTTGGTAACAGTTTTGAGGGACTGGTCTTCAAACATTCCTTTTCCTCAGGCGTCCGAAGACTGCACTGGCTCACTGGAGGCGGCGTTGGATCTCGTCATCAATGCCTGCTCTTGTTGATAGGAGGCTCCCGAAACAAGGGAAGTGGTCCACATTGTCCAGGGCTGCGCCATGGATCTTGATGGCTGGGGGGGCTGTGCTGTGCGGCGAGGACAGGCAGATGGAGGACCTTTGTCTTACTGATGTTTAGTGTAAGGCCTATGCTTTTGTACGCCTCAGTAAATATGTCCTGGAGTTCAGCCTCTGTGTGTGCGCAGACGCAGGCGTGGTCCGCGTACTATAGCTCGACGACAGAGGTTGTGATGGTCTTGGATCTGGTCTGGCGAAGGTTGAACAGGTTCCCACTGGTTCTGTAGTTTAGTTCCACTCCAACTTGTCTTGATGAAGACGTGGTACTAGAAAGGCTGTTGGAGCTTGTCGACTGTGAGGTGGAGCATGGCAGTGAGGAAGATTGAGAAGAGGGTTGGGGTGATGACGCAGCCCTGCTTGACCCTGGTCCCGACGTGGATTAGGTCTGTGGTGGATCCGTTGGTCAGGATCACGGCCTGCATGTCTTTGTGGAGCAGGTGGAGAATGGTGACGTACTATTGGGGGTTCCGAAACGGAGGAGGACGCTCCATAGTCCCTCGCGGTTGACAGTGTCAAAGGCCTTTGTAAGGGCGAAGAAAGCCATGTATAAGGGCTGGCGCTGCTCCCTGCATTTTTCCTGTAGCTGTAGCGCTGCAAAAATCATGTCTGTTGTGCCCCGTAGGGGACAAACTCCACACTGCGACTCTGGGAGGAGCTCCTCGGCCACAGGGAGAAGACGGTTGAGGACTCTCGCGGGATTAACAGTGCTATCGCACCTCCTTTTCCTTTGTCTGTCCTTCCGAATTGTCAAATACCCCTGAATATTTAGTTCCCAGTCCTGGTCACCTTGCAACCACGTCTCCGTAATGGCCATCATCATAGCCATTTGTATCTATTTGTGCCGTCAACTCATTTATTTTGTTACGAATGCTACGTGCATTGATGAAGACGTGATACTAGAAAGGCTGGCTGTACTTAGCAAGTATACCGGATGGGATGCATCCTAGGACGCTGAGGAAAGTGAAGGAAGAAATTGCGGAGGTACTCACCATAATCTTCCAATCCTCCTTAGAAACGGGGGGTGGTGCTATAAGACTGGAGAATTGCAAATATTGTACCCTTATTCAAAAATGGGTGTAAAGATAAACCCAGCAACTATTGGCTGGTCAGTTTAATACGGGGAAACTTTTAGAAACAATATTCAGGGACAAAATTAACAGGTACAACGATATAGATTAAAAAAAAGGATGAGGTCCTACAAGACGAATTTAGGGAGCTAGGAGCTAAATTAAAAAGTAGGACCTCAAAAGTAGTAAGCTCACGATTGCTACCAATGCCATGTGCTAGTCAGAGTAGGAATCGCAGGATAGTTCAGATGAATACGTGGCTTGAGGAGTGGTACAGCAGGGAGGGATTCAAATTCCTGGGACATTGGAACCAGTTCTGTGGGAGTTTGGACCAGTACAAAGCGGACGGTCTGCACCTGGGCAGGACGGGAACCAATGTCCTAGGGGAAGTGTTTGCTAGTGCTGTTGGGGAGGAGTTAAACTAATATGGCAGGGGGATGGGAACTTATGCAGGGAGACAGAGGGAAGTAGAATGGGGGCAGAAGCAAAAGATAGAAAGAAGAAAAGTAAAAGTAGAGGGCAGAGAAACCTAAGGCAAAAAGCAAAAAGGGCCACATTACAGCAAAATTCTAAAGGGGTAAAGTGTGTTAGAAAGACAAGCCTGAAGGCTTTTGCCTCAATGCGAGGAATATTCGGAATAAGGTGGACGAATTAACTGTGCAGATAGCAGTTAACGGGTATGATGTAATTGGCATCACGGAGACATAGCTCCAGGGTGACCAAGGCTGGGAACTCAACATCCAGGGGTATTCAACATTGAGGAAGGATAAACAGAAACGGAGGCGGGGTGGCATTGCTGGTTAAAGAGGAAATTAACGCAATAGTAAGAAAGGACATTAGCTTGGATGATGTGGAATCGGTATGAGTGGAGCTGCGGAATACCAAAGGGCAGAAAACGCTAGTGGGAGTTGTGTACAGGCCACCAAACAGTAGTAATAAGGTTAGGGACAGCATCAAAGAAGAAATTAGGGATGCATGCAATAAAGGTGCAGCAGTTATCATGGGTGACTTTAAAATCTACATATTGATTGGGCTAACCAAACTGGTCGCAATGCGGTGGAGGAGGATTTCCTGGAGTGTATTAGAGATGGTTTTCTAGACCAATACTCCGATGAACCAACCAGGGAGCTGGCCATCCTAGACTGGGTGATGTGTAATGAAAAAGGACTAATTAGCAATCTTGTTGTGCGAGACCCCTTGGGGAAGAGTGACCATAACATGGTAGAATTCTTTATTAGGATGGAGAGTGACAGTTAATTACGAAACTAGGGCCCTGAACTTAAGGTAAGTTCGATGGTTTGAGGTGTGAATTGCCGAGAATAGACTGGCAAATGATACTTAAAAGGTTCACGGTGGATGGGCAATGGCAAACATTTAAAGATCACATGGATGAACTTCAGCAATTGTACATCCCTGTCTGGAGTAAAAATAAAACAGGGAAGCTGACTCAACTGTGGCTAACAAGGGAAATTAAGTAGTGTTAAATCCAAGGAAGAGGCATATAAATTGGCCAAAAAAAGCAGCAAACCTGAGGACTGGGAGAAATTTAGAATTCAGCAGAGGACAAAGGGTTTAATTCAGAGGGGGGGAAAAAAAAGAGTACACAAGAGGGAACATAAAAACTGACTGCAAAAGCTTCAATAGATATGTGAAGAGAAAAAGATTAGTGAAGACAACGTAGGTCCCTTGCAGTTGGATTCAGGTGAATTTATAATGGGGAACAAAGAAATGGCAGACCAATTGAACAAATACTTTGGCTGTCTTCACGAAGACACAAATAACCTTCTGGAAGTATTAGGGGACCGAGGGTCAAGGGAGGAGGAACTAAAGGATATCCTTTAGGTGGGAAACTGTTAGGGTAATTGATGGGATTGAAGGCCGATAAATCCACAGGGCCTGATAGTCTGCATCCCAGAGTACTTAAGGAAGTGGCCCTAGAAATAGTGGATGCATTGGTGATCATTTTTCAACAGTCTATCAACTCTGGATCAGTTCCTATGGACTGGAGGGTAGCTAATGTAACACCACTTTTTAAAAAGGCAGGGAGAGAAAGTGGGTAATTATAGACTGGTTAGCCTGACATCGGCAGTGAGGAAAATGTTGGAATCAATTATTAAGGATGAAATAGCAGCGCATTTGGAATCAGTCCAAGTCAGCATGGATTTATGAAGGGGAAGTCATGCTTGACAAATCCTCTGGAATTTTTTGAGGATGTAACTAGTAGACTGGACAAGGGAGAACCAGTGGATGTGGTGTATTTGGACTTTCAAAAGCCTTTTGACAAGGTCCCACACAAGAGACTGGTGAGCAAAATCGAAGCACATGGTATTGGGGGTAATATACTAATGTGGATAGACAACTGGTTGGCAGACAGGAAGCAGAGTCGGGATAAACGGGTCCTTTTCAGAATGGCAGGCAGTGACTAGTGGAGTGCCGCAGGGCTCAGTGCTGGGACCCCAGCTCTTTACAATATACATCAATGATTTGGATGAAGGAATTGAGTGTAATATCTCCAAGTTTGCAGATTATACTAAACTGGGTGGCAGTGTGAGCTGTGAGGAGGACGCTAAGAGGCTGCAGGGTGACTTAGCTGAGTGGGCAAATGCATGGCAAATGCAGGATGTGGATAAATTTGAGGTTATCCACTTTGTGCGCAAAAACACAAAGACAGAATATTATCTGAATGGTGGCAGATTAGGAAAAGGAGGTGCAACGAGACCTGACCTGGGTGTCATGGTTCACCCGTCATTGAAAGTTTGCATACAGGTACAGCAGGTGAAGGCAGCAAATGGTATGTTGGCCTTCATAGCTAGGGGATTTAAGTATATGAGCAAGGTCTTACTGTAGTTGTACAGGGCTTTGGTGAGGCCTCACCTGGAATATTGTGTTCAGTTTTGGTCTCCTAATCAGAGGATGGACATTCTTGCAGGGAGTGCAGCAAAGGTTCACCAGACTGAATCCCACGATGGCTGGACTGACATGAGACTGGATCTTTATACACTGGAGTTTAGAAGGATGAGTGTATCTCATAGAAACATACAAAATTCTGATGGGACGGGATAGGTTAGATTGTTTCTATTGTTGGGTAAGTCCAGAACCGGGGACAGGCTTAGGATAAGGGGCAAGTCATTTATGAGTGAGATGAGAAACTTCTTCACTCAAGAGTTGTTAACCTGTAGAATTCCCTGCCAGAGTTGTTGATGCCAGTTCATAAGATATATATGGGCCCTACAGCTAAGGGGATCAAGGAGTATGGAAAGAAAGCAGGAAAGGGGTACTGAGGGAATGATCAGCCACGATCTTATCAAATGGTGGTGCAGGCTTGAAGGGCCGAATGGCCTACTCCTGCACCTGTGTTCTATGTTAAGTCACTTGGACAAGTGTGGATTAAGGAAAGCCTGCATGGATTTAAAAAAAAAAGGCAAATCATATTTAACCAACTTAAAGAGTTTTTTGATGAGGGAAGAGAGGGTTGCTGAGGGCAATGTAGTTGACATGGTGCACATGGATTTCCAAAAGGCGTTCTGACAAATTGCCACACAATAGGCTTGCCAGTAAAGTTGACGCTCATGGGCAGTGGCGGCATGGATAAGAAATTGGTTAAGTGACAGGAAATTGTAGTGGCAAACAGTTATTTTTGGGACTGGAGGAAGCGATACAGTGGTGTTCCCCAGGGTCAATACTAGGACCACTGCTGTTCTCTATATAAATGACTTGTGTGGAGGGTAGTTTCAAAATTTGCAGATGAACACTTGCCATACTTCCCAAGTTTTGTAAGAGGACAGACAGGCTGGTGGAAAGGATAGACAAAATTTAACAGAAAAGTGCAGAAGTTATACATTTTGGTAGAATGAGGGAAATATAAAATTAAAGGGTACAATCATAAAGGGGTTGCATAAAGAGGTTATTGAAGGTGGCTGGGCACTTTGGGAAAGCACTTAAAATAGCTTACAGGATCCTGGGCTCATGAAGCAGTGGAGTACAAAAGCATGGGAATTAAGAAGCTGTATAAAACATTGGTTTGGCTACAACTAGAGTATTGTCTTATGCTGGGTGGCACACTAAGATGTGAAAGCCTTTGAGAGGGTGCAGAATAGATTTACAAGCATGATTCCAAGGCTTGTTACCTGGACAGACTAGAGCAACAATTTGTTCACCTTAAAAGCAGTGAAGTTTGATGGGATTTGACAGGTGTTCAAAACGGCAGATAGAAACTGTTCCCATTGGCAGCAGGTGATAAACCAGAGCACAGAGATTTATGATTCTTTTGCCAAAGGCAACGAAAAAAAAATTTCAGAGTAGTTAGGATCTGGAATGCACTGCCCAAAGGTGCAGGTAGATAGAATTGTGGTTGTTTTAAAAGCTGTGATTGCACACTAGTAGATTTAAGACACCTTTGCCTGGAATGGAGAATTTTAGCTACAAGGAAATAATTGATACACTGGGGGCTGTTTTCTTTAAAACAGGAGGCTTGAGACTTGATTGAGGTGAAAACTATTTGATGGGCCGAGAGTTGATGGGAAGGGCCATTAAGCTGGATTGCTTTTGGCTAGCATGAGTCAAATGACCTTATGTAAATTTCTGCACCCCCCCCCCCCAGCATGTTTATCTAGCTTTCCCTTAAATCATGGAGTGAACACTTGAATCAAAAGGAATGAAAGACTCCTATCTTTCACCTCACCATCCCAAAGCACTTCATAGCCAATTAAGAACCGTTGAATTGCAAGACACAAAATGTCAGCAATTCAGCAGCCTATGTGCACATATAGCCCCACAAATATCACCAGATAAATCTTCAAACTTTTTCTACTGCACTTTGACATGGGCAAGCTCCGCCACATCATCTCTTCTTCTCTCCTCCCCTCTTTCTTTATGTTCAGCCATGAACTCATTGAATGGCGGTGCAGGCTAGAAGGGCTGAATGGCCTGCTCCTGCACCTATTTTCTATGTTTCTCTCTTCCCCCCCCAAATTATTCCCTCCAAGGAGGACCTGAGGCTCTGCTAATTTCCTCACCAACTCACTCCCTTGGGCATTGCTGGTGAGAGTGGCCAGTAGGGATCAGTTATCGGTGGAGGAAGAGAGTGAGGGGCCAGGGAGAAGAGACATTGGTGGGAGTGGGGACTCAGATCATGTTCTTCCAATCCCCTATAAAGGGACATTGTTGTAGGGCAATCACCTGCATCTAGCCAAGTTAGCTGCATTGAACTAATTCAAATAGAATTTAGCTTTTGCACAATAAGAGTCACAAGTGTAAGTTCTGGTCATAGGCTTTATTTGAGGCAGACAAGTATTCTTTCTATTGATGTTCAAGTGCATCATTTAAAGCTTTGGCACTTAAAATTTACCAAATTCAGTTCCTTAGATCTTAAATCAATTTACTGGACAGATTGTAAGTGCACTTATTAGCCAATCCTAGTCAAACACTAATGACCAATAGACATGCTGTGTTTTCCTTCAATCAACCTCCTCAATTGTTGGACCAGATGTTGCACCTGCACCAGAAGGAGCACCGCCAGCACCAGGAAAGCCACCTGGTGGTCCACCAGCCCCCTGATACAACTTTGTAATGATGGGATTGCAGATTTTCTCCAGTTCCTTCTGTTGGTGTTCATATTCATCCTTTTCAGCAGTCTGGGCAGGGGGAAAAGAAAAAAAAAAGTCATGCACACAGAAGAGTTGCAAGTTTAACTAACTAGAAAAAAAGAAGACGCTCAGACATCCAAGGAAGATATGCCATCATAACCCTCGAGGGGATTCTGGTGGAAACTACGAATGGTTATTGGTTTCTACTTCATCACAGCGAATGAATCACTAATGCCATTTCAAGTTAGAAACACCAACATGTTGAGAAAATTCTGCCCTGGTAATTTACCTGGTTTTTGTCAAGCCAGCTGATAACTTCATTACATTTGTCTAAAATCTTCTGCTTGTCATCATCTCCAACTTTTCCCTTTAGCTTTTCGTCCTCAATTGTGGTCTTCATGTTGAAAGCATATGACTCCAAAGCATTTTTTGAAGAGACTTTTTCACGTTGCTGGTCATCTTCAGATTTGTACTTCTCAGCTTCCTGGACCATACGTTCAATATCTTCCTTGCTCAAGCGACCTATTGAAGAAATCTACTATTAGTACAGCACACTGATGAAAAAGTAAGTTTCTTATTTGGGAAAGCGCTCAGACATCCAAGGAAGATGTTTTTGCCAACATTAGTCTCAAGACTTCTGGTGGAAACTACGAATGACTTTAGGAATCTATCATCACAGCAAGGGTACATTTCATGAACTGATTCTAATTAAACTTGTAACAAGACCCCTCTACCTTTGTCATTTGTGATGGTAATCTTGTTTTCCTTTCCAGTGCTCTTATCCACTGCAGACACATTCAAGATACCATTGGCATCAATATCAAATGTCACCTCAATTTGAGGCACACCCCTTGGAGCAGGCGGAATTCCAGTCAGCTCAAACTTGCCCAGCAAGTTGTTATCCTTAGTCATGGCTCTTTCACCTTCAAACACCTAAAATTAAAAGATATCCACACTTCCATTTAATAGTCAGTGAAGTGAATTTAGTATATTAGAGACATTAATCAAGAAGTGCAGAGTTACAAACTGAGCCTGTGCTCTGTAGATTAGTTTATTTGGAGCAAGCCAGTCAAATGGAAAGCCAAAATTAGAACTTACCTGGATCAGCACACCAGGCTGGTTATCAGAGTAGGTGGTGAAGGTCTGTGTTTGCTTTGTCGGAATGGTGGTGTTGCGCTTAATTAATGTCGTCATAACACCACCGGCAGTCTCAATGCCCAGGGAGAGAGGAGTAACATCCAACAGCAGCAGATCTTGCACAGCCTCAGACTTGTCACCAGCCAAGATGGCAGCCTGCACAGCTAAAAGAACATTAAAAATGTCATTTCTACTGGGTGAGAAATTCAATATAGCCAATAGACAACAACCAGAATGTATTGCCATAAAGGATGCTGGAACTAGAGTCAATACTAAACAAATGGAAAACTAGACGGTACTCTAAATTGATTCTTCCCACCCTCCAAAAATCAAGACATTAAATTCATAACTACCTGCACCATATGCAACAGCCTCATCAGGGTTGATGCTCTTGTTCAGTTCTTTGCCATTGAAGAAATCCTGCAACAACTTCTGGATTTTGGGAATGCGGGTGGATCCACCAACCAGCACAATGTCATGGATTTGAGCCTTGTCCATTTTGGCATCTCGCAAGGATTTCTCTACAGGGTCAAGTGTGCCACGGAAGAGGTCAGCATTGAGCTCTTCAAATCGTGCCCTTGTGATGGAGGTATAGAAATCAACACCCTCATACAGAGAGTCGATTTCAATGCTAGCTTGCGTACTGGATGACAGTGTACGCTTGGCACGTTCACAAGCGGTGCGGAGACGGCGAACAGCTCTCTTGTTGTCAGTAATGTCCTTCTTGAACTTTCGTTTGAATTCAGCAATAAAATGATTGACCATGCGGCTGTCAAAGTCCTCACCACCAAGATGGGTGTCACCAGCTGTAGATTTGACTTCAAAAATACCATCTTCAATGGTTAAGATGGAGACATCAAAAGTGCCACCACCCAGATCAAAAATCAGTACATTTCGTTCAGCACCAACCTACAGAAGAAATGCAACAATAGTTATCAAGTTATTACACTCTGAAGCCACTGATAATTGAACATGGGACATGATTTGGGGGGGGGGGGGGGGGGCAGGGGGAGATCTGTGGGAAGATTCTTAAACATTTTTGTTGTCAAATTGGCTAGATAGCAATGGTAAATTCAAACCTCAGACTTCATGACAAAAGTGAATTCCATTAAATTTAAATGTAGCTTCATTGCTGTACAACAAGATTGCAGAGCACATTTAGGGGATGCAAATGGACAGACAGCAGGGCTCCTCACAAGAGGGCCAGATAAGAGTATTAAAAACATGAATTTGATAATAAATGAAACTAGTAGAGTAGACAAAGGGAGCCAGTGGATGTGGTGTATTTAGACTTTCAAAGGGCTTTTGACAAGGTCCAACACAAGAGATTAGTGCTCAAAATTAAAGCACATGGTATTGGGGGGATAACGTACTGGCATGGAGAGAGAAATGGTTGGCAGACAGGAAGCAGAGTGTAAGAATACACAGGTCCTTTTCATAATGGCAGGCATTGACTAGTGGGGTACCACAAGTTCAGTGCTGGGACCCTAGTCAATGCAATAGTGCAACTGAACATGGGACAAACTTTTGGAGGGGGGAAATCTGTGGGATCCCAACCCTAACCTACAATATACATTAATGATTTGGACAAAAGAACTGAATGTAATATCTGAGTTTGCAGATGACACTAAGCTGGGTGGCAGTGTGAGCCGAGGAGGATGCTTAGAGGCTGAATTGGATAGGTTAGGCGAGTGATCAAATACATGGCAGATGCAGTAAAATGTAGATAATGTGAGGTTATCCACTGGTGGTAAAAACAAAGGCAGATCCATCTGAATGGTGACAGATTAGTAAAAGGGAAGGTGCAAGACCTGGGTGTCATGGTACATCAACCATTGAAAGTTGGTATACAGGTACAGCAGGCAGTGAAGGCAGCAAATGGCATGTTGGCCATAGCAATAGGATTGGAGTATAGGAGCAGGGTCTTACTACAAGTTGTACAGGGCCACACCTTAAATATTATGTACAGTTTTGGTCTCCTAATCAAAGGAAGGACATTCTTGAGGGAGTGCAAAGGTTCACCAGACTGGTGCCCAGGATCAACTAGGTTCATATTCAATGGAAGTTAGATGAAATGAGAGGGGACCTCAAACATTAAATTCTGATGGGATTGGACAGGGTTAGATGCAGGAAGAATGCTCCCGATGTTGGAGAAGTCCAGAACCAAGGGTCAGTCTAGGGATAAGCCATTTAGGACAGGAGAAACTTCTTCACTCAGCTGTGAGCATGTGGAATTCTCTACCACAGAAAGTTGAGGCGCCAGTTTGATATATTCAAAAGGGAGTTAGATCATATTGAATGGTGGTGCATGCTCAAAGGGTTAAATGGCCTACTCCTGTACTATTTTCAATGTTTCTACTGCCATTGGTCAGTGATTGGATGGCACATGGTACTGTATCAAATAGGAAATGGAATCAAAATAATGTATATGCAAGCAGGCAGGAAAATTTAAAGGTGGTAGACTTGTGTAGGACTTGCAAATTTACTACTGTACAATATATCCTGAAGACACTACAATCACCTACACACAATCAGTGCAAGTTGTTCAACACCGCATACCTTCTTGTCCAGGCCATAGGCAATAGCAGCTGCAGTTGGTTCGTTGATTATACGCAACACATTGAGGCCAGAAATAGTACCGGCATCTTTTGTAGCTTGCCGTTGAGAATCATTGAAGTAAGCTGGTACTGTGACAACTGCATTTGAAATGGTCTAGAGGAGAAAAATAGCATTTAGACAAGATCAATTTTAAAACTTAAATTTAATTCAGCAAAAAAAAATCACTACCTTCCCAAGATAGGCCTCAGCAATCTCCTTCATTTTAGTTAACACCATGGATGATACTTCTTCTGGGTAAAAGGACTTCTTTTCAGCTTTGTACTCAACTTCGACTTTGGGGCGGCCACTATCATTGATAACAGTGAATGGCCAGTGCTTCATGTCAGACTGAACCACAGAATCTTCAAACCTGCGGCCAATAAGGCGTTTGGCATCTGCAATTTAAAAAGTTGCATCAAAACATTTGTCGAAATGATGCACACTGGGAAAAGCATCAAGCGTTCATAACCCCATCCAGTACCCTCATGCCAGTACTGCTCACTGCATTGAGCATAAATCCTCGCCATTTCTGCTGCAAGCACAGCCACCCCCCACAAAGCAATTGCAAACAGAATAAATGAATTTGAAACACCAAATATTGCAACTGTATCCAGAAATAGCAAATTGTTGTATTTACTAGAATTTTCCATACAATTCTAACTATTGCACATTGGTGAATGAGAAACCCAACCTTTATTTAATGGGCTCAAAGATCAGCTGGTCAATTAAAGCTCTTTGCATTCCAGAATTCTATTGCCAACTTGAAAATACCAAATCAAATTGTAGTTATAACTTTACACTCAATAGAACTCACCGAAGACTGTGTTGGTTGGGTTCATTGCTACTTGATTCTTAGCTGCATCACCAATGAGCCTTTCTGTATCAGTGAAGGCAACATAGCTTGGAGTTGTTCGGTTGCCTTGGTCATTGGCAATAATTTCAACTTTTCCATGCTGGAAGACACCTACACAGGAGTAGGTTGTCCCAAGATCGATACCAATTGCTGGTCCCTTAGACATTTTACCTACAAGAAAAAAAAACTTCACTTAATTCCGTAAATCTCCCAGAACAAATATATAATTCAGGACAGTCATCCAAATTCTGTATAAGGAGGAAGAAAAATTCTGTATTACAGAAGGGAGGCTTCCTCAACCAGGATTACACAATACATCCGATGAGTAATGATTCCTCAGGTTAGCAATTCAAGTTGGAACATGAATAGTTAAAACCAACAGCCACACCTCGCTAAGTTCCCTTGTGTTCTTGGTCTGAAATGCAACCTAGCAGTCTAGCTTGAAGCTGGAATCTTTCCTAGAAACATCCAGACAGCATGAAGTGGAATTAGAGAAGTTTTGCAGGCAAGTAAGTCACTTTCAGGGCTCAACTGTCTTTCTCCACCCCCAACCAGCACATGTGCCCACATATTAAGACTCAATTCTATTTCACCCCCCCCACCAAGTACATTGGAGGTTCAACTTTCCTCATCAAAACATCACCCTTCCCCAAAAAAGGAACAGGTCCTCACACTTTCATCAACCCCCCTCCCCCCCCAAAAAAGGAACATGTGCCCACTTTCCTCATCAATTAAGAGGGTGGTCCCTCAAACAATCACATGCCCACACATTGGAGGCTCAACTTTAATCCCCCCCCCCCCTCACCCTCAGTAGCCAAGCAAGTTTCTGAGCCCCATGTGCTCACTTGTGTACTAACAGTATGGAGTCACATTGGAAACCAAAAAAAAGTGGCGGAAGTGAACGAGTAATGTAGAGATTTTGCCAAGGAAGGCAACTCTCCGCCCGCCAGGCGGCTGGGTTTCAGTTTCGAGTACGGCCGGCTTCTGTTTTCTCAGAAGACTAACCTAGTTAGTTTCCTGGAACGCCTGGCCCTCCCTCCCCCACCCTGCAACACAACTTCGAGAACTCTCTCTCTCTCTCTCCCTCCCTCCCTCTGTTCACAGATGCTGCCCGATCTGTCGCTGATCATTTGTTGGTTTTAACTCCTGAGAAGTGAGGGCCATTGGTGGGCTGCGGGATCTGAAGGCCCATCGATCATTCTCCACGGGCGGCGTGGGGGGGGGGGGGGGGAAGTGAGTGAATGGAGCCGCATGGAACCAACATTGCTCCCCTCTTCCATTCCGACACTTTGTACCCGGGTCCAGAACGGAGCTACTGCCAGAGGCGAACAAAAGATAATTGACCGGACAAAAAAAATAATCGGTAACACACGAACAGCGGAAACAGGTTTAAAAAAAATGACAAAACCCACCAAACGCAAGGCCTCAGATAGTTAATGAAAAATCGAGATAAAGGTGAGGGAGATATTTCATTGTAGGGGTTTAAAAGAGGCCGCGTAACACACAAGCTTTGTTGAGCTGCTTTTACCTGGTGGTGGGCTGCGTCGGCGAAGGAGTGCGCTGCTGCACGGAGAGCTGTTCGCGATGTCCGCAGCGCCGCAATGAGGCCGGGCCGCGCCCCAACCCCGGCTTTTATGCCTCGGCAGAAAGTTCTAGAAAGCGTCGCGCGTCACCGCGCCCCGCTTGGCCAATCAGCGCGGCGCCGAATGGGCGTGCGTCAGCGGAAGGTTTGGCGGGAATCCGAGGCGGGCAATGGTTCAAGGGGGGGAATTTTTGTGTGTGAGCGCGAGTGGGTTGCCTCCTTTTTACCTCATCAGCCAAGTAGCCCAAGCAACTATTAGTCACAAGTAACTGTGAGAAAACCTGCACTGCATATTTTTTTTAAAGATTTTTTTTCCTTCCACTTTTGGTACACAGATCAAATAATGCACCTTTTTTGAAAAAAAAAATGATTTTGAATCCACAAAAGACTTGCATTTATATAGCGCCTTTTCACGACCACCAGACATCCCAAAGCGCTTTACAGCAATCAAGTACTTTTGAGATGTAGTCACTGTTGAAATGCGGTAGCCAACTTGCACACAGCAAGCTCCCACAAACAGCAATGTGATGATGACCACATAATCTTGATTGTGGGATAAATATTGTCCAGGACACCAGGAATAACCTGCTTTTCTTCGAAATTGTACCATGGGATCTTTTATGGCCACCAAGAGAGCAGACGGGGTATCAGTCCTGCACGGGAGTGTGAGTCATCAAAATTCACACCTCGGCCTTGGACAACGTGGACCATTTTCCATACCTCTGGAGTCTACTATCAACAAGGGCAGACATCGATGATGAGGTCCAACACCATCTCCAGTGTGCAAGCGCAGCCTTCGGTCACTGGCACCAAGTTTATGGTCGACAGGGCAGTAGTGATACCTGCCCCCTATATCGGACATGGACTATACACAGCAGACACATCATAGCACTGGAGAAGTACTACCAGTGCTGCCTCCGCAATATCCTGCAAATCCATTGGGAGGATTGACGCACCAACATCAGTGTTCTCACTCAGGCCAATATCCCCAGCATCGAAGCACTGACCATATTCGACCAGCTCCGTTGGGTGGGCCACGTCGTCCGCATGCCCGACACAAGACTCCCTAAGCAAGCGCTCTACGCGGCACTCCTACACGGAAGCAAGTACCAGGTGGGCAGAGGAAACGCTTCAAGGACACCCTCAAAGCCTCCTTGATAAAGTATAACATCCCCACCGGCACTTAGGAATCCCTGGCCCAAGACTGCCCAAAGTGGAGGATAGAGCATCCAGGAAGGCGCTGAGCACCTCGAGTCTCATCGCCGAGAGCATGCAGAAACTAAGCACAGGCAGCAGAAGGAGCGTGAAACAAACCAAACTCCCCAGCCACCTTTCCTTTAACCGCTATCTGCCCCACCTGTTACAGAGACTGTAATTCATGCATTGGACTATAAAGCCACCTGAAAACTCAGTTTTAGAGTGGAAGCAAGTCTTCCTCGATTTTGAGGGGCTGCCTATGATGATAGTGATGGAGTGTGAGTCTAGATTTTTGTGTTCAAGTTACTGGGGTGGGACTTGAACCCAAAACCTTCTGACCTATAGACGAGGGTTCTAGCAACTGAGCCACAACTGACATAGAGTGACATGGATCAGGATAAGTAGTTATTAACCACCAGTAACTATTAGAAAACCTTCACTGCATATTTTATTTAAAAATATTTTCCCCTCTTTTGATAGCATAGATAAAACAATCAACTTTTTTTGTTTTGAAAAAAAATATGATTTTGAATCCATCTCCATTGTGTTTTTGGCAAATATTTTGGCCCCATCATTTTCGATCTTTTGATCTCATGGGCCATTACAGAAATTTTAAACATGCAATAAAATGAAACCATACTTTTTTCTACTTATTCATAATTCTGTTGTTCTCACTGATTAGCCCAAACCAAGAGGAAATAAGTGTTAAGAGATAGTGCATGAGAAATATTGTATTACAGTGTTTATGACACAACAATTCTGGAGTATGACATTTATTTTAAGGTGAGAAAATTCTGAACTTTTAATGTGTAAAATAAAAAGCTACATTGTAGAAAAATGTTATCTTGGAATCATTTGAAAGGATCCTTTTATGCACTGATGTTTGCCAAACCTTTTTTTTCTCATGTTCGGCATTTTCAGTGTCTAAATGTTGCATCACATCTCAAAAATATGCCATTTACTCATGGTTTTATATACAGCATTTCTATTTTTATATAGTTGTTATTTAAATATATTTGAGGTATCACGAATTTACCTGAAAATGATAAGCATGATCTTTGTGCATACAAAATCCATAGGTGGGAGGGACAACAACAAAAATGCAATGTGCTTAGGTGTAAAATAATATACATTGGAATAAAAATAGGCAGCAGATATCTCCATGAATGGCATCAAATTAAGGGTGAAGATAAAAGAGATTTAGGGGTGTTCGTAGACTCAGCACATAACATGGTCTGTCATCGCAGAAGTGCAGCAACAAATAAGATGCTTTATTGCTAAATCAGTAGAATCCAAGTCAGAGAATGTTATGCTGTTCAGACTACCCTGTGTGTACTACATTGCTCACCGAGACAAAAGAAACATTCAAGTCCTTTGACACATTTCTGGATGAGGATTAAGTTATGACTGAGGAAAGGCTGGAGACAAGTGGGCTCTTCAACCTTAAAAGGTGACTTTTTACTATATATTAAATTGTATAGAAAAATATAAATCTGAGATAAACCGTCACAGAACGAAAAGACATCTGTTCAGAATTTTAGTATGCAGCTGTGACGACTCAATATGACAACATATTCTCTGCAATGTCACCATAAGCTTTCTGTGACTGGTGAACACACCACAGAATTACATATATTATTAATCCAAAGCTTATTGATTATAATTTGAGTTCTTGATTTTAGATCCACTGCCCATTTCACTTTACGAGTGCTGCCCTCTTGTAGATGTTTTGGGTAGGATGGCCTATGCACAATACAAGAAAAAGAACTTTTTGGAGTGTTTCCTACATTACAACAGTGACTGCACTCCAAAAAGTACTTCATTGGCGTAAAGCGCTTTGAGGCATCTGGTGGCCGTGAATAGCGCTGTATAAATCCAAGTCTTTTTCTGGGAAGGACAAGGGAACAGATTCAGACTGTCTGAAGACTAATTTTGAACTGATATCAGAAAGTGCTTTTACACACACAGTGATCAACACTTGGAACAGACTTCCGGGTAGGATAGAATGCAAAAACATTAGAATTATTTAAGATATGCTATGATGAGGATTGTAGATTTTTCTAGATGGATGAAATAAAATGGGCCAATAACCTTGCTTAACCATATATCTTTTGCCTTTTCCCTCTTTATTATGAATATAATTCATATTTCAACTGATAGGTATCAATAGTTTCCATTTATGCCATGTCTGGGAACAAGGGGATCAAGGGGTATGGAGAGCAGGAAAGGGGTACTGAGGGAATGATCAGCCATGATCTTATTGAATGGTGGTGCAGGCTCGAAGGGCCGAATGGCCTACTCCTGCACCTATTTTCTATATCCTGTTATATTCCTGGGCTGGCAGCTCCTGAGAGAGCTCCTTTGTTGTGCAACTCTTATCCATCCCTTGTTGTTTCTTCTCCCAATCTCCTCACTTTCACTGTTTAAGTTCCTCTGGATCCAATAGTGGGTGCATTTTAGCCCTAACTACAAGATCAAACTGCATGTTTAAAGTTACCTTGTCGAACTTCCCATCTCCTGACTATGCATGCTCTTTGTTTTCATCAGTGAATACTGGATCTTTGCTCAAATTTGTCTTCCAAATTCCTAGACTTCTCTGCCATCAAGACTGTGCTACTCCACCAGACTACAATGTAAAACCCAACTGCTGTGACTCTGATCTTCTAAACAGTTGCCTAAGTTTTAAGATAACTTTATCCAGGCAACAACCCCCACCTCTGCTGTTTCCTGGTGAGGTTATGACTGTCCGACCGGTCCTACTGTTTTTTCAGCTTCATTTTGCTAGTGTGGTTCCTGGCCATAAATTCACTGTTCTGGGCCAAATTCCATTTCTCCGCCGCTCTGGATCTTATAGCAACCTCCAACTTCATCGCCGTTTTTCTGCCCCGCAATCAATTCTGCACTATTTCTGGCTTTTCCTTCCCACGGAAATACCTCTAGCAGTGCGTCCTCCGATACTCTTTCAAATAGCTTCTGGACTCACCTGCCCTCAACACCTGGCCATCATTTTGTTAATGCTCCAAGCTGACTCCATCCTATCTACGTCAGCTTTATCCTTGGGGTATTAAGCAGGAAGAGAAGCCATCACTGCAGATCCTCTGACTATGATCAGATAGGTAAGAGTAGAACCAGGTAAGGACAATCCCACCACGTTGGAGGATGATGTAGTCAACCATGTCAAAGGCCACAAAGAGGTCAAGGAGGAATAATGTTCCATCGTCACAGTTCCAGAGTATATAATTCTAATCAGGATTGTTGCAGGGACTTGAGGGGAAAATGATTGGGCAAGAAGATGGCAGATGGGGTATAATGTGGGGAAGTGTGAAATGATCCACATTGGTAGGAAGAATGGAAAAGCAGACTGTTTTAAAAGATGACTAGTTAATGTTGGTATTCAGAGGGATTTGGGTGTCCTTGTACATTAATCAAACAAAGTTAACATGCAGGTACAGCAAGCAATTGAGAAGGCAAATAGTATGTTAGCCTTCATTGCAAGGGAATTGCAGTATAAGAGTAAGGATGTGTTGCTGCAATTATATAGGGCTTTGGTGAGACCATACCTGGAATACAGTGTACAGTTTTGGTCTCCTTATCTAAGAAAAAATATACTTGCTTCGTAGGTTCACTAGATTGATTCCTGGGCTGAAAGGGCTGTCCTATGAGGAGAGATTGAGTAGAATGAGCCCATATTCTCTGGAGTTTAGAAGAATGAGAGGTGATCTCATTGAAACGTATAATATTTTGAGGGGGCTTGACAAGGTAGTCACTAAGGGAATCAAAGGTGCTTCCCCTGGCTGGAGAGTCTAGAACTGGAGGTCATAGTCTCAGGATAAGGGATCGACCATTTTGGGCTGAGATGAAAAAAAAATTATTTACCGAGAATTGTGAATCTTTGGAATTTTCTAACGTAGAGGGCTGCGGATGCTTATAGTTGTTAACTATATTCAAAGACAGATCAATAGATTTTTGGACACTAAGGGAATCAAGGGATATGGGGATAGGGTGGGAAAGTTAAATTGATGACGAAGTTCAGCCATGATCTTATTGAATGGCCAGCACAGCAGGCTTGATAGACCGTATAGCCTACTCCTACTTATGTTCTTTAAGGCAGGTTGGAGATGGGCCAGTATTTTGCTAGGAAAGGAGTTGGGAAGACATTTACAATGGTCAGCTAGCATGGGGGCCAGAAAGGGTAACTGGATTGGCAGCAGGTGGTAGTGTTCATGGATAAAATAATAAAGTGTCTTTCACAATCACAGGATGTCCCAAAGTGCTTTACAGCTAATTAAATACTTTTGAAGTGTAGGGAAACACAGTAGCCAATTTGTGCGCAGGAAGGTCCCGCAAACAGCAATGCAATAATGATCGGATCACATAAGGGGAGATGGGAGAAAACTGAAGATGTGGATTCAGGTATAAGCAGTGATAGCCGAGGTGGGGTGGGGGTTGGATTGGATTGGTAGGCAAGGGGATGAGGAAAACAGACAGCTGAACAAATAGTCCCAATCTTAGTGATAAAAGTCCATGAGCTCCTTTCATTGTTAGAGGCAAGGGCAGAGAAGGGGTTAAAGGAAAGTTGGTTGTGGAGAAAAGCAGTTGGGGGTTTAATCACTGCTCTCCAAGGTGATTCTGGAGTAGTGAGCAGTTTTGACAGACCACAAAGCCCTTGATCTGGTGATGGATAGCTTAACCAATTGTGCACGAGGTGCACTGAAGTCAGCACTCCTTGGACTTGGATCAAAGATGGGACTATGCTTGAAGTACCAAACACGATGCAAGATCGTAAAGGTTTTGCTGTGACATTGACAAAAGGTGGATGAGAGGGAGCGGTTAAATAGATCAATAGCTGCAGAAGTATTGTAGCAAACATTAAGCAAAAAGTTTTGGGGTTACAATTTAGAAAAGTGACTTGGAGATTTAAAAAAAAACCCAGGACAGACACTAAAGTGGGGTTGGGAAAACAGGGATGGGGAATATGTTTGGAAATGGCTTCTGAAATTAAACCCAGATCTAGTATTGAGAGAAAAGCCCTTCCTTGTTGTCAAGATTCAAATTGAAATTCCAACAGTGAAAAGACATTTGCAATATACCATGGGCCTGAAATTAGTGGTTTCGACAGGGTATGCACAGCGTACGCTGTCAGAAGCCTTCAGAAAGGCCCCGAAAGTGCAAAAACCCAGAACGTGCGATCTGTCAAATTTCACTGACCGATCCTTTGCATCCGCTGCAGAAACACTGTCGCTGGTGCAGTCAGTCTATTTGCCCAACTACTGCCCAGGAAACCCTTATGCATGGCTTTCTTATACCAGCACAATTTAAAACATTTTATTTTAAATCCTCAACACATACACAAAATTAGTTCAGGTAAATTTTGGCCTGTCTTAAAATCTTTCTTTATTTTTCAAGAACTATTTTTTTTATTTTCAATGCTTAATTGAAGTCTTAATGTTGAACAAGGGAACATTTATTTTTATCTAACTGATGTGAATTCTTATTTGGGGATTGCCAATATGCTTTTGGGAATTCTGTACATAAATGGAATCCACCCCCCACCCCCAATGATGGGAATCTCCTTTTTGATTGATTAACCAGGCCCATGTGATCCCAGGGACACTAGCAAACTGTGCGTGCACACGTGATCCAAGGATGCTTGCGACCTGCGTGCGCCCCGGGATTCGTGGGCCTTTACGCAAGTGTAGCCCTGCAGGCCAGAGAAGGGAACTCTCCGTAGCTGTGGAACCAGGAGTCATAGTACATAAATATTTTGTGGGTTGGAGGCATTCTCAAGGTACGCCTCGGACTACAAATTCAGGGCAAATGCTATTCAGTTTATAAGGTTTAAGCTCCAAATTCATCCTTGAATGAGTCAAAGGATAAGGGCGTCACAATACAGTGCAATGAACCATACAGAGCAACAAGTTTCTAATACAAAAGCAAAATACTGCAGATGCTGGAAATATGAAACAAACAGAAAATATTCAGATAATCAGGCAGCACCTATGGATAGAGAAACAGAATCAAAGTTTCAGGTCGATGACCCTCGGTCAGAACTGGAAAAAGTTAGAGACGTTAACAGATTTTCAAGCAAGTGCAGGGGAAGGGAAAGAGATTAAAAGACAAAAGGGATGATGGTGCAAGGCAAAAGGAGATGGTAATAGGACAAGAACAAAAGGAGTTTCGATGAGGTGTAAATGGAAATGGTAGAATCATCAATAGCCGCCATGTGAAAAAAAGATAGGGGCAGATATTATGGTCTGAAAGGGTTGAACTCTGTTGAGTCCAAAAGGCTGTAAAGTGCATAACAAGTTTGTTTGATTTAGGGTATGTGGTATATTTTTTACTGGGATTAAAATTGCTCTGAATATCCATAGGTTATAGGGAGAACTTGTCCAGAGCTCCCATTCTTGATTGGGTTCAGTAAATTCTGCTACAAGTATACATATGGTCACTAGGGAAAAACAGGATTGGGCTCACCTGTAATGCTCTTACGGTTAAATAGCCAGTGCCTGGAGTCAAAGAGGTCGTAGAGGCCTTGGGATCACAGCTGTATGATTCAGACCACCGCCACCTTCAAACAGAAAGGGTATCAAAGCTAGAAGTGAAGGAAATAAACTTTTGGTATATGTATTGCTCTTTTATAAGACGACAAGAAAAGTTTTCAACTAGAATTTATTTAACAAGATGCTTTTCAGTCTCATTAAACTTCACACCACATTTAGTTACAGGGCAATAGTACATTTTGCATTCTTAAGTTACAGTACACAGATAAACATCCAGTTTTCTATTACTGATGCATTGTACATCAACATTTTTAGTCAACTTCTTCAATGGTTGGTCCAGAAGATCCTCCTCCAGGAGCAGCTCCAGCACCAGGAAAGCCTTCGGGCATCCCACCAGGCATCCCGCCAGGCATGCCACCAGCACCCTGATACAGCTTGGTAATGATGGGATTGCAGATCTTCTCAATTTCTTTCAGTTGATGTTCATACTCGTCCTTTTCCGCAGTCTAAAAAAATTTTTGGCAAGTCAGCCCAATACAATAGGTATACATATATACACACACCATTATCTAGTGCTTTTACTTGCCAATTATATCAAGACTTGAACTGTTTAACTAGATTCCTAATATCAGTCTTCCTTTAAAGGATCTGTCCATCTTGTAGCTACAGAATAAAGATACTCATCTCCAGACAATAGAAAAATATCACAAGCATTTCTAATCACAGGAATATATGGCCCTTTGTTAAAACCCTTCTCTCTTCCCCACCCGTCATACAACTAATTTCTTACAAGTAATTGAACCAAGCAGCAGCTAAGAATCACATTTTATTCATTGCCTTATTGGAAAAGACCCAGCTACAGATTGTTGTAGCTCACTTTGCTCAATATCTTGTACTCAAGGCGGTTTCATAGCAATAGACCATTCAGCCCCTCAACTCCATATCCTTAGATACCTTTACCCAACAAACTCAATCTTGAAAATTTGAATTGACCCAGCATTCTGGGATAGGGAGTTCCAAATTTCAACTGCCCTTTGTGGAAAAAATGTTTTGTATTTTCACTCCTAAATAGCCTAGTGCTCATTTTATGTCCTCTTGTTCTGAAATTCATTGGAGGAAATAGTTTCTCTACCTATTCTATCAAATCCCTTTATCATTTTAAAACAACTCAATTTAATTTTCCCTCAATTTTCCAAACTCACTCAAAGGACTACATGCCAAATTTATGCAGCCAGTTGCCATAATTTAACCCTCCAAGCCCTAGTATCATTGTTGAATCTGCACTGTACCCTCTAAGATCAATACATCATTCTTGAAGTTCGGTTCCCAAAACTGAACACAGTACTCTTGAAGCATCACTTCCTTACTTTTGAATTCCAACCTCCTTGACATAAATGCCAACATTTCATTAGCATGTTTGAGTACCTTTTGTATATGTCCACTTGCTTTTACAAATGTGTACCTCAGTCAACTTCTTAAGTTGCATTCCATTTTCCTCACTAATCTAATTCTTCCTAAAGGAGACAAATCAAGAAAACTTTTTTTCTAACTAGCTCAGTAGTCAATTGCAGCATCTAGTGTGATACTGAGCCATAAACACCAAGAGGGTTCCAGGTTTGAGCCATGTGTCTGCCAAATTAGCAACATGGGCACTACAATTAATTGGTCTCAACAGCCTGGGTGGACAGGGGAAAAAAAGCCAGGGTTTTCAGTCAAGATTCCCATTAGTTGACTCCTACTCAGGAGACATATAGAACTAATTGAGCAGAGACCAAAAGCTTTTACTCTCCTCAGGGAATAACTTGTCAACACTAACCTTATGAGCTGGGCAAGCAACAGGAGGGCTGCTGGCACCAATGGAAACATTTTCCAGCATGAACCAAAACAAAATTGGGGATAAACAGCTTTTAGGTAATATGGACAGCCAGTGGAAGTTTTGACCCATCATCCACATGGTCAAATATTTACCTGTTCCAAGTTTTTAAAAAAACTGTTCCACGTGACGTGAATACAATAATCATCCTATAACACACTAACTTATGAATTTTATTTCTTGCAATTTACCTGGTTCTTATCCAGCCAGCTGATAACTTCATTACATTTTTCCAAAACTTTCTGCTTATCATCATCACTTATTTTGCCCTGTAGTTTATCATCCTCAATAGTAGCCTTCATGTTGAAAGCATAGGACTCCAGAGAGTTCTTTGATGAGACTTTGTCACGCTGTTGTTCATCCTCTGATTTGTACTTCTCAGCTTCCTGGACCATACGTTCAATGTCTTCTTTGCTCAAACGACCTGTTGATTTAATCCAAATGATATTTACTTTATATAAATGCTGAGCTCCACATCATCCATGTTTATGTCCAGTGATAGTGATGTCAAACAGCACACAGGAATTACTTAAAAAATCTGCAGAGCCTCAACCAATGTTCTGTGAAATAGCTCGGGTTGATCAGTGCTTCAGGGAAGTAGTGGCCTTTTGTCAACAGTCCCCAGAGTAGCACAGGCTCAATTCCTAAGCTATATAATGCTGCCATGGTGTCACTTGTTTCAAATTATACTTCTTTTGGCATATGTTTGATGATTTGGATTAATATATTTACTCCATTATGAGTTTTATGGCTGCAAGTTTGCTACAGGATGGCATGAGGCATTTGAATGAGTTTAGCAAAAGCAAATTTTCACAAAAAAATTCCAGCAGCAACAGCTGGAGGAGCCTGCGCAGGACCTCCCAATCAATGTGCAGCCACGCTTCTTATGAGGAACATTGGTTGTAGGGGCATGGTGGGATTTGAACATGAGGATGAGAATTTTAAAATTGAGGCATTTGTGGACTTAGACCCAATGTAAGTCAGTGAGCAGAGAGGTGATGGGTGAATGAGGCTTGGTGTGAGTTAGGATATGGGCAATAGAGTTTTGGCTGAGTTCATGGAAGATGGGAGGCCAATCAGGAGAACAATGGAATAGTTGAGTCTGGGGCTAAGAAAAGCATGGATGATAGGGCTAGAGACAAGCCATGTTCTGGAGGTGGAAGTAGGCAGTTTGTGTGATAGAAAAATATGGGGTTGGAAGCTCAGCTCAGGGTCAAATAGGAGGTCATGGTTACAAATAGCTTGAGACAGTGGTCATGAAGCATTAGCCAAGGCACTTCAAATAATTTATATTAACTATTATTAACTAAAATGGCAAAGCAGTCATTGTCATTGCACCTTTGTCATTTGTGATGGTAATCTTATTTTCCTTTCCAGTGCTCTTATCCACTGCAGACACATTCAAGATACCATTGGCATCAATATCAAATGTCACCTCAATTTGAGGCACACCCCGTGGAGCAGGCGGAATTCCAGTCAGCTCAAACTTGCCCAGCAAGTTGTTATCCTTAGTCATGGCTCTTTCACCCTCGTACACCTATATTAAAACAAGCGATTGTATATATTAACTTTAAATTAAGACACACACACACACACACACACACACACACAATCAACTTCCAGATACTGCAAGTACATGTTCTGCATGGTATACATACACTTCCTTTAGTTGATTCAACAGCTCAATTACAAAAAAGGTGTACAATTGTCACTTGGCTCAAGACCAAGTGTTAAAATTGGTTTAGTGCATTTGTAAGGGAGAAAGACAGTAGAAAGCTAGCCCACAGTTGTATGTCAATGTTGGGAATATTTTCATCTTATTTCTGACAAAGTTGTCCCAAACAAGTGAACTTCTCCCAATGTCCCACTGTAAAAGGAACCACCAGGCATCTTGGCAAGTTGTGCATAACAGAAACCGCCCAGGTTCACTCCCCATTCTGTTGCATTTGCTCACAACCAGGCAGCAGCAGAAATGTTAAACCTGGCTTCACCATTAAACTGAGGGGGTAACCAATCAGACTTCCTTCTCAATTGCTATTTAGTAATTACTCCTGGAAAGTGCAATTGTATGGCTATTAGACAAACAGCTCCAGCTCAGCTGCAATGCTGGCATTCTAATACCAAGTCCAATAGTCACAGTCCAAAGAAGAGCAGCACAAAAGAGCGACATGGACAAATAATTGCAACACTAGCACTCCTTGTGAAGGACACACATCAATTTTAAGATGGGGAGAAAACTTAACTTATTGCCTCACATTAAAGAAATGTACTGTTTTCAAAATCATTACACAACCTTGGCGTTCAATTTCAACATGAACCGAGCTCAGCTTCTGACCACATATCCTCACCATCACAAAAAATGTCTATTTTCATCTCCGTAGAATCGACCGGCTCCACTCACCCCAGCCCAGCTGCTGCTCAAACCCTCATCCATGCCTTTATCACCTTCAGACAGAACTATTCCAATGTTTGCCTGACTTGTTGCTTGTATCCTATCTGGTACTCAGTCCTGCTCTCCCATTAGTACATCTCCCAAGCCTCTTGGGACTTTTTGCTACATTAAAAAGGCACTATATAAATGTTAGTTGTTGTAGTAGTGCTTGCTGACTTGCATCACCTTCTAGTCCACTGATGCCCCAAATTTAAAATTCTTAATCAATCCCTCCATGGCCTTGTTCCTCCCTTTATCTATAATCATCTGCGACCCTGCCAACACCCGTCTTTACATTCCTCAGACTGTCCTCTTGTGCATTTCCTTCCCTTCCACCCACTATTAGCAGTTATGCTTTCAACTGTATGGACCCCACACTCAATTTCCCTCTCTAAACCCCTCTGCTTCGCTACCTACCTCTCCTTTTAATCAGCTTTTTAAAACCCACCTCTTTTGGTCACTCTTTCCCATCTTTCTTTGGCTCAGTGTTCACTTTTTTCCCTCGTGTCTCTGAAGCATCTTGGAATGTTTTTCTACTTTAAAGGCACTATGTAAATGCATAGTTAATATCCTGCACATTTATGTGCCCAAGTATATTAATGTTTTCCAAAATTTAGTCACACCAAGCTTGGATTAAAAGCAAAAATTAAAGTTCTCACCTGGATCAGCACGCCAGGCTGGTTGTCAGAGTAGGTGGTGAAGGTCTGAGTTTGCTTTGTTGGAATGGTAGTGTTGCGTTTGATCAGGACAGTCATTACACCACCAGCTGTCTCAATGCCCAGGGATAGAGGAGTGACATCCAATAATAGCAGATCCTGTACATTCTCTGACTTGTCACCAGCCAAGATAGCAGCCTGCACAGCTGAAGACAATGTTAAATATAAAAAGAGTTTGTTGTTGATTTGGTAATGGCAACAGAAGGCTTAAAAAAGTAGATGCTTTAGACCACAAGAGCAACATTTCCCAGCTTCATGATTACAAAAAAAAGAATTATCCTACACCATTCTCCAGCCAAAAAGAGATGCCCATTGCTGGACCTCCATTATATTTAAGCATTATATGGAAAAAAAGAGAGAATGCTTCCTGGTACTTGCTATTTTCTTTTTCGTTCATGGGTTGTGGGCATTGCTGGCAAGGCCAGCATTTATTGTCCTGATGGTGGTGAGCCACCTTCTTGAACCGCTGCAGTCCGTGTGGTGAAGGTACTCCCATAGTGCTGTTAGGGAGGGAGTTCCAGGATTTTGACCCAGTGACAATAAAGGAACAGCAATATACTTCACATCAGGATGGTGTGTGATTTGAAGGGCAACGTGGAGGTGGTGGTGTTCCCATGTGCCTGCTACCCCCATCTTTCTAGGTGATAAAGGTCAGGGGTTTGAGATGCTGCAGTGCATCTTTTAGATGGCACACACTGCAGCCACGGTACACCAGTGGTAGAGGAAGTGACTGTTTAAGATGGTGGATGGGGTGCCAATCAAATGGGCTGTTTTGTCCGGCTACTTGTGTCAAGCTACTTGAGTGTTGTTGGAGTTGTACTCATCCAGGCAAGAGGAGAGTATTCCATCACACTCCTGACTTGTGCTTTGTAGATTGTAGAAAGGTTTTGGGGAGTCAGGAGGCAAGACACTCACTGCAGAATACACAGCCTCTGACCCACTCTTGTTGCCACAGTATTTGTGGCTGGTCGTTAAGTTTCTGGTCAATGGTGACCCCCAGGATGTTGATGGTGAGGGATTCAGTGATGGTAATGCTGTTGAATCTCAAGGGGCAGTGGTTAGTCTCGCTTGTTGGTGGGTCATTCATGCCACACAAGTGCCAGTCAATGTTACTTGCCACTTAGCAGCCCAAGCCTGAATGTCATCCAGGTTTTGCTGCATGCAGGCATGGACTGCTTCATTATCTGAGGAGTTGCAAATGGCAGTGAACACTGTGCAGTCGGTGAACATCCCCACTTTAAACTGGCTTGGCAGGGGATGAGAACCCAGGAGAGAGCTCTGAGCTAGTTAGAGTGGGTGGGAGCTCAGGTGAACAGAACCCCAAGAAAGAATGCAAAAGGCAGGAGGCAACAGAGCAGAGTAGCACTGGGGTAAGTGTAAACCACAAGGTGATAGGAAGGGACAATATGTATGAATATAAAGGAGCTGTATGAGGGGTCAAAACAAAAAATCATGGTTTAAAAACTAGTATTAAAACACTACCTAAACACACGCAGCATTCAAAATAAAGTAAATGAGTTGACGACACAAATCATTACAAATGGATATGATTTGGTGGCCATTACAGAAACATGGTTGCAGGGTGGCCAAGACTGGGAATTAAACATACAGGGTTATCTGACAATTCGAAAGGATAGACAAGAAGGGAAAGGAGGTGAAGTAGCTCGGTTAATAAAGGATGATATCAGGGCAGTTGAGAGACACGATATTGGCTCTAATGAACAAAATGTTGAATCATTGTGGGTGGAGATTAGAGATAGTAAGGGGAAAAAGTCACTGGTGGGCGTAGTTTATAGGACCTCAAAAAATAACTTCACGGTGGGGCGGACAATAATCAAGGGAATAATGGAGGCATGTGAAAAAGGAACGGCAGTAATCATGGGGGATTTTAACCCACATAATCGATGGGTCAAATCAAAATCACACAGGGTAGCCTAGAGGAGGAATTCATAGAATGCATACGGGATTGTTTCTTAGAACAGTATGTTACAGAACCGACAAGGGAGCAAGCTATCTTAGATTTGGTCCTGTGTAATGAGACAGGAAAAATAAATGATCTCCTAGTAAAAGATCCTCTCGGAATGAGTGATCACAGTATGGTTGAATTTGTAACAGATTGAGGGTGAGGAACTGGTGTCTCAAACGAGCGTACTATGCTTAAACAAAGGGGACTACAGTGGGATGAGGGCAGAGTTGGCTAAAGTAGGCTGGGAACAGACTAATCAGTGGCACAATTGAGGAACAGTGGAGGACTTTTAAGGAGCTCTTTCATAGGGCTCAACAAAAATATATTCCAGTGAAAAAGGGCAGTAAGAGAAGAGATAACCAAGGAAATAAAGGAGAGTATCAAATTAAAAACCAATGTGTATAAGGTGGCCAAGGTTAGTGGGAAAACTAGAAGATAGCGAAAATTTTAAACAGCAAGGAATGACTAAGAAAGCAATAAAGGGGAAGATAGATTACGAATGTAAACTTGTGCAAAACATAAAAACAGATAGTAAAAGCTTTTACAGATATATAAAACAGAAAAGAGAGTGACTAAAGTAAATGTTGGTCCCTTACAAAATGAGAAGGGGATTTAATAAATGGGAAATGTGGAAATGGTTGAGACCTTAAACAATTATTTTGCTTCAGTCTTCAAAGTGGAAGACACAAAAACCATGCCAAAAATTGCTGGTCACAGGAATGTGGGAAGGGAGGACCTTGAGACAATCACTATCACTCGGGGGGTAGTGCTGGACAGGCTAATGGGACTCAAGGTAGACAAGTCCCCTGGTCCTGATGAAATGCATCCCAGGGTATTAAAAGATGGCAGAAGTTATTGCAGATGCATTCGTTATAATCTACCAAAATTCTCTGGACTCTGGGGAGGTGCCATCGGATTGGAAAGCGGCTAATGTAACGTCCCTGTTTAAAAAAAGGGAGCAGACAAAAGGCAGGTAACTATAGGCCGGTTAGTTTAACATCTGTAGTGGAGAAAATGCTTGAAGCCATCATTAAGGAGGAAATAGCGGGACATCTAGATAGGAATAGTGCAATCAAGCAGACGCAACATGGATTCATGAAGGGGAAATCATGTTTAACTAATTGACTGGAATTCTTTGTGGATATAACGAGCATGGTGGATAGAGGTGTACCGATGGATGTGGTGGATTTAGATTTCCAAAAAGGCATTCGATAAGGTGCCACACAAAAGGTTACTGCAGAAGATAAAGAGGAGTCAGAGGAAATTAGCATGGATCGAGAATTGGCTGGCTTACAGAAAGCAGAGACTCGGGATAAATGGATCCTTTTTAGGTTGGAAATCGGTGGTTCGTGGTGTGCCACAGGGATCGTGGCTGGGACCACAACTGTTTACAATATACATAGATGACCTGGAAGAGGGGACAGTGTAGTGTAACAAAATTTACAGATGACACAAAGATTAGTGGGAAAGCAGTTTGTGTAGAGGACAGAGGCTGCAAAGAGATTTAGATAGGTTAAGCAAATGGGCTAAGGTTTGACCGATGGAATACAATGTCGGAAAGTGTGAAGTCATCCACCTTGGGGAAAAAAAACGTAAGGGAATATTATTTGAATGGGGAGAAATTACAACATGCTGCAGTGCAGAGGGACTTGGGGGTTCTTGTGCACGAATCCCAAAAAGTTAGTTTGCAGGTGCAGCAGGTAATCAGGAAGGCGAATGGAATGTTGGCCTTCATTGCGAGAGGGATGGAGTACAAGAGCAGGGAGGTCCTGGTGCAACTGTACAGGGTATTGGTGAGGCCGCACCTGGAGTACTGCGTGCAGTTTTGGTCACCTTACTTAGGAAGGATATACTAGCTTTGGAAGGGGTACAGAGACAATTCACTAGGCTGATTCCAGAGATGAGGGGGTTACCTTATGATAGATTGAGTAGACTGGGTCTTTACTCAGAGTTCAGAAGGATGAGGGGTGATCTTATAGAAACATTTAAAATAATGAAGGGGATAGACAGGATAGAGGCAGAGAGGTTGTTTCTACTGGTCGGGGAGACTAGAACTAGGGGGCACTGCCTCAAAATATGAGGGAGCCAATTTAAAACAGAGCTGAGAAGGAATTTCTTCTCCCAGAGGGTTGTGAATCTGTGGAATTCTCTGCCCAAGGAAGCAGTTGAGGCTAGCTCATTGAATATATTCAAATCACAGATAGATAGATTTTTAACCAAAGTGAATTAAGGGTTATGGGGAGCGGGCAGGTAAGTGGAGCAGAGTCCACGGCCAGATCAGCCATGATCTTGTTGGGTGGCGGAGCAGGCTCAAGGGGCTGGATGGCCTATTCTTGTTCCTAATTCTTATGTTCTTATGAATGTTGGGCAAGTCCAGAACCTGGGGTCACAGTCTAGGGTAAGGGGCAAGCCATTTAGGACCGAGATGAGGAGAATCTTCTTCACCCAGAGAGTAGTGAACCTGTGGAATTCTCTACCACAGAAAGTTGTTGAGGCCAATTCACTAAATGTATTCAAAAAGGAGTTAGATGTAGTCCTTACTACTAGTGGGATCAAGGGGTATAGTGAGAAAGCAGGAATGGGGTACTGAAGTTGCATGTTCAGCCATGAACTCATTGAATGGTGGTGCAGGCACGAAGGGCCGAATGGCCTACTCCTGCACCTATTTTCTATAACCTTATGATAGAGGGAAGGTCAATGGTTGGGCCTGAGGAACTCCTGTAGCGATGTCCTGGGGCTATGAAGATTGACCTCCAACCACCACAGCCATCGCAAAGAAACCCCAATGTACAAAGCTGCATTTTCCATTCATACTAGTTTCAATATTCTCAGAGATTGGTAGTCTGCAAATCAACTAAGTATCCTATTTATCATGAGATTTTGATTCAGCAAACTAAACATCCTCCCCTCTACAAAAATAAACTGGGTTACCTGCACCATATGCAACAGCCTCATCAGGGTTGATGCTCTTGTTCAGTTCTTTGCCATTGAAGAAATCCTGCAACAACTTCTGGATTTTGGGAATGCGGGTGGATCCACCAACCAGCACAATGTCATGGATTTGAGCCTTGTCAAGCTTGGCATCTCGCAAGGATTTCTCCACAGGGTCAAGTGTGCCACGGAAGAGGTCAGCATTGAGCTCTTCAAATCGTGCCCTTGTGATGGAGGTATAGAAATCAATACCCTCATACAGGGAGTCTATTTCAATGCTAGCTTGCGTACTGGATGACAGTGTACGCTTGGCACGTTCACAAGCGGTGCGGAGACGACGAACAGCTCTTTTATTATCAATAATGTCTTTCTTGTACTTTCGCTTGAATTCAGTAATAAAATGGTTGACCATGCGGCTGTCAAAGTCCTCACCACCAAGATGGGTGTCACCAGCTGTAGATTTGACTTCAAAAATACCATCTTCAATAGTTAAGATGGAGACATCAAAAGTGCCACCACCCAGGTCAAAAATCAATACATTTCTTTCAGCACCAACCTACAAAAAAAAACTTGTTTTTAATGGTGGTGCTTTATCTCAAGAACCCAAATGAATTACTTTCAAATGCAGTGCTTCAAATTTACAAATTCTGCAACTATTTAGCATATGACAAAATTCCACAAACTTCATGATGTAAATGACCATTTAATCTCTTCTTGGTGGTATTGATGGAAAAGGGAATGAATATTGGTCAGGCAGAAACAGTATCGTGGGTGAAGATCTACCCGATGCTTTCAGTTGATCACAATGACAATCATCCTTTTTGGCCCCCTCCACTTCCTTATGATGGATTCCATCTCCCAAGCTAAATTTGAAATCCCACATCCCATCCATTTGCACTTTGCTGCCTTTGAAATCTTATATATTTTGTCTTGTTCAGACTCTGATATCCTCCTTGCTAGTCTCCCAATTGCCATCCTCCATAAATGCCAAATTGTCAAAAACTCAAATGCCTGTACCTCAGCCCACACCAAGTCATCCTTCACCAAGGTCCTCACTGACCTACCCTGGCTCCTAGACCTTCAAAAACATGTTTTAAATTCCAAAACCTCACCACTCAACCGATTTTAAGAACTCTCTCCAGCCTTATATCCCCTCCCATATATATATATTTCAGTCCCTGACTGGCGATTTATGCATCACCCCATGGAGGTGGGGGAGGCGGTAGAAAAGAGTAAGACACTCTTCAGCTGCCCTTGCTCCACTCTTAAAAATTCCCTTTGCTTCTCCACCTTTTAAATACACATCTCCTGTTCCTTTTATTGCTCATTTTTTCTCCACCTTCTGTAAAGTACTCTAATTAAGATTGGTTGTTGGTTGTCTCATCTGAAGGACAGCAATTCCAATACTACAGCATTCACTCACTGGAATAGAATGTCAGTCTAGATTAATCCTGCAATAGGGCTTAAATTAACAACCTTCTCATTCATGCAATAACAGTATCAACTGAGCGTTAACTAATAGGTGGTGTTCAAGCTTTTCTGAGAGAGGTCCCTTGCGAATATGGAATTATACTGGAAGCTAATGTCCCAACTTCTGAAAGGCAGGTTGGATAACCAAAATAAAACTATTACCGCAGAAAGGGTATTCAGTAGCAGAAATAAGCCAAGTCAAAAATACAGAAAAAAGTGCAACTGGTGAATCTTGTAGCAAAGGACCCTATTTTTAAAAACTTGTACATTAGTTAATAAATTGTAAATACTTTATCAAATAGAACAGATGCTATTTGACATACCTTTTTATCCAAGCCATAAGCAATAGCAGCAGCCGTTGGTTCATTTATAATACGGAGAACATTAAGACCAGAAATTGTTCCAGCATCCTTAGTTGCTTGGCGTTGAGAGTCATTAAAGTAAGCAGGTACAGTAACAACAGCATTTGTAATAGTCTGCAAGATAAATACTTAAATCCAACAATGCAGTATACTTCAAGATATTGCTCAATCACAGTCATGCACAAGTCATTTGGATTATAGCCACTTCAGTATGTGTATTTTCAATATTGTAGTGGATACAAACACTACCTCACCCCCTCCTCCGTTCCTACCCAAGCACTTCACTGTCAATTGCCTTCTGCAACCAGCCCCTCCTCTTCATCTCTGTTCATTACCTCCCATCTCAACATTTTTACATCATGTCCAACTTACTGGCTGCTACTATTTCTCCTCTAACCTGTCCCAGTACCCCAGGATTGAGTCCAACGTCTTCCCTCTATTCTAGAGGAGGTATATTCGACCACATTCATGGTTTGTGCGGTTGGCTCTCCCAAGGCAACAAATGGCATAGTTCTCATTCCCTCATCACACTGCAAAATAATCCACCTTCTCTGGGAGCAATTCTCCCCTTCTGTCCCCACTGCTCTTTTACCTTTGTAGGTTTCCTACTATCCATCCACATTACCCTTAATACATTTATTTCTTTGCAAATAGGTTTCTCATCACACTTACAGACGAAGAGCTTGGTTCATCTATCCAGAAAGACCCTAGAGTCTCCACATTACTGCAACAGACAACTGAAATAATTTCAGCATTTGTCTACAATAGAGTTCCCCAAAGTACTCCATTTATTGGTCACTAGAAGTAGTAGTACCTCCATCATCAGGTTGGGCAAGTCCAGCAATCTCCTGGGCTTTATTGAAATTTGGCTCCGACAACTCCTTTCCTCAGATGAGGCTGCTGCATCAAGGTACATGTTCCATTATATGCCCTTTCCCAACAGCTATGACATCTGCTTGGCTCTTGTGTCCCCTCTCAACATGACCCCCTTTCCTTTAAATACCTTGCCCTCTACCATCTGTGCTTCAGAAGTTATTTACCACCCTCCAAACGTCACCAAAATCTCCTCCCTCGTCTCTTCCTTGGAGTTGCTGCTCAGTGTAAACAGAGATTTCAACCTTTAACTACCTTCAAGTCTCTATCCTCCAATTTCACTGCACTTCTGGCAGTAGAGTATTACCCTTCATATCAAGCCCCCCATCGACCTAGTTCTTATGGAGGCTATGCCAACTCAGAGGTTCATCAGTGACAAAGCCCTGTCTGCAAATGTTGTGTTTCTCTCTGCCTGCTTCCAATCTGATTATCCACGACCCCTGGAAACTACCCTTAACTCCAGTTTTTGCTGTCCCTCAATCTACCTTAACTCTGCTGCAGCTGCAGACCTGCTCAGCAGCCCTGTTTTTGATGCTCTTGACCTGTCCAAGTCCCTCATTCTTTTCCAAATCCAAGATTCACATGGTACAATTGCCAAATTAGTATCCTTTAAATCTGAGTACAACTGCCACCTGACTGGTCTGGTTATTCAATACCAGATCTGGTTGGTTCACCTCAACTAAACCTCCCTCTCCATCAAGAAATGCTCCTACCACTCCAGTATTATACTGGTAGGTAAAGACAACTCTGACCCCTTTTCTCTGACTAGCCAGCGCCTCTTATTCCTTAATCAAGTGAGGGGAGCTTGGGGGTGGGTTAAATAATACTCAGCCATCTCCACATCTGCCTGATCTACCATTCTTTGACTCCCTTACTTCAATTTTAGCTTGTCTCTTGCAATCACCCAGCTAATTTCACCACACAAGACCCACCTCCTACAGCCTTGTGCCCATAGCACTCCAATGCTCAATGACTCTTTCCTCATTCTGTCTCTCTACCAGTCAGGAATGCAGTCATCAATGCCCTCAACAAGTAAATGTTCAATCTCTGAACCCTCAGTTACCCAAACTCCTCCAACAGGCTATTTTCTAGCTCAGTGTCCAGATTTCCCATCACTCTCCTTTCAAATTTCTTCTGCCCAGCTTCCACGTTGACCATAACAAAACAATGTTTTGATAGCAACAGATGGAATAAGGAAAAAATAGTTATGAAAAGCCAAAAACAAACTTTCCTGCAACATTACTTAATTGCAATACTGGTTGATCCATCATGGTATTGCAGAGTCAAGACAAAATATTGTCTTCAGGTGAATTGGGGTAGAAGCAGGGGATAATTGGATCAGGACATGCTGATGTAATTCAGTCCCTATTTTAAAGTCACACATTCTATATTATAAATTCCATGTCTGCATTTATTATAGAAACGGTCTGTAAATCAATCTACTCCTGTTTCTATGCTCCCAGGTCAACCATATGAAATACATAAGTAAACATTTAAAAATTCAGGATCTTGCAGATAGGAGGCAAAGATTCATTAAAGATATCAAAAGCATTATATAGGGTATGGGCTTATCACATTGAAGTGTTACATACCTTTCCAAGGTAAGCTTCTGCAATCTCCTTCATTTTTGTGAGCACCATTGAAGAAATTTCTTCAGGATAAAAAGACTTGCTTTCCCCTTTGTATTCCACCTGAACCTTGGGACGACCTCCATCATTTACTACGTCAAAAGGCCAGTGTTTCATGTCAGCCTGAACCACAGTGTCTTCAAATCTACGTCCAATCAGGCGCTTGGCATCTGCAAAATTCAAAAAGTTTTAACCCAATTAAACAAAAAAGTAGTTAACACTCAAAACACAGAAAAATAACCTCTCCTGCCATAAGACAGGTCCTTATACTAGTGTACGAATTTACAGATTATAGCAGTGTTCTAATGCCACTTTTCCCCCATGTGAATCTGGACACTGGTCATTGGTCATTGCCAGCACACCAATCATTGCGGCATGTGAGGAAAAATACAGCCAACTGCTATCCTGTCCTCAACCAATGCACACATATATATGCAACAAGGATTCTTTCTGCTTCCCCTTTCTGCAACCCCAAACCAACTCTTGGGACACTGCTGCTATTTGTAGTGATCCTCCACCAGCTGCAATTGGTCAACTTAGCTCAGTCAAGGAATCAAAGCATGGGTGGAATTACCCAATATTTATGGCTTAATATTGGGACGACCAAAGCCAGATATCGGTCCCCGCCACAAACTCCATTCCCTTTCCACTGACACCATCCCTCTCTTGGGCAACTATCTGAGGCTGAACCAAACGGTTTGCAGCTTTAGTTATATTTGACCGAGATAAGCTTCCTACCACATATCCGTGCAATCATTAAGAACGGCTACTTCCACCCCCACAGCATCGCACATCACTGCCCTTGCCTCAGTTTATCTGCTGCTGAATCCCTCCATCCATCCATGCCTTTGTTACCTCCACACTATTCCAATGCATTCCTAGCTGGCCTCTCATTCTACTCCATAAACTTGAAGTCACCCAAAACTCTGCTGCACATGTCCCAACTTGCACCAAGTTCCACTCACCCATCTACTGTGCTTGCTGACCTACAATGGCTCCCAGTTAAACAACACCTCAATTTTAAAATTCTCTAGTTTTCAAATTCCTTCATGGCCTCGTCCCTCTCTATCACATGGTTTTGGGTGGGGTGGAGTGTGTATGTTGTAATGCACAAGGTAGCGCAATTGTGTAAGACAGACTTGATGGACCAGATGGTCTTTATCTGTCCATCATTGTTCATCTCAAGCTCCTCCAACCAAACCATCCCACCCCCAACCCACAAAGCACACTCCAACCCTCATGTTTGGATGTAGACATAAAAGCAGAGGAATTAGTATACCAGAAATGTGCACTAAAATACCAGAGCAAGAGTGCAAGAAAACATTTTATATATGGTCTCAGAAGTTGTTCATCTACACAAGAACAAACTTTATGTAACTCACCAAAGACTGTGTTGGTTGGGTTCATTGCCACCTGATTCTTAGCTGCATCACCAATGAGCCTTTCTGTATCAGTGAAGGCAACATAGCTTGGAGTGGTTCGGTTGCCTTGGTCATTAGCAATAATTTCAACTTTTCCATGCTGGAAGACACCTACACAGGAATAGGTTGTCCCAAGATCAATACCAACTGCTGGTCCCTTAGACATTTTGCTGCAAAAAAATAAGCATTTAAACATTTAAAAATTGTGGTACTTTGTATTTATTCATCAACAAAAAGGTTGGACTGTATGTGATTGGCAAGGTTGCATTAATTTCCAATCGTGAATCTTTGCAACCATTGAGTACGACTGATGTTGATTTATTTAATTGGATGCTTGTAACTTGGAATTGGGATACACAATTACCTCAACCCTTCCCTGCTCTCAGTAACAAAAACATTAAGTCAAAGATATATTCATGTCAGCACCATCAGGCCCAGAGGAAATAGAATTTGAATTTAATTTGTTACAGTTCATTTAAACAGTCTCATTAGTTTACAGGTTTTATTGATTGTGCATCCTTAACAAGGGGGCACATGGTTGGCTTTTAAGAGTCAGTATGTTGAAAAGCACATTTCTGATCAGTTAATTAAAAAAATGAACAGAAAGTCATGAGATATGATCTCAATACCCATTCACACAGCATTTGCACCTGTACTTAAACCCTTTTTGTGCATTTGTTGGTTAAATGGCAAGATAAAAGGCAGAATGCACAAGTGCTTTTTGATCAATGGGAGTAGGTCATTCAGTCCCTCAAGCCTGTTCCACCATTCAATGGGATCATGGTTGAATAGGAGTGCTTTACTTCTGCAGTTATTGAATGGTCATGTTTGTTAAGTAGATATATACACATGTGACATACATTTACCTATGGTGTATTCAGTGTATATAGGTACAAGGCATTTTCTACTAAAATTAGTGCAGGTGGCTAGTCAGCAATTTCTATTGGACAGCACCAAACTACAGAACATCCTTAATCAAAAATGTAACATTTTAAATATATTTTAAATTATGAAGTGTTTAATAATCATTCCTTTGGGATTGTAATTCTTTAAATCCACACTGAATTGCAAACATACCCCAGACACACATTCCTGCTGATATGTCAATGTAACATCTTCAGTCCAACCATGCAAAAAATGACGAGCAGAATTATTTATTTGGACGTTAACAAACATTCAAATAGCTATTTTTTTTTTTAAAAAGGGGTGGAGAAAGAGATCATACAATTTCCCACACCAAGCTTGAAGCATCTGCAACATAAATCATAAAAATTGCAGATGAACCCTAATCATTAAAAATGGTAATGATTAGAGCTTCATATAATTTTTATTCAATTCATTTAAGATAATCTTCAGATTGTTACGAGTGATTCGTGAACATACCTCCTGTCTGAATCCCCGAATTAACATTATTTGAAAGAGCAATTTGTTGGCTGCTAAAAGCCGCGTGATAAAACATGTACAATCCCATTATCCAACCTGCCAGATGTCACTTTTTCCTCAGGATTGGTTTCTTAAAACTTGCACAGGAACGAAAACTCCCAAATCTATTGCTAAATTAGCAGAACTCTGCCCCCCGCCCGCCCCTGGCTGAGAATTAAAAGCCCAGTTTATCAATGGGGGCAAAAAGGGACATTTTTTTTTTAAAAAGGATGGTAAGGTGCCGAGATGGGGATTTGGTCCAAGCAATGTCACCTTGATGTGTCCGCAAGAGCGGCAAGTTTAATTATTTCAAGCCAGTGAAATAAATCCGCTTTCCCTGCCAGACATGATTTGCCCATTTAAAAAGGAAAGGTGTGGAAAATTATCATGTTTCCATGATTACTCCCAACAGTAAATTATTTTAACCAACCAGAGCTGCAGGATATTTTTTTCTTACAATAAGCTAGTATTTAATAAAAAAGAGTACTTACTTTTTTATTTTAAAAGAGTCCTAACGTGACGACAGGCTCTTTTTAAAAATTAAAAAAAAAAGAAATCACCCTCACGGCGGTCCAGCTCTCAGCTCACACCGCTACTCAAGCGCTGGCTCCACAATCGCCGCAAGAAGCTTCTGGAAAGAACTGGAAGCTTCCAGCCAATCAGCAGCTGATAACCAATCAGAAGCACCGCCTCTGGGATTTACGTCACCCGGCCCCGCCCCCCGCGGAGCTCAAGCGACCAATCGTAGAGCCAGCTGGAAGCCGGCCGGTCTCAGGTGGTCGGCCGGTGGAAGCATCTGGAAGGGAGCTTCGTGTTTCCAGGTGACCGCCAATTCAATGATCGCCCGTCTGACGGGGTGGCGGGGGAAGGCTTAAAAAGCTGCAGGAAAGAAGTGTAAGTCCCTCAGGCGAAAGAAAAGATTTCTGAACATATAAATTAGGCCCGTAACATAATTTATCCGGCTTTGTTCCCCTCCCCCAAGGTTTCGCATTGTCGCAGTTTATAATCCAACCTTCATCGTCGTGTTGCCAAGATTTATTATTCAATTTTAAAAAACATGCAATCGTGAACTCAATAAACAAATTGTGAATCAAATACTGCAAATGTTGCAGATTTTCAGTTTTGTCCCAAAAATAGGAGGTTTACTTGTCTTTCCCAGACCAGCTGTGCATTTGCTGCAGTTTTTATTTCAAATTGCCAACCTTCGTCCCCTCTCTTTCAAATGATCGTATAAATTATTTCTTTTTGTTTAGCGGTTGTATTGCACCGTCTTAAAATACCCATATATCCATTTTGCTGATTCCAAGCCAGAGCAGAGGTGGACCACAGTTCAAGGTGATGACCTTATTCCTGAGTGCATAATGTCATTACTAGGGATGAATGCTGAGATTATTTTCGGGCTGCAGTTACAAGTGCCTGTAAAATGTGATTATATGTCAAGCCCAAGATCCAATCCAGGGTGCAAGCTATTCTAGTCCACTCGCAAACACAGATGAGTGCTTCATTTTAGCACAGAGAATAGAATACATTGCTTTGTCTGCGCAGAGATGGAATGGATGCAGGCACCACTTCTAGGCCAATCAGCAAACTGACAGGGAAAATGGATGTCCCTTCAGCCGGCAGCAGTTCTCCATCCATCAGGCCACGAGGACCCAAAACATTTACATTTTATTTGTTTGGGGTTCATAGACAGCTGCTGCTTGCCTCAAGCTGTAATGACAAAATGGATTTGCAAATGGCAGTAAGCAGAATAGAATGCTCCAACATAAGGCTCTACAATAGTGTTATTCTGAAGTATTTTTTTGTCCCTCTCAAGTTCTTTTATCTCCAGAAGCTGCTGATTTACGGTTGGGATGCATTTCCATGCACAGCTCTCCCAGTTTGGGATTGAGTCTTTACGATGAATGGGATAAGCTATTTAAATATGGGGCATATCACAGTTAAGAACATAAGAACATAAGAATTAGGAACAGGAGTAGGCCATCGAGCCCCTTGAGCCTGCTCCGCCATTCAAAAAGATCAAGGCTGATCTGGCCGTGGACTCAGCTCCACTTACCCACCTGCTCCCCATAACCCTTAATTCCCTTATTGATTAAAAATCTATCTATCTGTGATTTGGATACATTCAATGAGCTAGCCTAACTGCTTCCTTGGGCAGAGAATTCCACAGATTCACAACCCTCTGGGAGAAGAAATTCCTTCTCAACTCGGTTTTAAATTGGGTTCACCATATTTTGAGGCTGTGCCCCCTAGTTCTAGTCTCCCCGACCAGTGAAAACAACCTCTCTGCCTCTATCTTGTCTATCCCTTTCATTATTTTGAATGTTTCTTTAAGATCACCCCTCATTCTTCTGAACTCCAACGATTAAAGACCCAGTCTACTCAATCTGTCATCATAAGGTAACCTTCTCACCTCCGAAATTAGCCGAGTGAATCATCTCTGTACCCACTCCAAGGCTAGTATATCCTTCCTTAAGTAAGGTGACCAAAACTGCACGCAGTACTCCAGTTGCGGCCTCACCAATACCCTGTACAGTTGCAGCAGGACCTCCCTGCTTTTTGTATTCCATCCCTCTCGCAATGAAGACCAACATTCCATTCGCCTTCCTGATTACCTGCTGCACCTGCAAACTAACTTTTTTTTGTGATTCATGCACAAGGAGGCTATGGTGGGATGTGGGCAAGGCTCACGTCCGCGTCTTCTGTCAAGAGTACGCGAGGGGGTCGACCAAGAGGCGGGCGGCCAGAGTCGGGCGCCTAGAAAAAGTCGTCCAGGACCCGGCCCTGCGGACGGTGTACGAAGCGAAGAAGGCCGCGCTGAAGGACCTGCAGCTCGTCGGGTCCCGAGGCGCGTTCGTGAGGTCGCGGATCCGGTTCCTGCGGGATCTGGACCGCGGCTCCCCCTTCTACTCGCTGGAAAAAAGGCAGAGTGTCCGTAAGCAGCTCTTGATGCTGCTGGCCGACGACGGCTCTCTCGTCTCGGATCCGGAGGGCGTCAACAACAGGGCCCGTGAATATTACGGGGCTCTGTTCTCTCCGGATCCGTCCAGCGAGGAAGCGCGTAGAGTTTTGTGGGAGGACCTGCCGAAGGTCAGCCCGGAGGGCGCCGAAAATCTGGAAGCTCCGCTAAGCCTGGCGGAGCTGACCGGTGCCCTCGCCTGGCTCTCGAGGGGAAAATCCCCGGGGCTGGACGGGCTGACCGTGGAGTTCCACAGGGCGTTCTGGGACGTCCTGGGGAGCGACTACGCGCGGGTCCTGGGGGAAAGTCTGGCGACCGGGGAGATGCCCCTCTCTTGGCGCAGGGCAGTCATCATCCTGCTGCCTAAGAAGGGCGATCTCCGCCTCCTTAAGAACTGGCGCCCGGTCTCCCTCCTCAGCACGGACTACAAAATCTTCGCCAGGGCGATGTCTGCTCGCCTTGGTGCCGTGCTGGACCACATGATCCACCCCGACCAGTCCTACACGGTCCCGGGGCCGACAATCCACGATAACATCCATCTGGTCCGGGACCTCATCCATTGTTCCCAGGAGGCTGGTCTGTCGGTCGCCTTCCTATCCCTCGACCAAGAGAAGGTGTTCGACAGGGTGGATCACGACTATCTGCTCGGAACTCTGCGCGCTTTCGGGTTCGGGACGCATTTCGTCGCCCGGATCCGACTTTTGTACGCCGCCGTGGAGTGTCTGATTAAGGTTAACGGGTCCTTGACGGCGCCCCTTCGCTTTAGGAGAGGGGTGCGCCAGGGATGCCCCATGTCCGGCCAGTTATACGCCGTTTGCGTGGAGCCTTTCCTGTGCCTCTTGCGGACGAGGTTGACGGGACTGGCTCTGCAAGGGCCGGGCGTGGAGGTCGTCCTCTCGGCTTACGCCGATGACGTGCTCCTCGCGGTAGAGGATCCAGCTGACCTGCGGAGGATGCGTGAGTGCCAGGAGATTTACTCGGCTGCGTCCTCCGCCAGGATCAACTGGGAGAAATGTTCCGGACTCCTGGTGGGCAGTGGCGGGTGGACTCCCTGCCGGAGGAGCTCAGGCCTTTTGCCTGGAGCACGACCAATCTCCTCTATCTGGGAGTCTACCTTAGCCCCGACGAGGGAGCCTGGCCGGCAAACTGGCAGGAGCTGGAGGCCAAGGTCGCCGCTCGCCTAGGGCGCTGGACAGGACTGCTCCGAGTGCTGTCCTACAGGGGTCGAGCGCTAGTCATAAACCAGCTAGTGGCCGCAATGCTGTGGTACCGGCTGGTCACTTTGACCCCTCCCCCTGCGTTTGTCGCCAAGATACAGAAGAAGCTGGTGGACTTCTTCTGGAACAACAGGAAGCACTGGGTCTCTGCTGCGGTCTTGAGTCTCCCGCTTGAGGAGGGCGGTCAGTCGTTGGTGTGCGTCAGCGCCCAGCTCGCGACTTTCCGTCTTCAGACCCTGCAGAGATACCTTTACGTCGAGCCCCCTCCTAGGTGGTGCGCTCTGGCGAGGTATTTCTTCCGACAGCAGCGCGACCTCAATTATGACACGCAGCTCCTGTTTGTGAACTTGGGGGGTGCCAGGACTGCCCTCCGGGAGCTGCCTGTCTTTTACAGGGAACTCATCAGGGTCTGGAACAAAGTCTCCACCAAGCGCAGCTCTCCGCCGGCTGGAGTGGTGGCCGTCCTGCAGGAACTGCTGCTCGGGAATCCGTACCTCCACGGCCGAGGCTTTATGTGGCGGTCGGAAGAGAGGGCTGTGGCTGGTGAGGTGACCAGGGTCAGGGACCTGCTCGATGGTGGAGGAGCGGGCTGGATGGCGCCAGACACGCTGGCGCGGCGCCTAAATTCTGCCAACGTCCGCCACGCGGCCGATGCCATCGAGTCGCTAAAAACAGCTCTGGGCCCTGACTCCGTTAGGTGCATCGAGGAGGCTCAAGCACGTGGGGAGATCCCGTCCGAACTGACCCCCGTCCGGACGGAATTCCTCATCGGCGCCAAACCCCGGAACCTCCCTCGGGGGCCGGCGCCTCACAACTTGAGCCGTCTCGGGGAAATCCCCTCCGTGCCTTTCAGTTCCGCGCGGAGGGGTTTCCTGTACGGGCTGCTCCTGCACACCCTCAACTTTGCCATCCTCGCCGTCCGGACACGCCATGGCGTACCATCTTGCCGTCCGGAGGAGGCGGGGGTCCCCAATGGAGGGCACTCTACGCAGGGGTCCTCCCACTATTCATCGGGGACTTGGCCTGGAGGGTGGTGCACGGAGCAGTGCCGTGCAACAAATTTTTAAGCCGGTTCACGGACTCCCAGGCCGCCTGCAATTTCTGCGGTCTGGAAGAGTCCGTGTTCCATGTTTTTATGGAATGCACAAGGTTGCAGCCGCTGTTTTATTATTTGAAGGGGCTGCTCCTGAAATTCTGGCTGCACTTCAGTCCCACTCTCCTGATCTTTGGGCACCCTGTGCGGAGGGGAGCGGGTAGGTCCGAAGGCCTCCTCGTAGGACTGCTCCTGGGCACGGCCAAGGGTGCCATCAGCCGGTCCAGGCAGCGGGCGGTCGAGGGAGTCGTTCAACCTGACTGCCTGCCTCTCTTCCGCTCTTACATCCGGTCCAGGGTGTCCTTGGAGATGGAGCACGCGGTGTCCACCGGTACGCTCGCGGCCTTCCGCGAGAGGTGGGCACCGGAGGGACTGGAGTGCATCATCACGCCCGGCAACCAAATTTTAATTTGATTTTACGTTTTAAAGTTTAATTTGTTTTAATTGCCGGTGCTTTTAGTGCCCCCCTTCCCTTTTATAGGGGGCACTGGGGATAATTGTGATTTTAGTGCCCCAAAAAAAACCAAAAAAAAAGAAAAACACAAAAAAAAAGGGGGGAAAAAAAAAAGGGCCTTGTAAATGTCTGGAGTGTCACCCAGGTCGGGTGGCACCGTTTAATGTTTTTTTGTTTTGCAGATGAACTCCAAAAAGAGTTTCATGCACAAGGAATCAGCCGGTCCAGGCAGCGGGCGGTCGAGGGGGTCGTTCAACCTGACTGCCTGCCTCTCTTCCGCTCTTACATCCGGTCCAGGGTGTCCTTGGAGATGGAGCACGCGGTGTCCACCGGTACGCTCGCGGCCTTCCGCGAGAGGTGGGCACCGGAGGGACTGGAGTGCATCATCACGCCCGGCAACCAAATTTTAATTTGATTTTACGTTTTAAAGTTTAATTTGTTTTAATTGCCGGTGTTTTTAGTGTCCCCTTCCCTTTTATAGGGGGCACTGGGGAAAAATTGTGATTTTAGTGCCCAAAAAAAAACCAAAAAAAAGAAAGAAAAAAACCCCCCAAAAAAACCAAAAAAAGGAAAAAAAGGGCCTTGTAAATGTCTGGTGTGTCACCCAGGTCGGGTGGCACCGTTTAATGTGTTTTGTTTTGCAGATAAACTCCAAAAAGAGTTTCATGCACAAGGAATCAGCCGGTCCAGGCAGCGGGCGGTCGAGGGGGTCGTTCAACCTGACTGCCTGCCTCTCTTCCGCTCTTACATCCGGTCCAGGGTGTCCTTGGAGATGGAGCACGCGGTGTCCACCGGTACGCTCGCGGCCTTCCGCGAGAGGTGGGCACCGGAGGGACTGGAGTGCATCATCACGCCCGGCAACCAAATATTAATTTGATTTTACGTTTTAAAGTTTAATTTGTTTTAATTGCCGGTGCTTTTAGTGTCCCCCTCCCCTTTTATAGGGGGCACTGGAAAAATTTGATTTTAGCGCCCCAAAAAAAACCAAAAAAAAAAGGAAAAAAAAAAAAGGGGCCTTGAAAATGTCTGCTGTGTCACCCAGGCGGGTGGCATGGTTTTAATGTTTATGTTTATTTTCAGGTAAACTCAAAAGAGTTTCATGCACAAGGAATCAGCCGGTCCAGGCAGCGGGCGGTCGAGGGGGTCGTTCAACCTGACTGCCTGCCTCTCTTCCGCTCTTACATCCGGTCCAGGGTGTCCTTGGAGATGGAGCATGCGGTGTCCACCGGTACGCTCGCAGCCTTCCGCGAGAGGTGGGCACCGGAGGGACTGGAGTGCATCATCACGCCCGGCAACCAAATTTTAATTTGATTTTACGTTTTAAAGTTTAATTTGTTTTAATTGCCGGTGTTTTTAGTGTCCCCTTCCCTTTTATAGGGGGCACTGGAAAAATTGTGATTTTAGTGCCCAAAAAAAAAGGGCCTTGTAAATGTCTGGTGTGTCACCCAGGTCGGGTGGCACAGTTTAATGTTTATGTTTTGCAGGTAGACTCTAAAAGAGTTTCATGCACAAGGAATCAGCCGGTCCAGGCAGCGGGCGGTCGAGGGGGTCGTTCAACCTGACTGCCTGCCTCTCTTCCGCTCTTACATCCGGTCCAGGGTGTCCTTGGAGATGGAGCACGCGGTGTCCACCGGTACGCTCGCGGCCTTCCGCGAGAGGTGGGCACCGGAGGGACTGGAGTGCATCATCACGCCCGGCAACCAAATTTTAATTTGATTTTACGTTTTAAAGTTTAATTTGTTTTAATTGCCGGTGTTTTTAGTGTCCCCTTCCCTTTTATAGGGGGCACTGGGGAAAAATTGTGATTTTAGTGCCCAAAAAAAAACCCCAAAAAAAGAAAGAAAAAAACCCCCCAAAAAAACCAAAGAAAGGAAAAAAAGGGCCTTGTAAATGTCTGGTGTGTCACCCAGGTCCGGTGGCACCGTTTAATGTGTTTTGTTTTGCAGATAAACTCCAAAAAGAGTTTCATGCACAAGGAATCAGCCGGTCCAGGCAGCGGGCGGTCGAGGGGGTCGTTCAACCTGACTGCCTGCCTCTCTTCCGCTCTTACATCCGGTCCAGGGTGTCCTTGGAGATGGAGCACGCGGTGTCCACCGGTACGCTCGCGGCCTTCCGCGAGAGGTGGGCACCGGAGGGACTGGAGTGCATCATCACGCCCGGCAACCAAATTTTAATTTGATTTTACGTTTTAAAGTTTAATTTGTTTTAATTGCCGGTGTTTTTAGTGTCCCCTTCCCTTTTATAGGGGGCACTGGGGAAAAATTGTGATTTTAGTGCCCAAAAAAAAAACCAAAAAAAAGAAAGAAAAAAACCCCCCAAAAAAACCAAAAAAAGGAAAAAAAGGGCCTTGTAAATGTCTGGTGTGTCACCCAGGTCGGGTGGCACCGTTTAATGTGTTTTGTTTTGCAGATAAACTCCAAAAAGAGTTTCATGCACAAGGAATCAGCCGGTCCAGGCAGCGGGCGGTCGAGGGGGTCGTTCAACCTGACTGCCTGCCTCTCTTCCGCTCTTACATCCGGTCCAGGGTGTCCTTGGAGATGGAGCACGCGGTGTCCACCGGTACGCTCGCGGCCTTCCGCGAGAGGTGGGCACCGGAGGGACTGGAGTGCATCATCACGCCCGGCAACCAAATTTTAATTTGATTTTACGTTTTAAAGTTTAATTTGTTTTAATTGCCGGTGCTTTTAGTGTCCCCCTCCCCTTTTATAGGGGGCACTGGAAAAATTTGATTTTAGCGCCCCAAAAAAAACCAAAAAAAAAAGGAAAAAAAAAAAAGGGGCCTTGAAAATGTCTGCTGTGTCACCCAGGCGGGTGGCATGGTTTTAATGTTTATGTTTATTTTCAGGTAAACTCAAAAGAGTTTCATGCACAAGGAATCAGCCGGTCCAGGCAGCGGGCGGTCGAGGGGGTCGTTCAACCTGACTGCCTGCCTCTCTTCCGCTCTTACATCCGGTCCAGGGTGTCCTTGGAGATGGAGCATGCGGTGTCCACCGGTACGCTCGCAGCCTTCCGCGAGAGGTGGGCACCGGAGGGACTGGAGTGCATCATCACGCCCGGCAACCAAATTTTAATTTGATTTTACGTTTTAAAGTTTAATTTGTTTTAATTGCCGGTGTTTTTAGTGTCCCCTTCCCTTTTATAGGGGGCACTGGAAAAATTGTGATTTTAGTGCCCAAAAAAAAAGGGCCTTGTAAATGTCTGGTGTGTCACCCAGGTCGGGTGGCACAGTTTAATGTTTATGTTTTGCAGGTAGACTCTAAAAGAGTTTCATGCACAAGGAATCAGCCGGTCCAGGCAGCGGGCGGTCGAGGGGGTCGTTCAACCTGACTGCCTGCCTCTCTTCCGCTCTTACATCCGGTCCAGGGTGTCCTTGGAGATGGAGCACGCGGTGTCCACCGGTACGCTCGCGGCCTTCCGCGAGAGGTGGGCACCGGAGGGACTGGAGTGCATCATCACGCCCGGCAACCAAATTTTAATTTGATTTTACGTTTTAAAGTTTAATTTGTTTTAATTGCCGGTGTTTTTAGTGTCCCCTTCCCTTTTATAGGGGGCACTGGGGAAAAATTGTGATTTTAGTGCCCAAAAAAAAACCCAAAAAAAAGAAAGAAAAAAAAACCCCAAAAAAACCAAAGAAAGGAAAAAAATGGCCTTGTAAATGTCTGGTGTGTCACCCAGGTCCGGTGGCACCGTTTAATGTGTTTTGTTTTGCAGATAAACTCCAAAAAGAGTTTCATGCACAAGGAATCAGCCGGTCCAGGCAGCGGGCGGTCGAGGGGGTCGTTCAACCTGACTGCCTGCCTCTCTTCCGCTCTTACATCCGGTCCAGGGTGTCCTTGGAGATGGAGCACGCGGTGTCCACCGGTACGCTCGCGGCCTTCCGCGAGAGGTGGGCACCGGAGGGACTGGAGTGCATCATCACGCCCGGCAACCAAATTTTAATTTGATTTTACGTTTTTTAAGTTTAATTTGTTTTAATTGCCGGTACTTTTAGTGTCCCGTCCCCCCCCTTTTATAGGGGGCACTTGGAAAAATGTGATTTTAGCGCCCCAAAAAAACCAAAAAAACCAAAAAAAAACCACAAAAAAAGGAAAAGAAAAAGGGGCCTTGAAAATGTCTGCTGTGTCACCCAGGCGGGTGGCACGGTTTAATGTTTATGTTTTTTTTCAGGTAAACTCAAAAGAGTTTCATGCACAAGGACTCCCAGGTCCCTCTGCACCACAGCATGTTGTAATTTCTCCCCATTCAAATAATATTACCTTTTACTGTTATTTTTCCCAAGGTGGATGACCTCACATTTTCCGACATTGTATTCCATCTGCCAAACCTTAGCCCATTTGCTTAACCTATCTAAATCTCTTTGCAGCCTCTCTGTGTCCTCTACACAACCCGCTTTCCCACGAATCTTTGTGTCATCTGCAAATTTTGTTACACTACACTCTGTCCCCTCTTCCATGTATGTATATTGTAAACAGTTGTGGTCCCAGCACCGATCCCTGTGGCACACCACTAATCACCGATTTCTGAAAAGGACCCATTTATCCCGACTTTCTGCTTTCTGTTAGCCAGCCAATTCTCTATCTATGCTAATACATTTCCTCTGACTCCGCGTACCTTTATCTTCTGCAGTAACCTTTTGTGTGGCACCTTATCGAATGCCTTTTGGAAATCTTTATACGACACATCCATCGCTACACCTCTATCCACCATGCTCGTTAATATCCTCAAAGAATTCCAGTAAATTAGTTAAACATGATTTCCCCTTCATGAATCCATGTTACGTCTGCTTGATTGCACTATTCCTACCGAGATGACCCGCTATTTCTTCCTTAATGATAGCTTCAAGCATTTTCCCCACTTGAGATGTTAAACTAACCGGCCTATAGTTACCTGCCTTTTGTCTGCCCCCTTTTTAAAACAGACGTTACATTAGCTGCTTTCCAATCCGCTGGTACCTCCCAGAATTCAGAGAATTTTGGTTGCAGTTCTAACTCAATGTCTTTGCCTACTGTTTCTTTTTCTATTCTACATAGTATTTTATGTACTTCTATAAGGTCTCTTTTTCATAATAAGTATATAAGAACATAAGAATTAGGAACAGGAGTAGGCCATCTAGCCCCTCGAGCCTGCTCCGCCATTCAACAAGATCATGGTTGATCTGGCCGTGAACTCAGCTCCACTTACCCGCCCGCTCCCCGTAACCCTTAATTCCCTTATTGGTTAAAAATCTATTTATCTGTGACTTGAATACATTCAATGAGCTAGCCTCAACTGCTTCCTTGGGCAGAGAATTCCACAGTTTCACAACCCTCTAGGAGAAGAAATTCCTTCTCAACTCGGTTTTAAATTGGCTCCCCCGTATTTTGAGGCTGTGCCCCCTAGTTCTAGTCTCCCCGACCAGTGGAAACAACCTCTCTGCCTCTATCTTGTCTATCCGTTTCATTATTTTAAATGTTTCTATAAGATCACCCCTCATCCTTCTGAACTCCAACGAGTAAAGACCCAGTCTACTCAATCTATCATCGTAAGGTAACCCCCTCATCTCCGGAATCAGCCTAGTGAATCGTCTCTGTACCCCCTCCAAGGCTAGTATATCCTTCCTTAAGTAAGGTGACCAAAACTGCACGCAGTACTCCAGGTGCAGCCTCACCAATACCTTATACAGTTGCAGCAAGACCTCCCTGCTTTTGTACTCCATCCCTCTCGCAATGAAGACCAACATTCCATTCGCCTTCCTGATTACCTGCTGCACCTGCAAACTAACTTTTTGTGATTCATGCACAAGGACCCCCAGGTCCCTCTGCACCGCAGCATGTTGTAATTTCTCCCCATTCAAATAATATTCACTTTTACTGTTTTTTTTCTCAAGGTGGATGACCTCACACTTTCCGACATTGTATTCCATCTGCCAAACCTTAGCCCATTCGCTTAACCTATCTAAATCTCTTTGCAGCCTCTCTGTGTCCTCTATACAACCCGCTTTCCTACGAATCTTTGTGTCATCTGCAAATTTTGTTACACTACACTCTGTCCCCTCTTCCAGGTCATCTATGTATATTGTAAACAGTTGTGGTCCCAGCACCGATCCCTGTGGCACACCACTAATCACCAATTTCCAACCCGAAAAGGACCCATTTATCCCGACTCTCTGCTTTCTGTTAGCCAGCCAATTCTCTATATATGCTAATACATTTCCTCTGATTCCGCGTACCTTTATCTTCTGCAGTAAACTTTTGTGTGTCACCTTATCGAATGCCTTTTGGAAATCTAAATACACTACATCCATCAGTACACCTCTATCCACCATGCTCGTTATATCCACAAAGAATTCCAGTAAATGAATTAAACATGATTTCCCTTTCATGAATCCATGTTGCGTCTGCTTGATTGCACTATTCCTATCTAGATGTCCCGCTATTTCTTCCTTAATGATAGTTTCAAACATTTTCCCCACTACAGATGTTAAACTAACCGGCCTATAGTTACCTGCCTTTTGTCTGCCCCATTTTTTAAACAGAGGCGTTACATTAGCTGCTTTCTAATCCGTTGGTACCTCCCCAGAGTCCAGAGAATTTTGGTAGATTATAATGAATGCATCTGCTATAACTTCCGCCATCTCTTTTAATACCCTGGGACTTGTCTACCTTGAGATCCATTAGCCTGTCCAGCACTACCCCGCTAGTGATAGTGATTGTCTCAAGGTCCTCCCTTCCCTCATTCCTGTGACCAGCAATTTTTGGCATGGTTTTTGTGTCTTCCACTGTGAAGACCGAAGCAAAATAATTGTTTAAGGTCTTAGCCATTTCCACATTTCCCATTATTAAATCCCCCTTCTCATCTTCTAAGGGACCAACATTTACTTTAGTCACTCTTTTCCATTTTATATATCTGTAAAAGCTTTTACTATCCATTTTTATGTTTTGCGCAAGTTTACCTTCGTAATCTATCTTTCCTTTCTTTATTGCTTTCTTAGTCATTCTTTGCTGTTGTTTAAAATTTTCCCAATCTTATTGTATCCCACTAACCTTGGCCACCTTATACGCATTGGTTTTTAATTTGATACTCTCCTTTATTTCCTTGGTTATCCACGGCTGGTTATCACTTCTCTTACTGCCCTTTTTCACTGGAATATATTTTTGTTGAGCTCTATGAAAGAGCTCCTTAAAAGTCCTCCACTGTTCCTCAATTGTGCCACCTTTTAGTCTGTGTTTCCAGTCTACTTTAGCCAACTCTGCCCTCATCCCACTGTAGTCCCCTTTGTTTAAGCATTGTACGCTCGTTTGAGACACTACTTCCTCACCCTCAATCTGTATTACAAATTCAACCATATTGTGATCACTCATTCCGAGAGGACCTTTTACGAGGAGATCGTTTATTATTCCTGTCTCATTACACAGGACCAGATCTAAGATAGCTTGCTCCCTTGTAGGTTCTGTAACATACTGTTCTAAGAAACAATCCCGTATGCATTCTATGAATTCCTCCTCCAGGCTACCCCGTGCGTTTTGATTTGACCAATCGATATGTAGGTTAAAATCCCCCATGATTACTGCCGTTCCTTTTTCACATGCCTCCATTATTCCCTTGATTATTGCCCGCCCCACCGTGAAGTTATTATTTGGGGGCCTATAAATTACGCCCACCAGTGACTTTTTCCCCTTACTATCTCTAATCTCCACCCACAATGATTCAACATTTTGTTCATTAGAGCCAATATCATCTCTCACAACTGCCCTGATATCATCCTTTATTAACAGAGCTACCCCACCTCCTTTCCCTTCTTGTCCATCTTTCCGAATCGTCAGATACCCCTGTATGTTTAATTCCCAGTCTTGGCCATCCTGCAACCACGTTTCTGTAATGGCCACCAAATCATACCCATTTGTAATGATTTGTGCCATCAACTCATTTACTTTATTTCGAATGCTGCGTGCATTTCGGTAGAGTGTTTTAATACTAGTTTTTAAACCATGATTTTTAGTTTTGACCCCTCCTGCAGCCCCTTTATATTCAGTGGCCCTTTTTGTTTTTTTCCTTGGGTTTCTCTGCCCTCCACTTTTACTCATCTCCTTTCTGTCTTTTGCTTTTGTCTCCTTTTTGTTTCCTTCTGTCTCCCTGCATTGGTTCCCATCCCCCTGCCATATTAGTTTAACTCCTCCCCAACAGCACTAGCAAACATTCCCCCTAGGACATTGGTTCCGGTCCTGCCTAGGTGCAGACCGTCCGGTTTGTACTGGTCCCACCTCCCCCAAAACCTGTTCCAATGCCCCAGGAATTTGAATCCCTCCCTGCTGCACCACTGCTCAAGCCCCGTATTCATCTGAGCTATCCTGCGATTTCTACTCTGACTAGCACATGGCATTGGTAGCAATCCTGAGATTACTACTTTCACGTCCTTTTAAAGCTGAAAAGTCTTGTTTCCCTTGACTTTCCTTATAGTTATCAATTTGGTTCTATTATAGATACATTCATGGGTCAGTAGCATCAGTCACTCCCTTAAATAGTCTGAACAGCCTACTTTAATCTGAGTGACTCACTCTGTCCTTTATCTACTAATAATGTAACCTGGAAGTGTAAAAATAATAACGGTTGTGTTGTCTGAACCGCACATTGACTTTTGAATAGGTGCTTCTTGAATCTCTTGGTGAGAAGAGACCAGGCATGTATAGGCTAACTATTTTATTTCACAGAAAAGTGAACATACAGAACAGCAGTTACGATCGGACTCAGTTAATTCAATCAGTACACCATAATATTGTGTAATATTCAACCCTACGTAAACTAGAGGTGATCCAAAACTCGGCTGCCCATGTCCTAACTCGCACCAAGTTCCGCTCACCCATCACCCCTGTGCTCGCTACCTTATTTTCAAATCCGTCCATGGCCCGAGATGTCCGTGCTCCTCTAATTTTGCCCTCTTGAGCATCCCTAATTATAATCATTCAACCATTGGTGGCATGCTTTCTGTTGCGTAGACCCCAAGCTCCTGGAACTCCCTGCTTAAATCTCTCTGCCTCTCTACCTCACTTTCCTCCTTCAAGACGCTCCTTAAAACATAACTCTTTGACCAAGCTTTTGGTCACCTGCGCTAATTTCTACTTATGTGGCTCGGTGTCAAATATTTTATCTCATAATACTCCTGTGAAGCGCCTTGGGACGTTTCACTACATTGAAGGCTCTATATAAATACAAGTTGTTGTTGTTGTAATAATATAAAATAAAGAACATGCCACACAAAATGATGTTTAACTGTCGTCTAACAATCCTGACCTCTTGGTTTCAGTGAAAGCTCTTGCAGCTTTCTCTTTAGAAACCCGATTGATTTCTTCTGTCTCTTTTTTAATCTCCCTTTGTTCACAGCTGGCAGGAATCAAGAACTTTTCAACACTATGGGTGTGAGGTATTTTCTAATTGGCAAGATAGGTGAATCAATTCAAAAGTGAAATACTGCGGATGCTGGAAATCAAATAAAAACAGAAAATGCTGGAAATACTCAACAGGTCAGGTAGCATCTGTGGAGAGAGAAACAGTTAACATTTCAGGGCGATGATCCTTCATCAGAACTAGAAAAAGTTAGAGATGTAACAGATTTTTAAGCAAGTGTAGGGGTGGGTGGAGAAGAAAGAACAAAAGGCAAGGTCTGTGATAGAATGTAGGGCCGGAGAGATTAAAACACAAAGAGTTGGTGGTGCAAGGCGAAAAGAGACGGTAATGGGACAAGTTAAGAAACAAAAGATGAGTCTAAATGAGGTGTAAATGGGAATGGCAGAATCATCAACAGCTGATATGTGAGAAGAAAAAAATAGGGGCAGAGGTTGTGGTCTGAAATTGTTGAACTTGATGTTAAGTTCAGAAGGCTGTAAAGTGCCTAATCGAAAGATGAGGTGCTGTTCCTTGAGCTTACGTTGAGCTTTGTTGGAACAGTGTAAGAGGCCGAGGACAGAGAGGTCAGAGTGGGAGTGGAGCGGAGAATTTAAGTGACAGGCGACCGGAAGCTTGGGGTCACGTTTACGGTGGTGATCCGCAAAGCGGTCACCCAATCTGTGTTTGGTCTCCTCTATGTCGAGGGAATCGCATCGTGAGCAACGAATACAGTATACTAAATTGCAAGAAGTACAAGTAAATCGCTGTTTCACCTGGAAGGTGTGTTGGGTCCCTGGACAATGGGAAGGGAGGAGTTAAAAGGACAGGTTTGCATCTTCTATGCTTGCACGGGAAGGTGATGTGGGAAGGGGTGTTGGGGGTGATTGAGAAGCGGTGTTGCGGAGTGAGTGGTCCCTTCGGAATGCTGAAAGGGGAGCGGAGGGGAAGATGTGTTTGGTGGTAGGATTACGCTGGAGGTAACAGAAATGGCGGAGGATGATTTATTGAATGTAAAAGCTGGAGGGGATGAAAGGCGAGGACAAGGGGAACCCTATTGTGGTTCTGGGAGGGAGGGGAAGGGATGAGAGCAGAAGTGCGGGAAATAGAACCACGGTCGAGGGCTACATCAACCACGGTAGGGTGAAATGCTTGGTTGAGAAAAAAGGAAAACATATCGGAAGCACTTGTATTTAAGGTGGCATCGTCAAAGCAGATGCGATGGAGACGGAGAAATTGGGAGAATGGAATAGAGTCCTTACAGGAAGTGGGCTGGGAGGAAGTGTCATCCAGATAGCTGTGGGAGCCAGTGGGCTTATAGTGGATGTTTGTTAATAGCCTATTCCCAGAAATGGAGACACAGAAGTTGAGGAAGGTAAGGGAAGAGTTGGAGATGGACCATGTGGAGATGAGGGAAGGATGGAAATTTGAAGCAATGTGAATTATTTTTTCTAGTTCAGGGCTAGAGCAAAAAATGGCATTGATGTAGTCATCACTGTACTGGAAAAAGGTGAGGGAGGGGTCCCGAGTTTGACTGGAACAAAGAATATCCCGAATAACCCACGAAAAAGCATGCGGGTTCCCATAGCAACATCTTTAATTTGGAGGATGCGAGTGGAGTCAAAGGAGTTGGTCAATGTGAGAACAAGTTCAGCCAGGCGGAGGAGGGTAGTGGTGGATGGGCACTGGACCTCTGTTCAAGGAAGAAGCAGAACGCCCTCAGGACGTCCTGGTAGGGGATGGAGATGTAGAGGGATTTGACGTCCATAGTGAAAAGCAAACAGTTGGGGGAAGTTAAAGTGGCTTTGGGTGTTGGAAGAGTCAAGGATGTAGGTGGGAAGAGACTGGACAAGGGGAGAAAAAAAATAGCCGCGATAGGAAGAAATCAGTTCCGTGGGGGCAAGAACAGGCTGAAACGATGCCTGAATGTGGAGCCGGGTGGGGGGAAAAAAGACATGCATTTATATCGTGCCTTTCATGACCTCTGGATGTCCCAAAGCGCTTTATATTAATTAAGTACTTTTTGAAGTGTAGTCACTGCTGTAATGTAGGAAATGTGGCAGCCAGTTTGACACAGCAGGGTTCCCACAAACAACAATGAGATAATGACTAAATAATCTGCTTTCGTGGTGTTGGTTCAGGGATGAATATTGGCCAGGACACTGGGGAAAACTCCCCTGATCTTTGTCAAAATAGTGCCATGGGGACTTTTGCGTCCACCCAAGAAGGCAGACGGGGCCTCGGCATAACTTCTCATCTGAAAGACAGCACCTCCAATAGTCATCATCATAGGCCATCCCTCGAACTGGGATGACTTGCTTCCACAAGAGTTCACAGATGTTTCAACGAAGGACTCGATGTTCCAGTCCTGAACTCCAGTTGAGGGGGTGGAAGATGCCTGTGTGTGGATTTTTTTAACGTGTGGTGACCGTTGCACATCAGCCACCACACAGGCTTGATAGAGCTAGGCCATTATCCAGTGGCAAGGGTTGAACCAGGACGACTGGAGACCTGCTCTGCACACACATATCGCAGTGTGGGCAGGCCTGTGCTGCCCCTGGGCCCTTAACTCTTCTGGGCCCTGTACCCTCATTCGCTGCACCTTTGCCCATAATGTTCCAGGGCCCGGCGCTCCAGCTCTAGTGCAACACTACCTCAGTACTGCACTAGATTTTATGCTCAAGTCTCTGGAGTAGGAGTTGAATCCACCAGCTTCTGACTTAAACGCGAGAGTGCTACCAACTGAGTCACAGCTGACATGAGAGCTACAGAATTATGAACGTGGGCCACTGCCGGACACCACATCCCTCTCCTCCACCACTACCCCCTCCCCCCACCAGAACATCGCTGCTACTACTCCCATCGCCACCGGTACCCCCCCATTAGCCTTCCCTTATTTGCTGCCACTATCACTTCCTACCCTGGGCACCGTTACCTCCCCTGTGTCCACCCCCTCTCAAAACACCACTACCTGACAACCCAGTCGCCCTGCTTCCCAACCCAATTTCCCCCTTCCTGTTCAACCCCTTCCTCACTTACAAGAGGGCTACTGTGACATCAGCAGCGGCCCGATCTTCAATCGTGCGAGCTGCCTGTTGCTCTCTGCCAATTGTGCTATTGCTGCCAATAGACTGAGTCTTCTTGCCTCAGTCCTGCTCCCCCCCACCCCCCCTCCCACTGCAGCTGCTAATGGAAGAGTTTCTCGCTTCAGTAAACTGAGTGAGAACTCATACAAGAACAGGAGTCATCGTCGCTAATACAGGAGTACTTTTTTTTCCAAAAATATACTTTATTCATATAAAATTTTCACAATACATTGGAAAATAGTTCAGTACCTTGCGGTCAGCAATTCATACAATTCGTTTGGATGCTGACAGCAGTTCCATACAATGCACCAGCGTGCATTTCATTTCAATGTACAGTTTAGTACAATCCTTAAATCACATTACATGTAGTGCTGTGCAAATAAGAGTATTACATGGAGCAGATGGGAACAGGTTTACATTACAGGATACATTTCAATACCGATCACGAATCACGTTACATGTAGCACTATGCAGATGAAAGCAGTACACGGAACGGATGAGAATACATTTACATTTCTTTACAAGTTACTAAATAGTGCAGAGACTTTCATTATACATGGCACAACACAGGTGTTTTTCAGTACATGGTGCTCTATATACAAGCAGATTAACGAGTACAGCCCGAGGGGGGTCTGGTTCCATCCCCTGGGTTTACCGTGACGGAAGGGCCTTAAACTGTGGCTCTTCCCCTTCATGCCATTATGGCGACTGCACCAATCTTTAGTGTGTCCCTCAGCACGTACTCCTGGACCTTGGATTGCACCAGTCTGCAACACTCGGCCGTGGACATCTCCTTGCTCTGGAAGACCAGCAAGTTTCGGGAAGACCAAAGTGCGTCTTTCACTGAGTTGATGGCTCTCCAGCAGCAGATGATGTCTGTCTCGGTGTGCGTCCCTGGGAACAGTCCGCAGAGCACAGAATCCTGTGTTACGGAGCTGCTTGGGATGAACCTCGACAGCAACCACTGCATCTCCTTCAAGACCTGCCTTGCAAAGGGGCAATCTCGAAGGAGTTGGATGACAGTCTCTTCCGCACCACAACCAACTCGGAGGGAGAGTGCCATGTCTCTGAAACCCCGGCTGTGCATGAAGGATCTGACGGGTAGGGCCCTTCTCACTGCCAACCAGGCTACGTCTTGGTGCTTGTGTGAAAGCTCTGGCGATGAGACATTCTGCCAAACGAGTTTGACAGTCTGGTCGGGAACCGTCCAACAGGATCCATTATCTTCTTTTGTAGGGCGTCCAGGACCTTGCATGCCGACCACTGCTTTATGGCCTTGTGGTCAAAGGTGTTTTTCTTGAAAAACTTTTCCATGAAGGACAGGTGCTGAGGCATGGTCCAACTGGTTGGAGCGTTCCACGGCAGCCTGGCCAGACCTATCCTTCGCAACACCCGGGACAGATAGACTCTCAGCATGTACTGACACTTGGGTCTATGCACAACTTGATGCAGCTGCACACAAAGGCGGCCATCAGGACGAGGGCCACGTTCGGAACGTCCTTTCCCCCCTTGTCCAGAGATTTGTACATCGTGTCTCTGCGGACACAGTCCATTTTCAATCTCTAGATGAAATGGAAGACAGCTTGGGTGACTGCCACAGTACAGGAGTGGGGTATGGGCCAGACTTGCGCCACGTACAACAACACCGAGAACACCTCACTCCTGATGACCAGGTTCTTTCCTGCAATGGAGACTGAGCGTAGCTGCCACCATCCCAGTTTATGTTTGGCTTTAGCGATACGCTCCTTTCAGTTTTTGACGCACGCCCCGTCCGCTCCGAACCATATTCCTAACACTTTCAGGTAATCTGACTTCACAGTGAAGGGCCAGCTTCCAAAGAACATGGCCTTGCTTTTGCTGCGATTTACCTTCGCCCCCGAGGCCAGTTCAAACTAGTCACAGATTGTGAGCAATCCGCGGATTGACTGCGGATCCGAGCAAAAGACGGTGACGTCGTCCATGTACAGGGAGCTCTTGACCTGAGCGACTCCGTGTCTGGGATTGTCACCCCCCCAATGCATTCTTCCTGATGGACTCGGCAAAGGGCTCGATACAGCACACAGAGGAGAGGGGACAGCCTTGCCTGACTCCAGACCTGATCGGAAAGCTTTATATTTCCCACCCGTTGATTAGAACTGTGCTACTGCTGTCTGTGTAGAGCAGTTGGATCCAATTGCGGATACCCTCCCCAAACCCCATCTTGGAGAGCACGTCCATCAGGTACGTGTGTGATATCCTGTAAAAGGCCTTCTCCTGGTCTAAGCTAATTAAACAGGTGTCCACCCTCCTGTCCCGCACGTAGGCGATCGTATCCCTGAGTAGTGTGAGGCCACACCTGGAGTATTGTGTACAGTTTTGGTCTCCTAACTTGAGGAAGGACATTCTTGCTATTGAGGGAGTGCAGCGAAGGTTCACCAGACTGATTCCCGGGATGGTGGGACTGATCTATCAAGAAAGACTGGATCAACTGGGCTTATATTCACTGAAGTTCAGAAGAATGAGAGGGGACCTCATAGAAACGTTTAAAATTCTGACGGGTTCAGACAGATTAGATGCAGGAAGAATGTTCCCAATGTTGGGGAAGTCCAGAACCAGGGGTCACAGTCTAAGGATAAGGGGGAAGCCATTTAGGACCGAGATGAGGAGAAACTTCTTCACCCAGAGAGTGGTGAACCTGTGGAATTCTCTACCACAGGAAGTTGTTGAGGCCAATTCACTAAATATATTCAAAAAGGAGTTAGATGAAGTCCTTATTACTAGGGGGATCAAGGGGTATGGCGAGAAAGCAGGAATGGGGTACTGAAGTAGCATGTTCAGCCATGAACTCATTGAATGACGGTGCAGGCTAGAAGGGCCGAATGGCCTACTCCTGCACCTATTTTCTATGTTTCTATGTTTCTATGTTTCTATGCTATCAGATCTTCCTGCCGGGGACAGCGCAGGTCTGGTCCGGGTGGATCACCAGCTCCCGAGCAGACTTGACCCTTTTTGCAATGACCTTCGACAGGATCTTGTAGTCCACATTGAGCAGCAAAATGGGCTGCCAGTTTTTGATTTCCTCCCTCTCCCCCTTCTGCTTCTAGATGAGGGTGATGATGCCTTTTCTCATTGATTCTGACATGCTGCCGGCCAGAAGCATACCCCCGTACATTTCCAGCAGATACAGGAGTACCTTCCACAAGCAGCAGCAGCACTGAGACAAAAGTAGCCTGTTCCCATCCATTATTGCCAGCAGTGAGTGAGGTAGGAATGGTCCACAAGAAAGAGAAAAATGGATGGCAGTGAAGGGTAGAGGGAAAGTGAGGGAGCTGAATAGAAATGGAGAGGGGAGGGAAGGAGGCAGAAGCTGGGATTTGTGCTTTGGGAGTAGAATGCCGGAATACCTGTGAGAGGTACTATGTAAATGGGAGAGACAGGAGAGTGCGAGCATTAATTGAGATGCAGTGGAGAGGGAGAGCGCCAGAATTAAGGAGATGGAGTATAAAAGCAAGGAAGTCTTGCTACAGTTATACAGAGTATTGGTGAGGCCACACCTGGAATATGTACCGTTTTGGTTTCCATATTTACGAAAGGATATACTTGCTTTGGAGGCAGTTCAAAGAAGGTTCACTAAGTTGATTCCGGGGATGAGGGGGTTGACTTATGAGGAAAGGTTAAGTAGGTTGGGCCTCTACTCATTGGAATTCAGAAGAATGCGAGGTGATCTTATAGAAACATATAAGATTATGAGGGGGCTTGACAAGGTGGATACAGAGAGGATGTTTCCACTGATAGTGGAGACTAGAACTAGGGGGCATAATCTTAGAAAAATGGGCCGTCCATTTAAAACTGAGATGAGGAGGACTTTCTTCTCTCAGAGGGTTGTAAATCTGTAGAATTCTCTGCCTCAGAGAGCTGTGGAAGCTGGGACATTGAATAAATTTAAGACAGAGATAGAAAGTTTCTTAACCGATAAGGGGTTATGGGGAGCAGGCAGGGAAGTAGACCCGAGTCCATGATCGGATCAGCCATGATCGTATTAAATGGCAGAACAGGCTCGAGGGGCCTTATGGCCTACTCCTGCTCCTATTTCTTATGTTATGTTCTTAATTAAATAGGGCAGGAAAGGTGCAAGCATGAATTGGGCATCCAACTCTCCAATCCACACTCTCATCCAGCAAAACTGCTCCCAGCATCCAAAATATTACCTGCATAGAGTCATAAAAGTGTTGCATTCCCTAGCACTGACAACTGTCAATTAAATGAGAACAACAAAATCATTCAAAATAAATGTATTGTAAAAAGGAAAAAAAAAATATTTTATGTGCAAATAGCAATAAATATAGGTGCAACTCTTATGTACAACAAAACCATTTAAATACACTTACATTTCACAGTTTGGAAACAGTATTTTAAAGAAGATGCATTTCTGATTCACATTCAGTCAACTGGTGCAGTACTTTTTTATATACATTACAATTTTTCCCAAAATATATATTGAAATAAGTACAACAAAGAAAACTATTTGCAAAAATACTTCCAAAAAATTACAAACTAGACAAGTTTTGCAATATAACAGAACAACTTATACTGCGCTCTCCTTTTCCAATGTATTCATTTGATCTTCAGAGATATAATTAGAATATTGCTTCATTTGTTCCTCTGAATTTATTTGAATTGCGTTATGCATGCCAAAATTGGGTTCTGTACAGGAGCAAAAACAAAGAAATAGTTAGAACTTCAAATTTTCAATACTTAACTCAGATTTAACAATAATGACAACTTCAGCACTCATCACTGTTATGAAGCATTTAAAATTATACAATTGTCATTGAGAAAATTTAGTGCAGTGTTATCACAAGGCTTGTTAAGAATATTAGTACCAGTAAACAAGCAAAACCCTCATTTAGGCCGACAAGCTTCAGTGTTATGATACTGTTCATATGATACTTTGGACTAGACTTTCCACTTGGTGGCTAAGGCCGAAAAAAATGGGCCTTGTTCCAGCGATGCGGGACGTATCGCTAGTGCTGATCGCTGGCTGAAGACCCATTTTTTTTTTTTGCGATTTTCCACTCGGCCTTAGCCCAGCGATGTCAAATGGACGATGTGATTTCTCGGCGATCTCACGATCGCCTGAAGAAAACGGAAGTGAATGGAAAAAAAACGCTTCCCTAGCAACGCATTACTGCGCATGTGCAGGCTGATTTTTATTTTCTTCAGTTTGATGCTCCTTCCTGCGTTTTGAGAAGTCAAGGGTCTTCACACATGCTCAGAAGCTCTGTGCGGGTCTGGGAGAGAGATAGAGAGAGAGGAAAAGAGGAGAAAGGAAGCAGGTATTTTGACAAAGCCTTAAATCATATAAATTTAAAGAATGGAGGGATCTGCAGAAAGGCGAAGGGCCAAGCCCTTCAGCGAGGAGGCCAATGAGGCCCTAGTGAACAGTGTTAGCGTGAGGTGGAAGGATTTAGTATGGGGTGGGCATCTAATGAAGCCCGGACACCGGACCAGTGCCGCAAAAATGGAACAGTCTACTGGCGGCTGCAAGAGTAAGTTGAAATTTATATTTGAAATCATCCATGTTTATTATTTAATGATGTATGGAAATTCTAATTAGAATCTGCAATGTTATCTCGTAATCTTTAAGCATAACTAAATAACTAAATTAGGATTAAATTATGATTACATTTATGCACCGCAACATAAATTTGAATGTTACAGTATGAAATATCTTATTCCTATGCAATGTAGTGCAAACTTGTAATTGAACTTATAAATCTGTCAGTCCTAAATGTTTATTGCCAAATCCATCTGCTTATGCTGTGCAATGTTACCTTATCGATTACAGAAGAAGATATCCATCAACCAGCGAGAGCAACGCAGGACGGGCGGGGGCTGTGCCATGCTGTAGTCGCTCAATGCCTATGAAGAGCTTGCAGTGGCCTTGGTGGGGCCAGAAAGCCGTTCAGTCACAACCCGTGGTGTGGCCGAACCCATCCTAGAGTCACGTGAGTAATGAGAACTGTGCCTTGTGCAATCAATAGTAAATATTTGTTACGCGGGTAATCCTATGCAATGATACTTTAATTTGATATATAATTGAGTTATACTATTGATATGTACTATTGATCTTCAAATGAGGTCATGTTAGGCCTGGTGAGCGCTTGGGCTAACGGTAATGTTTTGAGTTCTTGAAAAATTGAGATGAATTGATTTGAATTGTTAAACATTGTTTATAACTTCCATTTGTCTTTCAAAGGTCAACAAGTATTACTAGAGTCAACGGACACGTCCACTTAACAATCAGGAACCTTCCAGGAGGAAGAGCCAGAGGAGGAGCTGAGGAGGAGGAGGAAAGAGATTTTTTTTGTGGGGGGGAGGTGGGGGGGATAGATGAGGCACCGGGACCAAGCGGTGTGCAGGTGGTGACGCCAAGGCGCGTGACATTGCAGACGCCGACCCCCACGGCGGTCCGGTCAGCGTGATATGCACTCGCCTGCCACGGAGGACCAGACGGAGAGCTTACTTTCCCTGTGCAGGGAGACGGTCGCGATCGGTCGCGACCTTATCCAGGGGTTCACGGGTTTCTCAGCCAATTGGAGCCAGTTCTCCACATCCTGGAGCGAGTTCTGCTCGCGCTTCTCCAGATGGTCTTCTGAGCAGTCACAGACTGCTCGGGAGATGTTGGAGGCGACAGGGAGTAGATAGTCGCAACAAATGCACCACGGCATGCGTTGCTGGCTGGACACGGCGCTGCACCCCAAGGTCCACTCGCAGCGAGACCCCAAACACACAAGTGAGTACGGAGGACACAGTTCCTCCTGACTCGGAAGTAGAGCCTGAGGCTTCTGCTTCCGCTCCGTTACCTCCACCACGGCAGGAAGTCTTGGCCGTGCCACTCTGCGTAGACCAAAATGGGCGGGTGGGGTTCGAACACGGGGTGTGACACAGGATCTGGAGGGAAATGTGGCCGCAGGTAGGGAGGGTGGAGTGCTTTTCAATAGTTCACTTGTTTCAAAAATGTTCGCTTGTTATTATCACTTTATTATTCTTTTGTTGTTGTTGCTAAATTGGGCACTTGTATTCAATACTTAAATGTTCACTTGTTATTATTACTGAACTGTTCACTTTCCATTCTTACTGAAATGGTCACTTGTTATCGTTACTGAAATGGTCACTTGTTATCGTTACTGAAATGGTCACTTGTTATCGTTACTGAAATGGTCACTTGTTATTATTACTTAAATGGTTGCTTCTTATCATCACTGAAATGGTCACTTGTTATTATTGACTAAATGGTCACTTGTTATCATCACTGAAATGGTCACTTATTATTATTATTTAAATGGTCGCTTCTTATCATCACTGAAATGGTCACTTGTTATTATTACTTAGAAGTTCACTTGGTATTATTACTTAAATGGTCACTTGTTATTATTACTTAAATGGTCACTTGTTATCAACACTTAAATGATCACTTGTTATCATTACTTAAATGGCCACTTGTTATTAATACTTAGATGTTCAATTTCTTCTTCAAACGTTTTGGGGATTTTGAGGGAAGGGTGGGTCGGTGTGTGGGGGGGTTGGAGGGAGGGTGTTATTCATTAGTTCTTAAAAAAAATTGTGTTTCTTAATTAAAAAACATTTCTACAACTTTTGTACCTTCTCTCTTAGTTACTTACAACGTACAGTTTTTTATGCATATTTGTTTTTTTTTTCTGTTTCCCCACGGAAATGAAACTTTTGATTCACCGTAACTGTAATTGAACGGTTGAATATCAACAATAGTAGTTCATGCGAAGCGTTCATTAATGAGCTGCTGACGCAAAAGCTTAGTGGCCGTGTAACTGCCACTAGCTACTGGTCTTCGGGAAAGGTGTGGTGGTACCAGTGCTAGATCGCCATGCTGACTAAGCTCTCCTATGTCCTCGCCCATGTCCTCTCCCGCCTGTTCCTCCTCTTCATCCTCGCCGGCTGCTTTCTTCTGTCTCATCTCCTTCTGGAGGTGGACCTTCAGCATGATCTGGCATTATTTGTCCTCTCTTTATAGCTAGGTTATGCAGCATGCAACACACCACAATAAACTCTGCTACCTGATCAGGGAGGTACTGGAGGCTGCCTCCGGAATGATCCAGGCATCTGAAGCGCTGCTTTAGGACTCCAATTGTCTTTTCAACGATGTTGCGAGTCGCTATGTGACTTTCATTATACCGTTTCTGTGCTTCAGTGACAGGATTACGCAGAGAGGTCATGAGCCAACTGGCAAGGCCATATCCTTTATCCCCCAGCATCCAACCATGATCTTCTGGCTGATTGGCAAACAGGTCAGGGATAGCACTTTCACGCAAGATGTGCGCATCATGGATGCTGCCAGGAAATGTAGCATTTACTGTCATAATTGTTTGATTGTGGTCGACAACAAGCTGCACATTTAGTGAGTGGGACCCCTTTCTGTTATGAAACACCTCCGTGTTCTTTAAGGGTGCTTTCAGGGCAATGTGCTTGCAGTCTATTGCTCCCTGCACCTTGGGGAAGTCTGCTATTCTCGAGAAACCCAAAGCCTTCTCGGTCTGTGCCTCCCTGGTCATTGGGAAGCTTATGAAGTCCAACCTGCGAGTGTAAAGGGCTTCAGTCACCTGTCGAATGCAGCAGTGTGTAGCGTGCTGAGAGATATGGCAGATGTCACCAGCTGAAGCCTGAAAAGATCCCGATGCGTAAAAGGCTAGGGCAGCAGTAACCTTCACCTCAACGGACAGTGCGGTTCTGATGGTGCTGGAAGGCTGCAGATCATCCTTGACGAGTTGACATATCTCATCGATGAGCTCCTTCCAGAATCGCAGCCTCCTAAGACGAGTACTTTCAGACAAGTTCAGGTAGGATTGCTTTTCCAAGTACCTTTGTTGGCTATACGGTCTCCTCCTCTGTCTTCGTCTCTGTCTACGCATTACTGTGCCACCTCTTCGATTGATCCTTTCAGTAACCAGTGTGTGAGCAGTTGCAATTAAAGGCAGGGAAAGCATAGGCCCAATAATCACTATCAATAATTACTTTCACTAATTTTAATAATCTCTCTACTCTATACTCTCTAATCACTGTAGTCTGCCCTCTCTGTACTCTCTAAGCTGTATACCAGTCAGTTTGATAGGCCCCAACAATATCATTAAATAACTTCACTATGTAAAATCTATTTACTAAATAATTCCAATATATTAGCATAAATAAGTTGATAATACCTATTTATGTTCCTTGTCCCAAATTTCTGAGTACAATTTTCTTCAATTTTACTCTCTAAATGACTCACAACTAATTCTCCACCCTTCTTCCAAAGTTAAAAATGGCGTTCGTAGTGCCCATTTGCTTCGCTTAGGCCCTGAAAAAGCAACTATTTTTCAACACTCTTTTGGGCTTTGCATCGGCCCAGTGAAGTGCATGCTAGGTGCCGAAACTTGGGATGGGCCTTGTGTGGGCGATCATTTGGGCGATCATCTCGGCGATCAAAGTGGAAACTTAGGCACCTGTTTTTCCGGCGATGTTTTGGGCCTAGTTTCCACTTTTTGCTCAAAATGGGCGCTAGAGGCCCATTTTGGGGGATAGATGGGCCATAGATGGGCGATGTGAAGTGGAAAGTCTAGCCCTTTAATTCATCACCTCAAATTGGTCCCACCACTATCAACAGCAGTGGCAGATCTGTAATAACCTCAGCGTTACCCAGCAGCTCAAGATACTCTCTGCAGAAACAAGCCAAGTTTCTAACTGCAGTGTGAATATGTTTCATAAACCCACCATTAATCTTCAATGAAACTAATGAAACAACAATAAGTGCAAAATAGGGAAATAGGATGGTAATCAATAGTTTAGATAGTTCAAATTGAGGTGCATTGTTGTGAGAATAGGTGACCTGAAGTCCTATCAATGAAAGAATTTATGGAAAGAGGCGTTACATTTTCACTTGTAGAGGTGCTTCAGTGTCATGAGTAAAGATAATTATAAACAGGAAATTGTGCTTGGAAAAATAGCAAGGACAATTTCTGCAAGTTGAAAAGAGCTGTGCTGGTAGTATAGATAAGTACTGGATTATGAACAGAGGAATAATTGTTTTGTCAAGAACACTGACTATAGTAACCAATTCAATTACACTACAGAAAGTATACCAGAGTTATTCTCTTGTAAACTAATTTGGATAGATGAAAAGTAACTCTTTTGAAATTGTCTATTGTTAGATGAATACCAAGGTACCACTTTCATTGCCTAACAATTTTGAAAACTGATTTATTTAAATCTTATTGAACAAAATTAAAATTGATTTAGTTTTCTTTCAAGGTTTGAGGTCTATGGAAATTATTTTTCTCAAGTATAAAGGGAATGTTTTAATCTTAATGTCATACACGCTAACAGACATGGACTGTACTAGGTCTCTTTAAACCCTTTGAGACTTAAAAGCTGGTCTTCTGAGAGGCAATCTCTGTCTTATCAATAATTTTCAACCCCTCCCTCCCCTCCTTCATCTCTTTCTTCCTCTCTCTCTCCCTTTACTGTCTGTTGTATCAATATTACAATGGTCAGTGCTTCTCTGAAATTTCATTTCTTGTTCCTTCCAAGATCTAAATATGTTATCCGACATGCTCTTCCTCCCCTCTACATGCTCACTGTTTTGAAATCGAGACTCTTTGCAGCCTCCTACGTGATCAAATTTTCTCCAGGAGCTCAAAGTTGTAGAATTCCCTCCCTCCCAAAGGACCTGAAATTGCTGGAATGACGTGTTTGGCACCTTTCATCTTCCTGTTCATATAAATCAATATTTATGCCGTAATTTGCTGAAACGCCGATTCATTTACGACATGGCAAGGACAATGGTGAATCAAGGACCTCGTGACGGCACAGTCAGTGGCTTATCCCGCAGACTAAACACATGGCATTATAAATACTTGAGAACAGATGCCATAAGTCAGGTTGAGAACAGTGGCACTGGGAAGTAAGTGAGCTGCAGTTCTAAAATCAACCTAACTCAACTTTAAAATGTTAATGACAGTAAAAAAAATGTTTTAAATTGCTATAAATAGTAATCTCTAGTGTCTGCACATTCCAATCGTGAGCACTTCCCCGATGTTTTGACTGGGTTGAGGCTTCATATCTTTAATGGTCCTTTTATTGATCTCCCAGGCTGGGAGTCACGTGTTGGTCATAAATCACATTACCAGGTCACCCACGTCAGTATTTTTCAGTCTGACTGGCTGTGGTCTGAATAATGGCATAAATCCAGCAAATTGGCGATCACCATTGACTGCAGTGGAAGGCTGAGCTGTGAGAAAGGACTTTTATCGGCTTTGGCAAGGCTAACAATGGAGGGCCGCAAATATGCCAGCAAACTATCGGGCAATGCACCTCATGGCACAACTCCATTATTTCCTGGAACTTTTACATATTAACCATGGTGCACACCATTAATACATAATTACTATCAAGTTTGCAACAAATTCAGGCCCATTCTTTCCTTCCTTCAATAATCTATAGGCTTTTTGAATCCAAGCTTGTCATCACTACTTGTTGCTTTGGTTTGTCTTTGCTTTTAACTCCATTCACTTTGGTGTTTCTCTTAACACCTGTTACAGAGACTGTAATTCCCATATTGGACTGTACAGTCACATGAAAACTCACTTCTAGAGTGGAAGCAAGTCTTCCTCGATTTCGAGGGACTGCCTATGATGATGATGATCTCCTAATTCCTCAATTTAAAAAGAATTAAGTGTGAATTTAATTTATGTATCTCATTTCTTTTTTAATATTATTTTTGTGAGACAAAGCGACGAAAATTGCCCTGCGCTGGGTTTGGCGTGGTCAAATTGACATTGATGGGTTTTTTGCACCGACGGGGGAAGCACGGCCCCGGCGCGGAATTGTCTTTATAGAACAAAAATGCTGCTTGCAGTAATTGTGTTGTTGCTCGTACAGCGCATGTGGCGCACGACGCTCAGCGTCGCGCTCCACACATCAGCGTGGCACTGATAATGTCAGTGCTGATGCACCACGTCATGCCGCTGTGTCGCAACATCCCTTCCCTTCTCTTAAAGGGGGGGGGCCGCTGCGATCTGAGCAGCAACTTCAGTGCCGCCCACTGGGCCACCAGGGAGGGTCTCCGTTGGGTCAGTGGTCCAGCACCCAAGAGGGGGTGTCGGGCTGCCTGTTGGTGGCCCGGCCGAACCAGTGGCCGTCATTGTTGGGCCGACTGAAAAGTTGGCCGACACGAAAAAGATGGTGGCCGCCATGGCTCCACCTCACCTTTAAGGGCGGCCGGGCCACCATAGTCACCGCAGCTTCTTGCACCGAGAAGCTGTCTGTGGCATCACCCTGTGCTGACCTAGCTCCCGCGGTCTAATTTCTTCCGCTGGGCGCAAAGGGGTCGGCACGCACGGCGATGACTTAGTCAACATGAGTGTGCTGCGCTGCTATGATAATTGCGGGGCGCAGCGCTAAGCCCACTGCGCACTCAGAGCCCTGGGGGAAATGCTCTTAATGCCATGCCCGGTCGAAAACCCTTTAGCGTCCCGTTATCGCCGGCTCTGCACAAAAAGGCAATTGCGGCCCCGAATGCTCCAAATTAGAATTGATCAAATGGAGCAGGACAGTCAATTCATAGTATTCATGGCATAAACTCTTAATGATGTTATGTTTGAAATGCTACCAAAGTCCTCAGCTGATCATCTTCCCTAGCTTACCTTGATTATTGTGTTCTGGTCGACCATTTTCTTCATTGCTTGACTTGTTTGATCTGTTACTGTCCACCGTTAAATCAGAGTCATCTTTTTCTGAAATAAGCAAATTTAAAATATTTTATGGTATCTATAAGTGCAGTGACAAAGTCTTCAAGGTTATTGTGGATGCATTGGTTGTAATTTACCAAAATTCCCTGGATTCTGGGGAGGTCCCAGCAGATTGGAAAACTGCAAATGTAACGCCCCGATTTAAAAAAGGAGGCAGACAAAAGGCAGGCAACTATAGACCAGTTAGCCTAACATCTGTGGTTGGGAAAATGTTGGAGTCCATTATTAAAAAAGCAGTAGCAGGACATTTGGAAAAGCAAAATTCGGTCAGGCAGAGTCAGCATGGATTTATGAAGGGGTAGTCATGTTTGACAAATTTGCTGGAGTTCTTTGAGGATGTAATGAACAGGGTGGATAAAGGGGAACCGGTGGATGTGGTGTATTTGGACTTCCAAAAGGCATTTGACAAGATGCCACATAAAAGGTTACTGCACAAGATAAAAGTTCACAGGGATGGGGGTAATATATTAGCATGGATAGAGGATTGGCTAACTAACAGAAAACAGAGAATCGGGATAAATGGTTCATTCTCTGGTTGGCAACCAGTAACTAGTGAGGTGCCGCAGGAATCAGTGCTGGGACCCCAACTATTTACAATCTATACTAACGACTTGGAAGAAGGGACTGAGTGTAACATAGCCAAGTTTGCTGACAATACAAAGAGGGAAGGAAAAGCAATGTGTGAGGAGGACACAAAATCTGCAAAAGGATATAGACAGGCTAAGTGAGTGGGCGAAAATTTGGCAGATGGAGTATAATGTTGCAAAGTGTGAGGTCATGCACTTTGGCAGAAACAAAATCAAAGAGCAAGTTATTATTTAAATGGAGAAAGAGTGCAAAGTTCCGTAGTACAGCGGGACCTGGGGTACTTATGCATGAAACACAAAAGGATAGTATGCACGTACAGCAAGTGATCAGGAAGGCCAATGGTATCTTGGCCTTTATTGCAAAGGGGATGGAGTATAAAAGCAGAGAAGTCTTGCAACAGTTATATAAGATATTGGTGAGGCCACACCTGGAATACTGCGTGCAGTTTTGGTTTCCATATTTACGAAAGGACATACTTGCTTTGGAGGCAATTCAGAGAAGGTTCACTAGGTTGATTCTGGGGATGAGGGGGTTGACTTATGAGGAAAGGTTGAGTAGTTGGGCCTCTACTCATTGGAATTCAGAAGAATGAGAGGTGATCTTATCGAAACATATAAGATTATGAGGGGTCTTGACAAGGTGGATGCAGAGTGTGCAGAGTGGATGTTTCCACTGATGGGGGAAACTGGAACTAGAGGGCATGATCTTAGAATAAGGGACCGCCCATTTAAAACAGATGAGAAATTTCTTCTCTCAGAGGGCTGTGGAAGCTGGGACATTGAATAAATTTAAGACAGAAATAAACAGTTTCTTAAACGATAAGGGGATAAGGGATTATGGGGAGCGGGCGGGGAAGTGGAGCTGAGTCCATGATCAGATCAGCCATGATCTTATTAAATGGCGGAACAGGTTCGAGGGGCCGTATGGCCTACTCCTGTTCCTATTTCTTATGTTCTTATTGTTCTACCATGCATTGGCCCCGAAAAAATAAATTATCCGATCCTGTGCTCTCAGTGAGGGCCTCACTTGAAAACTGCAGCGGTGGAAGATAAAGCTACAACCGTGCCAAAACTCAGCCCCTTTGAGCAAGAGTCCCCAATGGCAGTGCAGGACCTGTGAATGTATTCATATTAATGGTATTGAGCTTGGCTGTGATATTCTCCACAGATGGGTAGCCTGCCAATCCTCACTGTCAAGCCTCACACATATATAATGGGCACTTGGGTGAGGTATAAGAACATAAGAAATAGGAGTAGGCCATTCGGCCTCTCGAGCCTGCTCCAGCATTCAATAAGATCATGGCTGATCTTCTACCTCAACTCCACTTTCCTGCACTATCCTAATATCCCTTGATTCCCTATCGATCTCTGTCTTGAATATACTCAACGACTGAGCCTCCACAGCCCTCTGGCGTAGAGAATTCCAAAGAGTCACCACCCTCTGAGTGAAGAGATTCCTCCTCAACTCAGTCCAAAATGGCTGACCTCTTGTTCTGAGATTGTGACCTCTGGTTCTAGACTCCCCATCCAGGGGAAACATCCTCTCTGCATCTACCCTGTCAAGCTTATAAAGAATTTTGTATGTTTCAATGAGAGCACCTCTCATTCTTCTAAATTTTAGAGAAATATAGACCTAGTCTACTCAATCTCTCCTCATAGGTCAAACCCTTTCCCCATCCCAGGAATCAGTCTGGTGAACCTTCGTTGCACTCCCTCTATGGCAAGGAGACTCCTTTGGTAAGGAGACCAAAACTGTACATAATACTCCAGGTGTGGTCTCACCAGGACCCTATATAATTATACTAAGACATCTTGGGACGAAATTGCCCGGTTGTCCGTTTGGGGGTGGTAGGCTTCCGGGCCGGGACTTTTCCGCCCAGACGAGAAGTTCCGCCCTGGCGTAGAATTGCCCTTTGCGCCCCTCAAATGAGGCGGAGGGTTGTCTCAGGTGCTCCCGATCCTGAGGTCAGCTACACGCTGCATAGATCAGCGGTAGAGCTGACACACCACAACGCCCCGCCCCTTCAGTTAAAGGGGAGGGCCACTGCGGACTCTGAAAGACCTTTGGTGGCCACCACTGGGCCACGAGGGTCAATCTCGACCGGTTCAGCGGCCCGGCACCTAAAGAGGAGTGCCGGGCTGCATGAGGGTCACCATTGTCGGGCTGACAGAAGAGTCGGCCGACAAAAGAACATGGCGGCCCAGGGCGCACATGGCCATCCTTTAAGGGGCACCCCAGGCACGGACATTGGCCCGCGCCAGCCTCACGTCCCCTGGGCGCAAAGGGGTCAGCGCTGGGCGGTGAGCGGTCGGCGCTGACGTCATGGCTGGGTGTGCGCTGGCCCGGGGTGCAAATCATGGACCTCAGCACTACCAGCAAATCATCCCCCAAATCCTGGGGGCAATTTCGCCCCAGGCGCAAGTACCACCCACCTCTGGGCGAAAAGACAATTGCGCCCCGTTAGCGCCTCCCAGCGGCCAAGGGGAGGCGGCCAAGGGGAGGGGGGGGGGGTTCCGGGTGGCGGCTGAGGTAAGGGGGGATGGGTGCGAGCAGGAGAAAGGTCCGAGCGGGGGAGAGATCCGAGCCGGGGAGAGATCCGGGTGGTGGCCAAGCGGGGGAGAGATCCGGGCGGTGGCCGAGCGAGGGAGAGGTCCGGGTGAGGAAGTCCAGAGGTGGAGGAGTCCAGCGGGGCTGGGTGGCGGCGGGTCCGGATTTCAGATGACCCCACCACAGATCGGTCCGGATTCCGGAACATTCTGATTTTCGGAACTCCAGATTTCGGACGCTCAACCTGTACTAATTTCTTTCAGTTCCTCATTCTCGCTCGACCTTTGGTTCTGCACTATTTCCGGGAGGTTTTTTGCATCTTCTTCCGTGAAGACAGATACAAAGTATTTGTTTAATTTCTCTGCCATTTCCTTATTCCCCATTATAATTTCTCTTGTCTCAGCCTCTAAGGGACCAACATTTACTTTCGCTAATCTTTTCCTTTTTTACATACCTATGGAAGCTTTTACAGTCTGTTTTTATGTCTTTCGCTAGTTTACTCTCATTCTATTTTCCCTTTCTTTATCAATTTCTTGGTTCTCCTTTGCTGAATTCTAAAATCCTCCCAATGCTCAGGCTTACTGCTCTTTTTGGCAACATAATAAGCCTCTTCCTTTGATCTAAGACGCTATCTTTAAACATAGAAACATAGTAAACAGGTGCAGGAGTAGGCCATTCGGCCCTTCGAGCCTGCACCACCATTCGATAAGATCATGGCTGATCATTCCCTCAGTACCCCTTTCCTGCTTTCTCTCCATACCCCTTGATCCCCTTAGCCGTAAGGGCCATATCTAACTCCCTCTTGAATATATCCAATGAACTGGCATCAACAACTCTCTGCGGCAGGGAATCCCACAGGCTAACAACTCTCTGAGTGAAGAAGTTTCTCCTCATCTCAGTCCTAAATGGTCTCCCCCTTATCCGAAGACTGTGTCCCCTGGTTCTGGACTTCCCCAGGTTCTGGACAGGTTATAACTTCTCTTGTAGCCACAATTGGACCACTTTTCCTGTGGGGTTTTGGTGCTTTAAAGGAATGTATATTTGTTGTAAATTATGTATTATTTCTTTAAATGCTAACTGTTGCTTGTCTTCCATCATACCTTTTCATGTAGTTTCCCGATCTACCTCAGTCAACTCGACTCTCATACCTACGTAATTTGCTTTGTTTAGATTTTGCTTTGTAAGACCCTAGTTTCGGATTTAACTACATTATTTTAAAAATTAATATAAAATTCTTTCATATTATGGTCACTTTTCTCCAAGGGCCCCTTTACTACAAGGTTATTAATGAACCCTTTCTCGTTGCACAATACTAGATCTAAAATAGCCTGTTCCCTATTTAGTTCCTCAACATACTAATCCAGAAAACAATCTTGTATACATCCCATGAATTCATCCTCCACATTATTACTGCAAATTTGGTTTGCTCAGTCTATATGTAAATTAAAGTTCCCCATGATTACAGTATTACCCTTGTTACATGCACCTCTAATTTGTTGATTTATACTCTGCCCTACTGTTTGGGGGCCGATAGACAACTCCCACCAATGTTTCTGCCCCTTGCTGTTTCTTAGCTCCACCCAAACTGAATCTACTTGATTTTCGGAGCTAAGGTCCTTTCTCTCTACTGTCTTTATCCCATCCTCTATTATCAGGGCTACCCCTCCTCCTCTTCCATTTTGCCTATCTCTTCTAAAAGTTAAGTATCCTGCAATATTTAGTTCCCAACCATGGTCACTTTGCAACCATGCCTCCGTATTGGAGGGTAACCGTGTGGAACTGTATTTCAGCAAATAAGTCAGTACTTATTATGCGGGTAGGGGACAGCAGGAAATTTTCAAAGCTATAAATGGCATTAAAAATAGACTTACGTTTTCTCCATTTTAAATGCTCCTTCCTTAGTTTCAGCACAAATAATTGGACCACAATGAGTAGACCACAGATCAGGAAAGCTACGAGTATCAGTAATAAGGCACCACTCTTATTCATTTGTTGTTTCTCCTGCTTTTCATTATTTTCCACTGTAAAGAACACAAACTAGGTTAATAATGATTACCTGCAAGTAGAAAACATAGAGAAATCCATTTTTGAATGGTCTTTATATTACTGACAATTACAGTAAATAATCCAACATAGAATTCTTTCCCTGCCCCTGCTCTTGCTTAAAATCTGTTACATTTGTATCTTTTATCCAGTTCTGATGAAAGGCCATCGATCTGAAACATTAACTCTGTTTCTCTCTCCAGAGTTGCTGCCTGACCTGCTGAGTATTTCCATCATTTTCTGTTTTATTACAGAATTCTTTTATATATATCCTCCGTCAGCATAAAAACACAGTAATTGCATTCAGCCACCACTTCTGAGTCTGCAATGATTTCCTCATATTCAGATCGCTGCACATTTTCCAAGAAACAGATTTGTTGGATTGATTGATATATTTTGAAATATATCTTCTTTATAGATTTTATTTTCACTTTGATTTATTCAGAATCTTGGTTGATTAACTTGCCAAATATTTGTAAACATGTCTTTATATAATACAGATGAAAAAAACAGCAAGTGCTGAAGAAAAAGCAGACATATACAGCTGGTCCATCAGCATTCACCCTTTTTCCAACTCTGCTGGGAAATTCCTAATATTTCAGTTTTCAGTTCTGATGAAGGGTTTTCCTGAAACATTAATCTGTGTTTCTCTCTATACCAGTGCTGACAAATCTGCTGTATAATCCTCATTTTCTATTTTAGTTTCATGTTTTATATATATATATATATCCTTATTCTGTAAGATCAATTTTGATTCTTTTATCACCTTGTTATGACTACTGCTCGCCTTCATCTTGGAGGAAAAGACTAGTTGAGGAGTGAAATTGAACTTGTGGAATTGCTTTTGCTGGCCATTATATCACACAGTCAATATTCATAGAAACATAGAAACATAGAAAATAGGTGCAGGAGTAGGCCATTCGGCCCTTCTAGCCTGCACCGCCATTCAATGAGTTCATGGCTGAACATTCAACTTCAGTACCCCATTCCTGCTTTCTCGCCATACCCCTTGATCCCCTGAGTAGTAAGGACCTCATCTAACTCATTTTTGAATATATTTAGTGAATTGGCCTCAACAACTTTCTGTGGTAGAGAATTCCACAGGTTCACCACTCTCTGGGTGAAGAAGTTCCTCCGCATCTCGGTCCTAAATGACTTACCCCTTATCCTTAGACTGTGACCTCTGGTTCTGGACTTCCCCAACATTGGGAACATTCTTCCTGCATCTAACCTGTCTAACCCCGTCAGAATTTTAAATGTTTCTATGAGGTCCCCTCTCATTCTTCTGAACTCCAGTGAATACAAGCCCAGTTGATCCAGTCTTTCTTGATAGGTCAGTCCCGCCATCCCGGGAATCAGTCTGGTGAACCTTCGCTGCACTCCCTCAATAGCAAGAATGTCCTTCCTCAGGTTAGGAGACCAAAACTGTACACAATACTCCAGGTGTGGCCTCACCAATGCCCTGTACAACTGTAGCAACACCTCCCTGCCCCTGTACTCAAATCCCCTTGCTATGAAGGCCAACATGCCATTTTCTTTCTTAACCACCTGCTGCACCTGCATGCCAACCTTCAATGACTGATGTACCATGACACCCAGGTCTCTTTGCACCTCCCCTTTTCCTAATCTGTCACCATTCAGATAATAGTCTGTCTCTCTGTTTTTACCACCAAAGTAGATAACCTCACATTTAACCACATTATACTTCATCTGCCATGCATTTGCCCACTCACCTAACCTATCCAAGTCGCTCTGCAGCCTCACAGCATCCTCCTCGCAGTTCACACTGCCACCCAACTTAGTGTCATCCGCAAATTTGGAGATACTACATTTAATCCCCTCATCTAAATCATTAATGTACAGTGTAAACTGCTGGGGCCCCAGCACAGAACCTTGCGGTACCCCACTAGTCACTGACTGCCATTCTGAAAAGTACCCATTTACTCCTACTCTTTGCTTCCTGTCTGACAACCAGTTCTCAATCCATGTCAGTACACTACCCCCAATCCCATGTGCTCTAACTTTGCACATCAATCTCTTGTGTGGGACCTTGTCGAACGCCTTCTGAAAGTCCAAATATACCACATCAACTGGTTCTCCCTTATCCACTCTACTGGAAACATCCTCAAAAAATTCCAGAAGATTTGTCAAGCATGATTTCCCTTTCACAAATCCATGCTGACTTGGACCTATCATGTCACCTCTTTCCAAATGCACTGCTATGACATCCTTAATAATTGATTCCATCATTTTACCCACTACCGATGTCAGGCTGACCGGTCTATAATTCCCTGTTTTCTCTCTCCCTCCTTTTTTAAAAAGTGGGGTTACATTGGCTACCCTCCACTCCATAGGAACTGATCCAGAGTCAATGGAATGTTGGAAAATGATTGTCAACGCATCCACTATTTCCAAGGCCACCTCCTTAAGTACTCTGGGATGCAGTCCATTGAAGTGAATGGAACTGAATATCAGGCGGGGCGTATAACGGGTGACTGATATGATACCGCCTGTTTTGTGTTGCTATCCAATTTCATTCCCTTTGTGCTGTAAACTTCTTTGTTAATCCCATCAATGCTAAAAGTATGGGTGACAGAACATGGAATTTCTTTGTGCTGGACAAGACTTCCACCTGTTTTCTTCCACTGACTGCTCAAGAAGACTTTCTTCATTTTGAAAGGCAACAAGTTCTTGTTCACAAAGTGCAATCAATATATTTAATAGTATTCTAGACAAGGTAGGGGAGGCAAAAAATAAAGCTGCTTTTATATTGCGTTTAGTGAAGTAGATTCACTCCCGCCGACGGTTGGAAAGGGGTTGCCACTAGTTACATCAAGCACACGCGTTGGAGCTGGCATTTCTAGCACTCCACTAAACCCAATAGAAAAACAGCTTAAGAAACAGTTAAACAGTTGAATACTGTCATTAGAAGGGGAGGGAACCTTAGATTTGTTCTGATGGATAAGTTAGAATGGGCCAGAAGGCTTTCCCTGCCTATATTTATATCATGAGTTTTCCCTGCCCATATTGGAGAGTCAGATGTGGCTCAGTGGGTAGCACACTTGCCTCTGAGTTTGAAGGTTGTGAGTTTAAGTCCCACTCCAGGGACTGGAGCATATAAATCTAGGTTGACACGCCAGTGTGATGCTGAGGGAGCGCTGCACTGTCGGAGGTGCCGTGTTTTGGATGAATCGAGGCCCCGCCTGCTCTCTCAGGTGGATGTAAAAGATTCTAGGGCATTATTTCAAGGAGCAGGTGTCCTGACCAATTTTTATTTCTCCAACAGCATAACAAAAAAACAGATTATCTGGTCATTATCACATTGCTGCTTGTGGGAGTTTGCTGTGCATCATTTCCCACATTACAACAGTGACTACACTCCAAAAGTACATAATTGGCTGCAAAGCACTTTGGTGCTCATGAAAGGCGCTATATAAATGCAAGTCTTGGTGATCTTGTGTCGAGGCTTTGCCTAGCAGCCTGGGTGAGCAGTGCTGTAACTCACCCTTTCAGGGTAGTCAAGACTGAATGGGGATGAAATCATGGGCGGTAGCGAATCGCCAGCCTGTTTTATATCCTGCCTAATTTCATTGAGGTCAATGGAAAAATAAGTGTAAAACAGACTGCTGATTTGCTATTGCACATTTTGCACCACCGACCAAGACCAATTTCACACTGAATGTTATTTGAGGGTAATACCTGTACTGAAACTTTAAACTCTCTCTGAAAAGGAATTCAACTCTGCTAGTAGAGACACTGGGCCCAAGTTTCGAGCCGCGCCTAGAACGGCGCAGTCCCGACCTGGACGCCCGTTTTTCGCGCCACATAGTGCGCCTAAAAAAACCCTCCAGATTCTCCACCTCTCTGCAGGTCTTCTGGCCCTCGGCGCAGCGCAGCACAAGCTGTAGGGGGTGGAGCCAGGTCCCTGCACTGAAAACAGTGCCGGGACCTCTGCACATGCGCGCTCCAGGCGCCCGAAACTGTGTGGGAGGGGCCTGAAGCATGCAGCCCCTAGCCCTGGCCGAATGGCCTCACTGGGGCTGCGTGAATAAGGCTCCTCCCACGCCTAGCTCCTGCTTCCTCCCAACCCGACTCGACTCCCGCTTCCTCACCACCCCCCCGCCCGCGGACCCGACACCGACCCGACTCCCGCTTCCCGCCCCCCACCTCCAGACCAGACCCGACACCGAATGGACTCCCGCTTCCTCCGGACCCGACCCGACCCGACTCCCACTTCCCCCCGCCCCCCCCTCCCGCCTCCGGACCTGACCCGACCCAACTCCCGCCCCCCCCGCCTCCGGACCCGACCCGACTCCCGCTTTCCCCACGCCCCCGGACAGGACCCGACTCCCGCGCCTCCCCCGGCTCCGGACCTGACCCGACTCCTGCTCCCCCCCCCCCCCGGACCGGACCCGACCCGACTCCCGCTTCACCCCCCCACCCCCCGGACTGGATCCGACCTGACCTCCCTCCCCCCGACCTGACCTCCCTCTCCCTCCCTCCTCCCGAACCGAACCGACCTCCCTCCCACCAACCCCCCGACCCGTGCTCCCCCCGACCCGACCCAATGCCACCTACTTGTAAATCTGGTGCTGGGGACAGGCCTTGCCCGAAGTCTCGGGCCCAGCCCGTTCAGCCCCCTTCCCCCTTCTCCTTCCCCCTACCCCCCCATCTCCTTCCCCCCATCTCCTTCCCCCCATCTCCTTCCCCCCATCTCCTCCCCCCCATCTTCTTTCTCCCCCTTCTCCCCTTTATCCCCTTCTCCCCCCCTCCCCCTTCTCCCCTCTCCCCCCTCCCGCTTTCCCCCCTCCCCCTTCTCCCCATCCCTCCCCCTTCCCTCCCTCTGCTCCCCCCCTCTCTCCCTCTACCCGCCTCCTCCCCCTCCCCTCGCTGTCAGAAACACAGACACTGACAGACAGAGAATGAGAGACACACACAGACAGACAGAGAGATAGAGACACTGACAGAGACACACTGGGGGGGGGGGGGGGGGCGGGGGAGGGGGGGAGGGGCATCCCAGCACGCTGTTGGAGGGCTCCCGGTGCTGCAATCGGTAAGTAGAAAATTTTTTATTTATTGATTTGAAAAAAAAATTATTTCTTATAAATTTTTTTTGATTGATTTATTGGTTGATTTATTGATGTATTTATCATTTATTATTGATGATGGCTCTTTATTTGTAAAACTGAAGTGTTTAATGTTTGTAAACTTTCCTTTAAACCCCCCCCCCCCATTCCCTACACCTGATTTGTAACCTACGCCTGATTTTCTAAAGTGTAGACAAGGTTTTTTCGAGCGTACAAAAATCTTCACTTACTCTATTCTAAGTTAGTTTGGAGTAAGTTTTCACTCACGAAACTTTGAAAACAGGCGTAAGTGGCCGGACACGCCCCCTTTTGAAAAAAAAATTCTGTTCCAAAGTGAAACTGTTCTAACTGACTAGAACTGGAGCAAACTAAATGACGAGAATTCCGATTTCTAAGATACTCCGTTCTACACCAGTTGATCCTAAAAATCAGGAGCAAATCATGTGGAAACTTGGGGCCATTGAGCTGCTCTAGGTATCATTCATTACAATATAATCTTTCTTCCAGTGTTGTTTTGCTTATTTCACTCCTATGATTGTGGATTTCATAATAACATAAAAGTTAGTTTGCAGACTGACTTACTGTTTTGATTGTTTTCACATTTTGTTGTGGCAGTTGTGTTATCGTCACGTTCCAGTGATGAAGAGTTTGTTTTACTCCAGGCAGTTGTAGAGTTGAATATGGTCCCTTTGAAAAATAAATACAGAATTGCACTTTGTATTACTGCACACATCAAAGTAAAATAGTTATTGATTCATGGATACTTAGAATAAATATAAAGGTATTTAAGGAGGGGTGTTCAGGTTATGCTGAATCAGGAAAGCCAAGTTTTAACACTTTTATAACATGATCTGAAGCGCAAGGTTATGGAATCTGTTCTTAAAGTGCACGGTTTTACTTTTCTGTGTATTTGTGGTTAGTCTTCTAATTTTTAGTCATTTTTGCTTGAATTAAAAAAAATTATTCAGTAGTTTCAATTAAGCATTTTCATAAAATAGCACACAACCTTTTGCACAATTTATATTAAATAACATAAAGATATTTTGGATTAAGAAACTTCAAGTTTGAGGAGTAAGCTTTATTTAATCTGCTGTGAGGGGTTGTCAGCCAATGTCAGTGAATGTTGGTTTGCTGGATGATGTGTGATGTCCATTATACAAGAGTATTGCAACTGTGACTTATCACTGCAGATATACTAATGGTCACCAGTTAACCAGGAGTAAATTCTACATTCAGCATTTAAAGTTGAAGAGTTTTCCGAAACTGATCAGTCCCTTGATACAGTTAACTGCAACCCTTTAAATATTTTATTACTGATAGTTTGAAGATCCAGTATGTTCAAAAGCAAATACAATACTGCTGTATATTATGTAATGTTTTCCAAACTTTTCTCTGTAGGATCCTTGAAAATATTGACATACTGCCAAAGACCACAGGCTCTAATTTCTGAAAGATAATGTCAGCTACCCAAAGGAAAACAATGCTATAATTGCAGAAGAGATACTCCCCAATCTCAGACCAGTTGATGTAACACAACAACAACTTGCATTTATATAGTACCTTTAACATAGAAAAAGTCCCATGGCATTTTGCAGAGGTGTAATCAGACAAAAATGGATGCAGAGACAAAGGAGATATCAGGAGGGGTTGGTCAAAGAGGTGGGTTTTAAAGAGGGCCTTAAAAGAGGTGAGAGAGGTGGAGAGGCATAGGACCTAGATGGTTGAGGACATGTCTTCCAATGGTGGGGTGAAAGGAGGGGGAATTCACAAATGTCCAGTAAGAGGAACAGAAATTTGGAGGGATGATAGGTTAAAGAACTAGGGAAGGGCAAGGACATGATGGTATTTAAACACTCAGATGAGAATTTTTTGCGGTGTATTGGAGGATGGTAGCCAATGTAGGTCAGCAAGGTCAGGGATGATGAATGTGTGGGACATGGTGTGGGATAAGATCCAGGCAGCAGAGCTTTGAATGAGCTGAAGTTTGCAGATGGTGAGTATCCCGACAACGTCCCTGTTTACCATAGCTTTGATAAAGCCCTCTTCCTTGGTAAACACTGATGCAAAGTACTAATTTAATACCTTAGTCATCCATGCACCAGCTCGAGTATTCTGCAAGGATGTGAGGCTTTGGAGAGGGTACAGAAGAGATTTACTTGCATGGTTCCAGGGATGAGGGATTATAGTTATGCGGATAGACTAAAGAAGCTAGGGTTCTCTGGAGAACAGAGAAGGCTAAGAGGTGATTTGATAGAGGGGTTTAAAGTCATGAAGGGTTTAGGTAGAGTAAATAAAGAGAAACTGTTTCCAGTGGCTGAAGGGTCGATAACGAGAGGGCAAAGATTTAAGGTGATTGGCAAAAGAACCAGAGGTGACACGAGGAAAAACTTTTTTACGCAACGAGTGGTTAGGATTTGGAATGCACTGCCTGATAGGGTGGTGGATATAGATTCAGCAATAGCCTTCAAAAGGAAATTGGATAAATACTCAAAAAAGAAAAAGTTGCAAGGATATGGGGAAAGAGCAGTGGAGTGGGCTAAATGGATTGCTCTTCGAAAGAGCCAGCGCAGACTTGATGAGCTGAATGGGCTCCTTCTACGCTGTACTATTCTATGATTCTATGAAATGGAGAAAAGCACACTGGGAAGGGTTATCAGGAACAATATTGAGATTTGGAGAGGGGGACATATTGCATACAAAAAATATTTAGGAGAGAGATACACCATTCTCAGCCCCCCAGCCGATTGGTTACTACAATGGATTAGAGTGTATAAGTAGATGTTAAAGAAACAATTAATTGTACGGTCACCTATGTGTTGAAAATGACAGGATATGTTACTATCATTCACATTTATAAATATTGAGGAAATGTATTTTATCAACGTAAAGAATGTAACAATTGCATACCATTTGTCTCTTTGTTTTCAGTTGAATTGAGGGGATTGCTGTTACTTGCTGAAAAATTAAAAAATTGAGTTAAAAATATATGAATTATACTTTTTAAAAGAAAATATTTTTGTTTTATAAACAGCTAACTCACAGGTGAATGCATCTGCCATATTCTGGAAGGTGTTTTGTTGAATCTCTGTGACAGGTAACTCCGTGCTGGGTGTTGAGTTTCGACTTGATGCTGTCTCACTTACTGCTGGTGGGGGCAAAAAACATCAGGTTTTAAAGGTCAATCCAAAAAGAGGTGGCAAATGTTTTTAAACAAATAATCTCTTCCTGTAACAAGTTTATATAAATGTTAGTTTAGCTCAGTTGATAGTGCTCTCGTTCTATGAAAAAAAGTTATGCGCTTATGCTCAATACCTGGTTTTAGCCCATAATCTTGGTTGACACTTCAGTTTTGTGCTGAGGGAGTATTGTATTGTCAAATGTGCCATTTTTTAGATGAGATGTTAAACCAAAGTCCCACCTGCCCATTCAGATGGATTTACGAGGTCAAATCGCTCTTTTTCAAAGATGAGCAGGGAGTTCTCCGGGTATCCTGACCAGCATTAATCCCTCAGCCAAACCACTAAAAACAAATTATTTGACATTCATCTCATTTTGTTTGTGGGATTTTGCTTTGCACAAATTGGCAGTGTATTTGTGTACAAAACAACAACAACTACATTTCAAAAAGTAATAAACTCAATGTGAAGTGCTTTGGGATGTCTTACGGATGTATAAGGCACTAAATTTAGGCTGATACTTTAATACAGTACTGGGGGAACGCTGCATTGTCATCCTTTTGATGTGATAATGGCCTGTTTTGGAAGTTCAGGTGGGTGTTCAATATCTCAGTGGTCTATTCTTGATAAAGTGCAACATCCCCTCCGGCATCTGGGAATCCCTGGTCCAAGACCGCCCTAAGTGGAGGAAGAGCATCAGGGAGGGCACTGAGCACCTCGAGTCTCGTCGCCGAGAGCATGCAGAAAACAAACGCAGGCAGCAGAAGGAGTGTGCGGCAAACCAGACTCCCCACCCACCCTTTCCTTCAACCACTGTCCCACCTGTGACAGAGAATGTAATTCCCGTATTGGACTGTACAGTCACCTGAGAACTCAATCTTAGAGTGGAAGCAAGTCTTCCTCGATTCCTAGGGACTGCCTATGATGATGGTCTATTCAAAGCAGAGCAGAGCAGAGAGTGTTCTTAGCATTCATCCCTCAATCAACACCAGCAAAAGAGCAGATTTACTGAGGTAAAACCAGAAAATGCTGGAAATACTCAGCAGGTCAGGTTTAACGCTGTCAGACCTGCTGAGTATTTCCAACATTTTCTGGTTTTATTTCAGATTCCAGCATCTGCAGTATTTTTCTTTCAGATTACTGGGAGTTCATCTTATTAATATTCATGGATGATCCTTATGAAGAATGGCTGCCTTGTGTGCCTACATATTTCAAAAGGTTATGCCAAGTGCTTTGTGGGAAGTGATGTTTGACCAGAAATGCAAGTATTATTATTTAATACTATTAAACTGTTTTTCCTCTGGTTTCAGCTACCGCTCCAATACAATGAAAAGAGGCAGTCCCGATACTGCTAATGGGGAACACTTCTTCAAAAGAGGTTTAAAACAATGGATTAATTTGCACTTGGAACGCTTGGGATCACTAGCTTGAATTTGTCAATGCTATTCTGAGTTCTTTTCAGTTAATTCTTACTTTAGAGATACAAAATGATGCACTATTTTGAAGCTAGTCATGCCATAGGTACAAAATGTCATCAATATTTCATTCCTCTGACAGTGAGAAGAGACCGTGCATTGAAACAATACAATACTGCATTACAACTACAACTAAACACAAAATAAGACTATCATCACATAAGAACCAACTGCTCAATTTTTTTCTAACTTCATCCAAAAATATTTACCAAGGAGGATAAATTCATGTTTTAATGAACAAACAGGAGTATGCCTTTTTTAACAGAGAATCCCTGTTTTTCTCACTAAATAATAGCCCCAAAAGAATCGCAAGAATGCATAGTTTTGAAAAGCGCAATTTCTTTTTTGTGCCATTAATTATAGAGAAAACCAGGAATTTTGCTATAAACAAGTAACTTCATTCCTGGAGTCTTGAGTTTTACATTTTTATATAGGGCATTGTAATTTGGGCATTGCTTGACATGAGTGTTAAAAATAATGCAAAAATTGCTATTTTTAATTCAGATCTGTGATTTGTTTCCTCCTGCAAGCTGAAGAGAACTCCAGCTTATACATGAAGACTACATTTAGACAGGAACAAAAACATGATATCTATTACAGGAGCTACATGGTATTCTATAAAAACAGCATTTCAATGTCACAATTGTTTTTACATTTCTTTATTTGTTCTACATCCTAGAGTATAGTTGGTTCCTGATTAAAGCCAATTATAATTTAGAAATAAAACATTTGAATGTAAAATCATTTTTGTTTCAGATTCAAGCCAACCTGAATGAAAAAAACTCTACACAAACTAATCTTGTGCTTGTTTTCATTGTTTTACATATGAGGTGCAATGACAAGTCTGGAATTGACACTGTCACTTCTTTGGAAAGATGGGATGTCTGTTGTCTATATGATTTGATGTCTTCATTTTGTTGCTTCAGTTTAGTTTATCAACCTGTCAGGATAATCTGATAGCTGTATCACTTTAAGTGAAGTTTCCACTGTAACTATAATTCAATCCACATATCCTTCATCATTAATGAGAGGCGAGGATACAATTTCAGAACTGTTTGTCTTAAAATTATCATAAGTTTAAAATGGTGAGGTAGCACATTGCATTGGAGTGCCATTATGCAGTGTCATCGAGTCATAGAATATGGGCTCATCCCTGTTATTTTTCACATGATTAGTGACTTGCTGTCAGGAAGAGGTGCAATGTGGAGAACCATCACTAGCCACAGAAAGAGGAAAAGAATATCAGTGTATGAACCACCAAGGTTATCTCATGCCCCACCTAGTGGCCAGTTACAGACTAAGCATACGCTGGAGAAGTACCACCAGCGCACCAATGCCACTGTTCTCGATCAGGCCAACATTCCCAGCATCGAAGCACTGACCACACTCGACCAGTTCAGTTGGACAGGTCACATCGTCCGCATGTCCGACACGAGACTCCCAAAGCAAGCGCTCTACTCAGAACTCCTACACGGCAAGCGAGCCCCAGGTCGGCAGAGGAAACGTTTCAAGGACACCCTCAAAGCTTCCTTGATAAAGTGCAACATCCCCACCAGCACCTGCGAATCCCTGGCCCAAGCCCGCCCTAAGTGGAGGAAGAGCATCCGGGAGGGCGCTGAGCACCTTGAGTCTCGTCGCCGAGAGCGTGCAGAAACCAAACGCGGACAGTGGAAGGAGCATGCGGCAAACCAGACTCCCCACCCACCTTTTCCTTCAACCACTGTCTGTGCCACCTGTGACAGAGACTGTAATTCCCGTATTGGACTACAATCACCTGAAAATTCACTTTTAGAGTGGAAGGAAGTCTTCCTTGATTTCGTGGGACTGCCTATGATGATGAATGTAACAGGATGCCTGTCACCCAGTGAATAATGGGTGGGATATTGTTTTTATCTGTTCACGGGATGTGGGCGTCGCTGGCAAGGCCAGCATTTATTATCCCTCCCTAATTGATCTTGAGAAGGTGGTGGTGAGTCACCTTCTTGAACTGCTGCAGTCCGAGTGAGTGAAAGTACTTCCATAGTACTTTAAGGGAAAGACTAACTGAGAGGAACGGGAGAAAAATATCTAAAATAATGGAAGCCCATGACATTAAAGGAGCAGTGACACTGTGGACACGAAATTGGCTAAGAGACAGCAAGCAGATAGTCATGGTGAACAATGTTCCCTCAAATTTTTTTTGGCCTGCACGGCCCCTTTAACGGGCTACATGGGCCGTTCAAAATTCTGCACATGTGCAATTTTTCTATTTAAAAGCCAGCCCACCGGCTGCGCGGAACCTCCAGAACGGCTGCGCAGTTTTAAGGAAACATTGGTGGTGAATAGTTGCTAATCAGACAGGAGGGAAGTATACAGTGGTGTCCTCCAGGTGTTTACTGTGATTGAAAGGCTGCATTAGAGGGCGCAGCGTCAAGACCATCAGCAGGTCGGGGCCATCAGAGGGAGCAGCGTTCGGCAGCATACCACTGCAGAGAGCGACGGCTGCGAAGCCAGGTCGCTGATTGCAGTGCGGGCAGGCACAGCAGGAGGGGCGAAGGAGCGGCAAGAGTTGCTAGAAGGAAGTGACCGGGGCCCAGGAGAGGCGTGAATCTGGGGCCCAGAAGAGGCGAGGGTCCAGGGGCAGCACGAGCCAGCCCACACTACTATATGTGGGCGTGCTCGGTCCGTGCAGCAGAGCTGGTCTCCAGTCGTCTTGGGTAATCCTTGCCACTGGACCAAGACCTTGCTCTGTCAAGCCTGTGTGATGGCTGGTGTGCAACAGCCACCACACGTTACAAAAATCCAAGCATAGGCATCTTCCACCCTCCAAGCTGTAGTTCGGGTTCTGGAATATTAGGTCCTTCATTGAAACACCTGTGAACTCATTCCTTTTTGGCGTGGAAGCAAGACATCCTCGCTTTGAGGGACTTCCTATGATGATGATGTTGGGACCACTGCTCTTTTTGATATATCCTGGACTTCGGTATTCAGGGCATAATTTAAAAGTTTGTAGATGACACAAAGCTTGGAAATGTAGTAAACAATGAGGAGGATTGTAGCAGACTTCAGCAGGACATAGTCAGAATTGGGAAATGGGCAGACACGTGGCAGATGAAATTTAATGCAGAAAAGTGTGAAGTGAGGCATGTTGGAAGAGAAAAATGAGGAGAGGCAATATAAACTAAATGGTACAATTTTAAAGGGGGTGCAGGAACAGAGAGACCTAGGGGATCACATACATCTTTGAAGATAGTAGTACAAGTTGATAAGGATGTTAAAAAAGTATACAGGAACCTTGGTTTTATAAATAGAGATGTACAAAAGCAAGAAAGTTATGGTAAACCTTTATAAATCACTGTTTAGGCAATTACACTTTTGGAAGGATGTTAAGGCCTTGGAGAGGATGCAGAGGCGATTTACCAGAATGGTACATGGAATGAGGAACTTCAGTTATGTGGAGAGACTAGAGAAGCCAGTATTGTTCTCCTTAGAACAGAGAAGATTAAGGGGAGATTTAAGAGGTGTTCAAAATTATGATGGGTTTTGATGGAGTAAATTGGGAGAAACTATCCCATCTATTGTGAACCTTTCATCTACTCATTTTTAACTCTGTATACTGGAGACTTCTGAATTCCGGATCACATTTTATCAACATTCAAAGGATAAATGAGTTTGATGAATACACAGTTAATAATAAAGACAATCTTGGGAAATGTTTTGAAGACGTCATCAAAATAACTATTTTTGGAATCTTTTCCACAATATTGACCTGCAGTTTCAGACCAGCTGATGGCAAGTAATGGTATCGGGATAAAGTTCTCCATACATCTGCTTACAGCTTTTGACTGAAAACAGTGTCTTACCTCATTTGGATCTATCCATTGTCTTGTATCCCGTTCAAGTAACAGCTTTTACTGTCATGTATTTAACTGTCATTGTAACCCATGTATAAACTGACCTAAGTTGTACACTGTGAGAACCTTGGCCACTAGGTGGTGAACTTGTGGGAGACACTCCTAACCTGGACTTTCAGGTATAAAAGGGAAAGCTCCACCCACCTTCATCACTTCAATGCTGGCTAATAAAGGTTACTGGTCACAGAGTGACCTTCTCTCATGTATGGACCTCGTGTGCATTTATACTGTATAGTAAGGACATATCGGCGTCAAGAAAGTGGGATTTAAACCACGCAAGCATGGCCATTAGCAGCACAGACGAGAGGTACTGTGTTGGTGATGATTGGGACGATTTTATTGAGAGACTGCAGCAAAGTTTCGTCACGAAGGAATGGCTGGGACAGGATTCGGCCGACAAACGCAGGGCTCATCTCCTGACGGTTTGTGGATCCAGGACATATTCCCTGATGAAGGACCTTTTAGCGCCAGAGAAGCCGGCGGACAAGACTTTTGAAGAGCTCAGTAAGTTGATCGGGGAACACTTTAAACTGGCGAGCAGCATGCACATGGCGAAACACCGGTTTTACACACACCGGCGGCGAGAAGGGCAAAGTGTTCCAGACTTCGTGGCAGACCTCCAGCGACTGGCGAGCCTATGTAAGTTCCCAGATGCATGCAGAGCGGAGATGCTGCGAGACGTTTTTATTGAGGGCATCGGGCACGCTGGGGTTTTCAGGAAACTGATTGAGACCAAAGACTTGACCCTGGAAACGGCGGCTTTCATGGCCCAGACATTTATCTCAGGGGAGGAAGAGACCAGAATGCTGTTTGACAAAAATCCTGGTTGAAATGCAGCAAATGGACAGGGAGTCAACATTGTTAACGTGGCACACAGTTCTCCAGGCAGACAGGGGCAATCAGACATGTCCGAGCATGTAGTTGAACCCAAAGGGGGAATTCAACAGAGAAAATGGCTAGCTGAACGGCGATTCATGCTATCGCAAGGGACAATGCGGCCAGTAATGGGGCCATCAACACCTGTCAATGGTGCGCTTAAGGACAGTTACAGAGACAGTCAGAGACGATCGACTGGTAATGGACCTTTTGTTTCCAACAATGGCTCATGTTGGAGGTGTGGAGGCAAATACACAGCCAGAGCATGCAGGTATCAGCAATATACCTGCAGAAACTGCAATGTCAGCGGTCACTTGGCGCGTATGTGCAGGAAGCCTGCAGCCAGGTTGATGTACGAGGAGGACGGGGACGATGTAAGCCCTACGAGGCCAAATGGACACTGGGGGAAATCGCTGGAAGCTGAAGTTCATGAGTTCATGTGGAGCACATATGCAGTTTATACACCAGGAAGCCACCGATAATGATGAAAATGCTCCTCAATGGCATCCAGTATCAATGGAGCTAGACACGGGGCCAGCCAATCCCTGATGAGTATCAAATAGTTTGACATGTTGTGGGCATCCAAGGACAGGAGGCCAAAATTATTGCCAATTGACGCACAGATACGGACATATACAAAGGAGATCATTCCGGTGCTAGGCAGCGCCATGGTAGTCGTGACCCACAAAGATTCAGAGAACAGGTTGCCACTCTGGATTGTCCTGCACTGTTGGGGAGGAGTTGGCTTGCTGTCATGAACTGGAAATGGGGCGATGTCAATGCAATTTCTTCTGTGGAGCGAATATCATGCTCACAGGTCCTGGACAAATTTGACTCACTATTTCAACCCGGCATTGGCACTTTCATCGGGACCAAGGTAGTGATTAACATAAACCCGGACGCCAGGCCAGTACATCACAAGGCCAGAGCGGGGCTCATCTCCTGACGGTTTGTGGATCCAGTGTCCATTTGGCCTCGTAGGGCTTACATCGTCCCCGTCCTCCTCGTGCATCAATCTGGCTGCAGGCTTCCTGCACATACGCGCCAAGTGACCTCTGACATTGCAGTTTCTGCAGGTATATTGCTGATACTTGCTGAGGGAAGACATCATCTCGCCAGTCGAATTCAGTGACTGGGCGAGCCCAATTGTGCCGGTGCTCAAGGCGGATGGGTCGGTCAGGATATGTGGTGATTACAAGGCCACCATCAATTGGGTGTCACTCCAAGACCAGTACCTGTTACCGAGAGCAGAGGACCTTTTTGCAACGCTATCTGGTGGCAAACCTTTTTCAAAATTGGAGCTGACCTCAGCTTACATGACCCAGGAGCTGGCGAGTGAGTCGAAGAAGCTGACCACCATCACGACACACGAGTACAACAGATGTCCGTTTGGGATTCGTTCGGCCGCCGCGATCTTTCAACGAAATATGGAAAGCCTCCTCAAGTCGATTCCAAGGACAGTGGTTTTTCAAGACGACATCCTCATCATGGGTTGCGATACTGAAGAAAACCTCTGCAACCTGGAGGAGGTGCTACGCAGACTGGACCGGGTAGGTCTGCGACTGAAAAAGGCGAAGTGCCTCTTCCTAGCTCCAGAGGGATTCCTGGGGATGAGGGTAGCAGCAGACGGGATCAGACCCACTGCATGTAAGAAACTCGTCTCAACGTGCGACGCGTCATCCTATGGGGTTGCCAAGCGCCAGTTACGGCCGGTAGCTTATGCCTCCAGAAGTCTGTCCCAGGCAGAACGGGGCTACGGGATGGTAGAAAAGGAAGCGCTTGCATGTGTAAATGCTGCAAAAAAAATGCACCAGTACCTGTTTGGCAGGAGATTTGAGCTGGAGACAGCTCACAAACCCCTAACGTCCCTTTTGGCTGACAACAAGGCCATAAGTGCAAATGCATCGGCCCGCATACAGAGGTGGGCACTCACGTTAGACGCCTATGACTATACAATTCGGCACAGACCGGGCACTGAAAACTGCGCTGATGCATTCAGCAGGCTCCCACTAGCCACCACCGAGGGGGCAACCGAGCATGCTGCTGAGATGGTCATGGCTGTTGAAGCTTTCAAAAGCGAAGGCTCACCAGTGACAGCCCATCAGATTAAAGTCTGGACAAACAGAGACCCGCTACTGTCTTTAGTCAAGAAATGTGTCCTGAATGGAGACTGGGCAGCCACGTACGGGGCATGCCCTGAGGAATTCAAACCATTTCACAGGCGCAAGGATGAACTCTCGATTCAGGCCGATTGCCTACTGTGGGGAAACCGAGTAGTCATGCCCAGATGGGCAGATAGATGTTCATCAGAGAACTCCACAATGAGCACCCGGGCATTGTCATGATGAAGGCAATTGCCAGGTCACATGTTTGGTGGCCAGGGATAGATGCAGACCTGGAACTTTGTGTTCGCAGGTGCAACACGTGTGCCCAGTTAGGCAATACGCCCAGGGAAGCCCCCCTTAGCCCCTGGTCCTGGCCCGCCGGCCATGGTCACGCATCCATGTGGACTACGCAGGTCCTTTCATGGGAAAAATGTTTTTGGTTGTAGTAGGCGCCTACTCCAAATGGATCGAGTGTGACATTCTCCTTTCAAGCACATCCTCTGCCACGGTAAAAAGTCTACGGGCAATGTTCGCCGCCCATGGTCTACCGGATGTCTTGGTCAGTGACAATGGCCTGTGCTTTACAAGCATTGAATTCCAGGACTTCATGGCAGGAAATGGTAACAACCATATCAGAACGGCACCGTTCAAGCCGGCCTCAAACGGCCAGGTGGAACGAGCAGTGCAGATAATCAAATGGGATGCTCAGAATCCAAGGGGATTCCCTACAAAGCCGCTTATCATGCCTCCTGTTGGCCAATAGATCCTGACCACACTCACTCACATGGGTCCCACGCGCAGAGCTGCTAATGAAAAGGACGCTCAAAACCAGGTTATCCCTTATACACCCCATCATGAAAGAAATTGTTGAGAGCAGGCGCCAGTCACAATGTGACTACCATGACGGGAATACGATGTATTGATGTCAATGACCCTGTCTTTGTCCTCAACTACGCTGCAGGGCCTAAATGGCTCGCAGGCACTGTGATTACCTGAGGTTTTGCCTGAAAGAGAGTGCTGGCTCTTTTCATGCATTGCTGCTCAAAGGCACCCCCTGCTGGCTCTCGGTCTTTTGGCTAAGATCAAGTGTAGTATCTGTTGATTGGGCATTCATATGCAAATTGACTGATTGCAGAAACTCGTTTTTTTTGCCGGGTTTGCTGGCTCTGGCCTTCTGGCTTGGGCCAAGCACCAATTGGAGAGAAGAGGAAAATCTGCATGTCGACCGATCATTGGGCAGGCCCGGAGATTGAAGGCTTCGAACAAAATACACATCGAAAGGAGGAATCTGCAACCCGGATGGCGGCCAACCGAGCGGCGAACCAGGGCGTCCGGAACACCATCCGAGTGACGGTAAAGAAAGTGGATGGACAGACAACGATCAACCGGGAGCTTTTCGTGAAGAAAATCCTGCTGGGAACATGTGGCATGAAAGTCGCCGACATCTTCGCCTTGCAGGACCTCCCGAAGAGAGGTTACTTTGATGTGACCTTCAGAACCCTATGCCTGAAGTTCCTGAAGGGTTTGAAGGACGCGAGTGAATCACTGCGCTCAGTGCTGACTTGGGAACCACTGTTCACCCTCCCGTCGCAGAGAAGACGCACTATCACAGTGCAGATGTACAACCCCCACATCCCGGTCATTGATGTGCTGACTTTCCTCGCCAGGTATCTCGATGGGACAGGAAACAGCAGCGACTTGAAAGACTTGCACGGGATTTGGACCAGCAAGCGCCAGATCCAGGTCACCATGAAGGTGGACGCCAGCGGAACCATCCTTCACCACCCCCCTCCAGCTTTGCCATCGTAGGAAGTCGGGGCTACATGGTGTACGCTGGCCAACCCAACATGCACCGGACCTGTGGGATGGCAGGCCATGTGGCGGCAAGCTGCAAAACTGTCATCTGCCGAAACTGCAAGAACGAAGGCCACCAGACAAAGGACTGTAAGGAGACCAAGTGCTGCAACCTCTGTGGTCTGGCTGGGCACCTTTCCAAAAACTGCCCCAAACGCAACTACAGCTATGCGCAGGCAGCAAAGAACACTGCACGAGAGGAGGAGGAAGCTGAGGAACACAACGCTCCAGAGGAGACCTACACCCTACCCCCGACCAACGCCCTGGGCAAAGAAGCAACCGCCCTCGTGGACTTGGAACAAGTCGGTGAGGAAGAGAAGCCTGCTACGGCGAGCTGTGAGACACCAGCAGCCAGCAGCGAAGCTCTCCCCCATCGCACCGAGTCCAGGAACGAGGAGACAGCGGACGATGAAGCGGGATGGGAGACCGTCAAGAAAAAGGCCCGCAAGCGTAAGGAGAACAGGCAAGCAAGGGCCCCTGCGGAAACGAAAGGGAAGAGGCGGCTAACAACCACGACAGACGGCAACGACGGCAGCTCGTCTGATGAGGAAAGGCGAGACAAAGCCCCTCACTACCGCCACCAAAACAAGAGGCAATACGCCAACCCACAGCCACAGGTGACCGGGAGCAGTGAAGCGACCAGCGCAGACCCGCTCCGGGAACCCGGGAGCAGCGAAGTGCCCAGTGCACATGAGCTCCGGAACACTGGGAGCGAAGAAGCGACCAACGCAGACCAGCTTCGGGACAACAAGAGCAGCGAAGTGCCCAGCACAACCCACCTCCGGAATACCGGGGGAGCGACGCAGCGATCGAAGCACAACAGCTCGAGAGCGCTGTGACTGATGAAAAGAGGGAACCACCAACACCAGGCGAGGACAGTGCAGAGGACATATCGGACTTTATCACAGCACTGCAGCAGTCCCCTGGTCGAAACACTCCCACAGCAGAGGATGACGACCATGCCAGCCCAGGTGCAGTAGACTTTTATAGTTTAAACCGATGCATGCCGGAACTGGCCACTGGGCAAACCTCGAACTTAAAGGACGATTTATTTGAAGTGTAATGTTTGTAACTGTAAACAGTAACTTTAAAATGGATTAAAAAATTGCCACTATTAACGTGCGTAGCGTAAAATCCACTACACGATGTGTTTCCACCTTGGGGTACCTCGCCAAGGTCAAAGCGGACCTGCTGTTCTTGCAGGAGTGCGGTCTGCCGCATTCCAGCAGTTACCGGCAGTGGTCACGATGGTGGGCCCATGGACCATCCATATGGTCAGGAGGCAACGACTGCCGGTCTTCCGGCCTGGGCATTCTGCTGCGGGGAGACCACTTCACCATCACCGAAGTTAAGGAGATGGTGGGCGGCCACCTGCAAGTAGCAGATGTAATGTACAAAAATTCCCCTCTAAGGCAAATTAACGTGTATGCCTCACCTCTCAGAAGCGAGTGGCTGGCCCTCTTCCAGCAGCTCCCACTGCAGCTGGCGATGTCCAGGCCAGTCATTCTGGGCGGTGACTTCAACTGCATCATCGATGCGGCTGGACGATCCAGCAGAGCCGACAGCAAGCTGGACACCATGTCCAGACACCTGATGGACGCGGTAAAAGACGCCAAGCTGTGCGACGTCTTCAGCAACCCTGCAGACGGAGCACCGCGCAGATACACCTGGTCGAGACCAGACGGGTCCGTCCGTTCCAGAATAGACTTCCTGTTTGTGTCCCACACGCTCAAGGTCAGATCCACCGACGTCACGCCGGTGTTCTTCTCTGACCACTGCCTCCTCCTGGCCGACTGTCACCCACAGGAAAACCAGAAAGTTGGCAGAGTGATATGGAAGCTGAATGTGAAACTGTTGACTCCGGAAAACGTGGAGGAACTCAAGAGGGATTACAAAGGTTGGAGAACTGTAAAAACCCCTCTGCGATTCCCCGATGCACTGGTGGGAAACAATCAAGACAAACATCAAGAGGTTCTTCATCCTCAAAGGTGTTCATGAGGCAAGAGGGAGACAGAGGGAATTGTCCCAACTCCAGAAGAGCATGCAAAACCTGCTCCTGTTGCAGTCGATGGGGGTCGATGTCGCGGAGGAACTCGAAGAGGTGAAGGGGCAGCAAGCCTCGCTCTTTGCCTCAGAGTCCTCCAAAATCATTTTCCGCTCCAGAGTCCGCTCCGTCGAGCAGGATGAGACGTGTTCGCGCTTCTTCTTCCAAAAGGTTCACAGGGGGAGCTCTGCGATCACCAGCCGAAAGGAAGAAGATGGTTCTGTGACGTTTTTGCAGCCTGACATGCTGAGGATCAGCAAATCCTTCTATGCCAGGCTGTATGACATCAAGCCCACAGACCGCACGGCCTCCCAATCGTTCCTGTCGTCTATCACGGAGGTCCTAAACGACAGCGAGCGGGAGAGTCTGGACCACCCGTTAACTCTGGACGAGATGACAAAGGCCCTTGCGACGAGTAAAACTCCCGGAAGCGACGGCTTACCGGTCGGGTTGTCTTCGGCTCTGTGGGACTGGATGGGCCCAGACCTGCTGGAAGTGTACGAGGGTACGCTTCTGGCTGGCAGTATGTCAGAATCAATGAGGAAAGGCATCATCACCCTCGTCTACAAGCAGAAGGGGAAGAGGGAGGAAATCAAAAACTAGCGGCCCATTTCGCTGCTCAATGTGGACTACAAGATCCTGTCAAAGGTCATCGCCAACAGGGTCAAGTCTGCTCTTGAGCTGGTGATTCACCCGGACCAGACCTGCGTTGTCCCCGGCAGGAAGATCTCAGGGATACGATCGCCTACGTGCGGGACAGGGGGGTGGACACCTGCTTAATCAGCTTAGACCAGGAGAAGGCCTTTGACAGGATATCACACACGTACCTGATGGACGTGCTGTCCAAAATGGGGTTTGGGGAGGGTATCCTCAATTGGATTCAACTGCTCTACAGAGACATCAGTAGCACAGTTCTAATCAATGGGTGGGAAACTGAAAGATTTCCGATCAGATCTGGAGTCAGGCAAGGCTGTCCTCTCTCATCTGTCTTGTTTGTGTGTTGTATCGAGCCCTTTGCCGGGTCCATCAGGAAGGATAGAAACATAGAAACATAGAAAATAGGTGCAGGAGTAGGCCATTCGGCCCTTCTAGCCTGCACCGCCATTCAATGAGATCATGGCTGAACATGCAACTTCAGTACCCCATTCCTGCTTTCTCGCCATACCCCTCGATCCCCCTAGTAGTAAAGACTACATCCAACTCCTTTTTGAATATATTTAGTGGATTGGCCTCAACAACTTTCAATGGTAGAGAATTCCACAGGTTCACCACTCTCTGGGTGAAGAAGTTTCTCCTCATCTCGGTCCTAAATGGCTTACCCCTTATCCTTAGACTGTGACCTCTGGTTCTGGACTTCCCCAACATTGGGAACATTCTTCCTGCATCTAACCTGTCTAAATCCATCAGAATTTTAAATGTTTCTATGAGGTCCCCTCTCATTCTTCTGAACTCCAGTGAATACAAGCCCAGTTGATCCAGTCTTTCTTGATAGGTCAGTCCCGCCATCCCAGGAATCAGCCTGGTGAACCTTCGCTGCACTCCCTCAGTAGCAAGAATGTCCTTCCTCAGGTTAGGAGACCAAAACTGTACACAATACTCCAGGTGTGGCCTCACCAAGGCCCTGTACAACTGTAGCAACACCTCCCTGCCCCTGTACTCAAATCCCCTCGCTATGAAGGCCAACATGCCATTTGCTTTCTTAACCGCCTGCTGTACTTGCATGCCAACCTTCAATGACTGATGTATCATGACACCCAGGTCTCGTTGCACCTCCCCTTTTCCTAATCTGTCACCATTCAGATAATAGTCTGTCTCTCTGTTTTTACCACCAAAGTGGATAACCTCACATTTATCCACATTATACTTCATCTGCCATGCATTTGCCCACTCACCTAACCTATCCAAGTCGCTCTGCAGCCTCATAGCATCCTCCTCGCAGCTTACACTGCCACCAACTTAGTGTCATCCGCAAATTTGGAGATACTACATTTAATCCCCTCGTCCAAATCATTAATGTACAATGTAAACAGCTGGGGCCCCAGCACAGAACCTTGCGGTACCCCACTAGTCACTGACTGCCATTCTGAAAAGTACCCATTTACTCCTACTCTTTGCTTCCTGTCTGACAACCAGTTCTCAATCCATGTCAGCACACTACCCCCAATCCCATGTGCTTTAACTTTGCACATTCTCTTGTGTGGAACATGGTCGAAAGCCTTCTGAAAGTCCAAATATACCACATCAACTGGTTCTCCCTTGTCCACTTTACTGGAAACATCCTCAAAAAATTCCAGAAGATTTGTCAAGCATGATTTCCCTTTCACAAATCCATGCTGACTTGGACCTATCATGTCACCTCTTTGCAAATGCGCTGCTATGACATCCTTAATAATTGATTCCATCATTTTACCCACTACTGAGGTCAGGCTGACCGGTCTATAATTCCCTGTTTTCTCTCGCCCTCCTTTTTTAAAAAGTGGGGTTACATTGGCTACCCTCCACTCGATAGGAACTGATCCAGAGTCAGTGGAATGTTGAAAAATGACTGTCAACACATCTGCTATTTCCAAGGCCACCTCCTTAAGTACTTTGGGATGCAGCCCATCAGGCCCTGGGGATTTATCGGCCTTCAATCCCATCAATTTCCCCAACACAATTTCCCGACTAATAAGGATTTCCCTCAGTTCCTCCTCCTTACTAGACCCTCTGACCCCTTTTATATCCGGAAAGTTGTTTGTGTCCTCCTTAGTGAATACCGAACCAAAGTACTTATTGAATTGGTCTGCCATTTCTTTGTTCCCCGTTATGACTTCCCCTGATTCTGACTGCAGGGGACCTACGTTTGTCTTTACTAACCTTTTTCTCTTTACATATCTATAGAAACTTTTGCAATCCGTCTGAATGTTCCCTGCGAGCTTCTTCTCGTACTCCATTTTCCCTGCTCTAATCAAACCCTTTGTCCTCCTCTGCTGAGTTCTAAATTTCTCCCAGTCCCCAGGTTCGCTGCTATTTCTGGCCAATTTGTATGCCACTTCCTTGGCTTTAATACTATCCCTGATTTCTCTTGATAGCCACGGTTGAGCCACCTTCCCTTTTTTATTTTTACGCCAGACAGGAATGTACAATTGTTGTAGTTCATCCATGTGGTCTCTAAATGTCTGCCATTGCCCATCCACAATCAACCCCTTAAGTATCATTCGCCAATCTATCCGAGCCAATTCACGCCTCATACCTTCAAAGTTACCCTTCTTTAAGTTCTGGACCATGGTCTCTGAATTAACTGTTTCATTCTCCATCCTAATGCAGAATTCCACCATATTATGGTCACTCTTCCCCAAGGGGCCTCGCACAACGAGATTGGTAATTAATCCTCTCTCATTACACAACACCCAGTCTAAGATGGCCTCCCCCCTCGTTGGTTCCTCGACATATTGGTCTAGAAAACCGTCCCTTATGCACTCCAGGAAATCCTCCTCCACCGTATTGCTTCCAGTTTGGTTAGCCCAATCTATGTGCATATTAAAGTCACCCATTATAACTGCTGCACCTTTATTGCATGCACCCATAATTTCCTGTTTGATGCCCTCCCCAACATCACTACGACTGTTTGGAGGTCTGTACACAACTCCCACTAACGTTTTTTGCCCTTTGGTGTTCTGCAGCTCTACCCATATAGATTCCACATCATCCAAGCTAATGTCCTTCCGAACTATTGCATTAATCTCCTCTTTAACCACCAATGCTACACCACCTCCTTTTCCTTTTATTCTATCCTTCCTGAATGTTGAATACCCCTGGATGTTGAGTTCCCAGCCCTGATCATCCTGGAGCCACGTCTCTGTAATCCCAATCACATCATCTTTGTTAACATCTATTTGCACAGTTAATTCATCCACCTTATTACGGATACTCCTTGCATTAAGACACAAAGCCTTCAGGCTTGTTTTTTTTAACACCCTTTGTCCTTTTAGAATTTTGCTGTACAATGGCCCTTTTTGTTCTTTGCCTTGGGTTTCTCTGCCCTCCACTTTTCCTCATCTCCTTTCTGTCTTTTGCTTTTGTCTCCTTTTTGTTTCCCTCTGTCTCCCTGCATTGGTTCCCATCCCCCTGCCATATTAGTTTAACTCCTCCCCAACAGCACTAGCAAACACTCCCCCTAGGACATTGGTTCTGGTCCTGCCCAGGTGCGGACCGTCCGGTTTGTACTGGTCCCACCTCCCCCAGAACCTGTTCCAATGCCCCAGGAATTTGAATCCCTCTCTACTGCACAAGGATGAGGGCATTAGAGGGGTGATGATCCCAGGCAGCGGAGGCGCTCAGGTCAAGATCTCCCTGTACGTGGACGACGTAGCCATCTTTTGCTCGGATCCGCAGTCGGTCTGCAGATTGCTCACAATTTGCGACCAGTTTGAACTGGCCTCAGGAGCGAAGGTCAATCGCAGCAAAAGCGAGGCCATGTTCTTTGGCAACTGGGCCGACCGATCCTTTATTCTCTTCACCGTTAAGCCAGATTACTTGAAGGTGTTGGGAATATGGTTCGGAGCGGACGGGGCGGCGCCAAAAACTGGGAAGAGAGTATCGCCAAAGTGAAGCAAAAACTGGGATGGTGGAAGCTGCGCTTCCTCTCCATGGCAGGAAAGAACCTGGTCATCAGGAGTGAGGTGCTCTCGGAGTTGGTACACGTGGCACAGGTCTGGCCCATCTCTTGCTGCTGTGCCGTGGCAGTCACCCGGGCCGTCTTCCACTTTGTCTGGAAGTCCAAAATGGACCGTGTCCGCAGAGACACAATGTACAAATCTTTGGACAGTGGAGGAAAGGATGTTACTGATGGCCACCTTTGTGTGCGGCTGCATCAAGCTGTGCACAGAACCCCGGTATGCAAACACCAAGTGTCACTACGTGCTGAGGTTCTACCTGTCCCCGGTGTTGCGAAGGATGGGCCTGGCCATGCTGCCGCGAAACGGCCCCACCAGCTGGACCATGCCTGTCCACCTGTCCTTCGTGGAAAAGTTTTTCACAAAAAACCCGTTTGACCACAAAGCCATAAAACAGTGGTCAGCACGTAAGGTCCTGGACGCCCTACGAAAGAAGGAGAGGGTGGACCCTGTTGGGTGGTTCCCTGAGCAGACTGTTGAACTCGTTTGGCAGAACGTCTCATCGCCAGAGCTTTCACACAAGCACCAAGATGTAGCTTGGTTGGCGGTGAGGAGGGCCCTACCCGTCAGAGCGTTCATGCACAGCCGGCGTCTCAGCAGCACGGCATGGTGCCCCCGAGTCGGCTGCGGGGTGGACGAGACTGTCACCCATCTCCTTCAGGATTGCGCCTTTGCAAGGCAGGTTTGGAAAGAGATGCAGTGGTTGCTGTCGAGGTTCATCCCGAGCAGCTCCATAACACAGGACTCTGTGCTCTACGGACTGTTCCCAGGGACACACACCGAGACAGACATCACCTGCTGCTGGAGGGCCCTCAACTCGGTGAAAGACGCACTTTGATCTTGCCGAAACTGGGTGGTCTTCCAGAGCAAGGAGATGTCCACGTCTGCGTGTTGCAGACTGGCGCAATCCAAGATCCAGGACTATGTGCTGAGGGACGCACTAAAAATTGGTGCAGCCACCGCAAAGACACGGTGGGGAAGAGCCACAGTTTAAAGCCCTTCCGCCACGGTAAACCCAGGGGATGGAATCAGTATAAAACTCCCCTCGGGCTGCAATGGTAAACCTTTTGTATACATAGAGCACCGTGACCTGCAAACACCTATGTAGTGCCATGTATAATGCAAGTTCTGTTGCGTAATGCATGTTGGAAACAAATGTAACTGTACCCTCACTGCGCACCGTATGGTGACACATGTAATGTAACTTGATGAACGTACCACAATGTATCCTGGATTGTATGAATCGTACCTTGAAATGTAAAGTAAAGAAATGTATTGAACGGAACTGCGGTCAGCATCCAAATGTAATGTATGCAATTGCTGACCGCATCCAAATGTCCTGAACTGCTTTCGAATGTATTGTGCAAATTGTTATATGAATAAAGTATATTTTGAAATAAAAAAAAACTGTGATTGCCAAAGAATAGGATTCTGGTAGTTAAACTTACCAATGGACAAATCTGCCGCAAACACGTGGATCATACAAAAAGGAGGTTCAGCAACCCCATAGAAGAAGCAGAGGAAGAACAGGATGTAGAGTTCACTCCTCCACAGGTGACGTTCTTTTATATTATAGGAGTACAGTTGATGGGAGATGTGCAGATTACGCTTCATAATATAGAGTTTGGTAAATTGACAGTATTGGCAGCCTATGGACATGTGCATCTACGTATGTGCCATCAGCTTGAGCTTGCTTGTCCCCTGATACAGCAACTCGGTCCTTATGTTTCTGCAGAAGAGTCCAGCATGATTCAAATCTATCTTTAAAAATAAAAGAAAGCGAGAAACACATGGAGGCCACTCTCTCCAAGCAAGAAGGAAACAATTAGGCAAAATAAAAGTATTTTTTGGTCTGTCTGCCCTGCAGCGCTTGACAAAAGGTACACGCAATAAAACAACAGCTCAATAGAAATGAGTGAGCAAAATGATGGCTTCTATAAATAATATATCTAACAGGTACACATTTAAGTGGAGAAAGTGAATAAGTAGATGTTAAAGAAACATTTAAATGTACTGTCACCCATGCGCTGAAACTTACAGAGCATGTTACTTATAATTCCCATTAATATTCTGCTGCTTTTCCACAAAATTCTTTGCATTTATAAATATTGAGAAAACATGTTTGGTTAACATGAAGATGAGAACAATTACATACCATCTGACTCTGTGGTACCTTCAGTCGAATTGTGGGGATTGCTTTTATCTGCTGAAAGGTAAGAAAATCAGGTAAGGAGGTATCAGAACAATAAGACAATTACATTTTTTTCTAAATAAAATATTTTAACTTACAGGTGGATGAGTCTTCTGTAATCTGGAAGGGGCTTTGCCCTGCCTTTGTTGTGAGTAATTCTGTGCTGAATGTTGAGTTTAGACTGGATTCTGTTTCATTTTCTGTTGGTGGAGAAAAAGGTCAGGTTTTAGAAGATCATTAAAGGGATCTTGCAAATGTTTTTTTAAACAAATAATAACCTTATTTTGTATAAACCTTTATATGTATTGGATTGACTCAGTTAGTAGCACTATTGCCCCTGGATCTGAAAGTTATAGATTGGAGCTCAAAATCGAGCCTAACAATCCAGTGCAGGACCCAGGGAGTGCTTCATTGTTAGAGGTGCTAATCTTCAAATGAAATATGAAACTGAGGTCCTGCCTCTTAGTGTCATGGGATATTTAGCATTCATGTGAACTGTTTGAAAAGTAACATGGATTTCACCCAGCCAACCTTTCTCCCTTATTCAAGATTTCAACCAGCCAATATTACCCCCATAATCTAAACTGCCAAAAAAACAAAAATGATCTGGTTTCATTGCCTGTTTGTAGGATGTTGCAGGTGCAGAGTTGCTGCTTTGTTTACCAATATTGCAACAGTCACGACTACAAAAAATGATTCATTTTGTGCAACACCTCAACTCACTTTGACATAATAAGGCTCCATAGAAATGCAATTATTGTATATAATCATGAAACACATTTTCCTACAGCTGCAACAAAGTGAAAGGAAGTAGTCAGATATCTGAAAGATGAACTGACTTTTAAAAAATCCCTTTGCAGTAATAGAATTTAACTAAACAAAGTAAAAAAAATTCAGTAACAATTCAAATTCTATTTTATGATAATCCTATTTTATGATATTAGGGCCATAAAACTATTTTTACAGAACTTATGGGATGAAACAAATGTAATAAGGATGTTTTATAATCTATTTTTTGGTTCGAATCTTTTAATTTAATTACATTAGATATACAGCATGTTTTGGGCTGAATAATCACTTAAGTCAATCAGTATAATTTATACCAAATTCAGAAAAATTTAAAAGCATTTCTAGTGATTTTAGAAATCTTTTTGGATGCAGATAGTTTCCGACAACATCGGTACAGGGGTAGGCCATTTAGCCTCTCGAGCCTGTTCTGCCGTTCAATGAGAACATGGCTGATCTGTGACTACCAGTGACATTTTGCAGTGCCGTTTCTTCTGGTTTAGATCTAAAGCTAAATGATTTAACTTTCCTTTCAGTGTGGAAAGACTAAATTGGTGACAGTTCCCGAGATACTTCTTATATGGGAATCTTAAAAAAAATTGCTCTTTCGTAATTACTGCTAACTGTTTAACTTAATCACAATGAATTACCATTTGTAAGCAGTGTGGAATCTTCGATTGATGTGAGGAAATCATCTGTTAAATTAGAAGGAAAATTAATAAGTTTTTACATTTGTTCCAATAAATGTCTATTTCTATTTAAATTTTGCATTACAGACCTACACGTTAGACACATTGCATTGTGTACATTATATTTCTTTTTACAAGTAGTTTGCAGAAATATATATATTTCAAATTTATTCATGGGTGTCTCCTCCTTGGATTCCATTCTTGCTGATATTCTAGATGTTTCTGAGTATTATTCTGTCATCACTTAATTGGAATGCACAAATTTGGCTTGTCCAAGTCTATAGTATTAGCACCATTGGCAGCCCTAGTGTGACAAGTGGACCAAATTTGATTTTGTGAATTGTATTCAACACTTGAGGCAAGAATTCTTGAACTCACCTGCACACCCACAACACATATATACAATAATGCCCCATTTAGCTATATATACAGCCCACCTCTTATAGTTGGTGTTAACTTATTTTCCCCCTCTCTGTGATGGATGGTAAAACTAAAAACTGAAGTAACCAAGATATCTTTAAAAAACAGGCAATCTCCATTTAGCAACTGCTTCTCCTAATTGTTAATAGTCGCAACCGGAGTCGCATCTCTAAAGGATTAACGAGGCGCGAACAGCTCAATGAAACCGCTTGAAGACCTGACTTTGCCTGAAATCAGCATAGCTTTATCATTGTTAAATACAGGGTAAGTATTTATTTAACTGCCCAAAATAGTCGACCTGCTTAACTACATAAAATTGCATAGAATTACACAGAATTTTATAACACAGAAACATGACATTTGGCCCATCAGGTCTATGCAGGTGTTTATGCTCCACACGAGTGTCCTCCCACCTTACTTCATCTCACCCTATCAGCATTGTAAAGTCCTGTCCCCTCAGTACAGATTCACACGAGGCATGTAGTGAAGTCAAGGTCACTGTGGACCTGCACCTTTATTTCACAGCCCTGGAATGCTGCACTTGCCTGAGACCTGTCCTTATATACCTGTCTCTTGCAAGTGCATCCCTGGTGGTAAGGTATGCTGGTGGTTACAGGTCATATCTTATTGCAATCATGTATAGCATGTTAGGATACAGTTATATATAATAATGTAAGATACATGACAAGCATATCATTCGATTCCTTTCTCTTTCATGTACTTATCTAGCTTTTCTTTAAATACATCTATTCTAATCGCCTCAACCACTCCATGAGGTAGCGAGTTCCACATTCTCACCACTCTTTGAGTAAAGAGGTTTCTCCTGAATTCCTTATTGGATTTATTAGTAACTGTCTTGTATTTATGGCCCTTAGATTTGGATTATCCCACATTATAATACAATTGGTTTTAGGAGTACCTTGGGTGCTATCCTCCTCCTCTATGCCTGTTTTAGGTTGCTCACTGCCAGCTGTTGAATCTGGGATGAAGGTTGTGGCAAGGTCTGATCATAAAAAAATGACTCAAAGTTAAGGAAAAAGCAATATCATTCATAAGCTGTTTAAAAAGCTGCAGTAGTGGCTTACTAGTACACTGAGTTAGTGAACTAATTCACTGCCGTGCAGAAGTAGACCGATTCCTGCAATTCCACAATCTGATTTTGGAGGATGAGCCAAGTGGAATGAAGGCATTTCCCAAGAAGGATAGGCTTCAGAGAGAAAATGAGAAGACAGGTCTGTCTGCTCCATCCTGTGACACCTTCCAATGGCATTTTAAGAACATCAGTGGCAGAGACCTTTCATTGTCACTCTATCGAGAAATCATAGGAGGACCTCAAGGTATTAGGGTAAAGGAAGGCACAAAATGGGCAAATTTTTTTGAAAAATGAAAAAGTTAGTATAAATCCTGGAAATTATTGTTTGATAATTAATGGGCAGAAAATACAGGTAGTTCCTTTCTGCTGCAAATGTGATGATGTTAATTAACTCTGTTCAGCCACTAGATGGAGCATCTTAGGAGATGGGATGGTCTTAGCTCAGGAGAATGTAGCAAATGCTGCCTGACCCGCTGAGATTTACAGCATTGCCAGAAGAGGCGAGAGCCCAGGGGCAGCACGGGCCAGCCCACACTGCGATATGTGTACGCACTGGGTCTGTGCAGCAGAGCTAGTCTCCAGTCGTCTTGGTCAATCCTTGCCACTGGACCAAGACCGAGCTCTGTCAAGCCCGTGTGGTGGCTGGTGTGCAACGGCCACCACACGTTAAAAAAATCCACGCACAGGCATCTTCCACCCTTCAACATGTAGTTCCGGACGTATATTAAGTCCTTCATTGAAACACTTGTGAACTCAACCCTTTTTGGCGTGGAAGCAAGTCATCCTCGTTTCGAGGGACTTCCTATGATGATGAGCAAAATAGCTCAAATGGGCTAAGGGCAAAATCTCATGGCCAATTGGAGTGGAGCAACCCGCTTAATGTTTTGCCTGTGTCACTCTTATAGCCAGTAATCAGCCCAGATGTGTGCTGTAGAAGAGGGAGTACAGAGCGTATTAACTGCACCCACATTAACACAGGTGGATGAGGCTATTTGCAATCCAGCCACATTAACAGAACTAAAAAAATTGTTTTTTTTAAAGTCATTCAGTTGGTCCAAAGGAATTGCCTGTGCCAAATATAATATTCATTATATACAAGTTGAAAAGCCAACATTTTTAAAAATGATATCTGATAAACATATTTTGCTCACAAGTGACAGAGGTGATGTTTCCATCCACCTCAATCATTTCTGGGGATATTGTACAAATGTTTGCCTCTGAGAGAGAAGTGCCAATATCAAATAACGCACTGAAACAGATTGAATCTGACCTCTCACCAAGTGCTGCTTTTATTGAGCATCAATTGGTACAGAATTTCTTTCTCAGCCATTAGGTGGAGCATCTGAGGCAAATGTCTCAACTCAGGAAAATACAGCAATGGTGGCCAAAAGCAGCTGAGCATGCAATCTCAGGGTGGGGGGCTAAAAATTAGAGTGGACTCCACATCCTATTCTCCCATCCTCTAAGCTAAAGGAAGGATCAACAACAGGTTGTTGTCATTAATGAACCTTTTTGAAAAACGAGATAATGTATTGTTTTCTGCACTAATTCTGACATTGGCTTTCGTGCCAATGGACTAAATTGTATTGCCAAATAAGTGAGCTTCAGATTCCTAGTTACTGCACCTACGCTTCCCATTTTGGAATAGCACTGAGAAAAAATGTCAGTGTACAGTATAGTCTCAAATGAGACAGAATAAATTACCATTGACAGTCTGTCACTTGTAAAATCATTAGCAAAAGAATAATACTTGCATAATGACATTTGCTAAAATAATCACTTCTACCCCTACTTTTTTGTGAATTTTATGGTCAAAGTTAAGTGATGTTAGTATTGGGGAATGGGATACTTTCCATTTTGTTCTCCTGTATCAGTTTCAAGCATTTTGAGGTCAGCTATAGCAGTTAGATGGAAGTAAACCTCTTTGAGCAAGATTGCCAGTTTGTGCCAAATAAGGGGTAGTTTGTGTTGTGGGCCCAGTACCCACTGGGAACTGAAGTGAAATGATCCAAACTCAGTTTGCTTTTACAAGGCTGTAAACTCACAATTGGCTGTGGAAGTATTTTGTGTGCTGTTTTCCTGAGTGACTGATTCAGATAATTCACTGTCGGTTGTTGATTCTGGCATGGAGGTCGTGTTCATTTCTGATCATAAAAATAGGATGAGAAATTAATGTTTAGTTACCCATCACTAAAATGAGGTATAAACAGGAAATATGTCTGTGGAAACAAAATGCACCTACAGAACAATCCAGTGCTTTAACTCAACTACTTAAAAAACAACAGTTAAACTGCTTGAATTATGGAATACATTCTATTCTTTATGAAACATTTGGCAATGTTTATTGCAATGTAGTAAACAAGGAAAGTGAAAATAACATGATTACATTTTTAAAATTCAAGCAGAAAATATATTTGGCTAAAGTTTACTTTAAATATGCAAATAATCGCTTTCAGAGCCTTTAAAGAAATAGTATATTGTTACAAGTGGGCATCAATTATGTTTAAGTCAGTCATATGCCCCTGATAGTCTCAAATTGTCATCTCAAATTGCTCCCACCACTACCACCACCAGCGACTGATCTGTAATCATAATTATTTCACCCTATGTTAGATAGCACAAAATGCTTTCTTCAGACACAGTCAAAGTTTTGGAAAGACATGGGCCTAGAAATTCTGCTGACACTTTTGAAGCAGCAGAAGTGCAGGAGGTTAGAACATTGGCCTGTTGCTATCTCCATCCAATGGGATGGAATCACTTAAATATGCAGGTTGGGTGCCCTTGCCTGTCAGGGATTGGAGGGGCACTATGAAAACTATCATTTGGGATTGATTTCCTTAATTTTCTTCATTCATGGAGCCTTCTTAAAGCCCATAGCAGGACCTATGCCTGCTCTTTTATAAATCGTGATAGCCTAGTGGTTATGGTACTGGACTAGCAATCCATGGTTATGAAACTGAATTCAATACCTTGTGGGCAGGAAAAATGACCATGAAAGCTGGTGGATTGTCATAAAAACCCATTGGTTCACTAATGTCCTTCAGGAAAGAGAAACTACCATCCTTACCTGGGCTGACCTACATGTGACTTTAGTCCAACACTGCATCGTCCTTTTCTTCTTCTCTTCCATGTCTGGTGGTACATGAGGCAACCCATTCTGTCGATTTATATCCAGGAGATTGTGCTCTGGGTCATTTCCGACCTGCCCACGTAGCAAAGTCCCTTATTACGTGGGCAGGGTGTTAGCCTGACTCATAACTTCCTACCAAGAGAGCTAGCTAGATGTGGTGAGGCGGGGCGCCAACAAAGTCTCTGAGCATTTGCTCCAGGTAGTCATCAAACTCACATTGTCCTGCAAGTCGCCTTAGCTCGGCGACGTAGCTCGCCACTTCCTGACCTTCAGATCGCTGGCACGTGTAGAACCGATACCTCGCCATCAGCACGCTCTCCCTCGGGTTAAGATGCTCCCGAACCAGTGTACATAGCTCCTCATACAACTTATCTGTAGGTTTCACCGGAGCCAGAAGATTCTTCATGAGGCTGTAGGGGTCGGTGTCCCGCAGACCGTGAAGGTCAGGACGTGGCGAGCTACGTCGCCGAGCTAAGGCGACTTGCAGGACAATGTGAGTTTGATGGCTACCTCGAGCAAATGCTCAGAGACTTTTTTGTACTGGGCATTGGCCACGAGACCATCCTATGAAAACTTTTGACTGTAGAGACACCAACCCTCAGTAAAGCCATTGCGATAGCACAGGCATTTATGTCCACCAGTGATAACACCAAACAAATCTCTCAGCACACAAGTGCTAGCAATGTTCATAAATTAACTGGAACTGTGTTTGCGAACAGAAATGTACAGGGCAGAAACCATAAGTCTGCAACTGCCAGCAGACCTCAGGTGACCCAGATGACTCAGAGTCCGCAACAAAGGATGAATGCAAGGCAATTCACACCTATGTTCAATATTTGCTTTTCAAAATGGTTATCCAACTTATTTTTATGTTCTGTTCCACCATTAATAGGGCATTCCATGTCCTAACAACACTGTGCATTAAAAATTTCTCCTCACCTCTCCTTTTGTTGTTCTGCTGATAGTCTTAAATATATGCTTTCCGGTTACTAACTCACTGACCAATGAAAACAGTTTTTCCTTGGTTACCTTATCAAAAACCCCTACCCTTTCCCTCTTCATATCCACCAACCTGTTCACCACCCCATCCCCCTTTTCCCTCTCTACCCTGATCTCCCCCTCTCTTCCCATTCCTTCCCTCTGCTTCCTTCTCTGACTTCCCTTCTCACTCCCTCTCTATTCGCCAACCCCCTCTCCATATTACCTCCTCCAGTTTCCTTCCTCGTACTCCTCACCCCCCCCTCCGCCCCCCCCCCCAGCAATCTGGGTCCAGTTATTCACGGCTTGATCTGAACTGCAGTTGGTCTTGATTCCCCATATGCAACACCCCAAGAGATCATCTAGTATTTGAAAAAAATCAAGTAATATTTTCTTTCGCCCCCTTCAGCGAGTGTGTGGTGTTTTCGTAAAGTTTATGCGGGGTTTTGCAAGGCTCGCAAAAATACTTGACGTGGTCTTGACTGTCTCACTTGACATTTCTCCTGTTTCCCCTGCATCACTTTTGCAGCCTGCACCTCAGAGAAACTGAGTTCAGAGTGGGCCAGACACTGTAAAGAGGATGTGCAGCCATACAGCTTCAATCTGCACCCACATTACCACAGGTGGAGGAGGATGTATGCAATTCAGTCACATTGACGGGAGGGTGAAAAAGTAATTGTGTTAAAGTATACTAGTCTTTCAATTTGAAACAAAAACTCACCATTTGCACTTTGAGTGTACGACTCGGTAGGTCCAAGGGAATTGTCTGTTATAAACAAAATATGAATTATATACAGGCCGTAGAGATAAAAATGCCTGAGATTTTTTAAATTGGATATTTGGTAAATATTTAGGTCACAAGTGACAGAGCTGATGTTTTCAATGGTGTTGATCTCTTTGACATTTGAAAACATTTCCTTGAATTTCACAATGCTTTTGCTAATTGTACCCAGTTCTGGAGTTGGCATATATGTTGCTGTGAGAGAAGAGATGTCAACATGATTGTGTGGCCTCAAACAGCACACAGAGTGAATTTGGTCCCTCATTACTGCACTAACTCTACATTGATTAGTAAAAACATCTATTTTTTATAGAATAAATATAAATCTGAGCACTGTTAATACAATTACGATGATAAAGATTCTACTCACAGTTGTTATTAAATCTGAAGGTTGCTCTCAGAGTCTTGTTCATTAGACTCTCATGACGAACCAAACAGTCAACTCTGGATTCCTGGTCGTGTACTTTGATTTTCAACATACTGATTGTTGTAAACTTTGTCCCTTTGTTTTCTAGTTTATTTTCTGTGTGTCCTGTGTTTAAAAAAAAAGATGGATTTGTTGGAAGAGGATTGTGAAGTACAGATCACTGAGAAATTCCTGTAGTGAGATGGCGATTAACCCTTACTTACTGCACTTTAGACTCCATTCAGTGGCAGCATTTGTGCTGGACCTGTAGCACCCTCTAGTGTGACATTCTTTATACTTATTCTTTATGTTGTCAACAGGAATTTGTGGCTTACATCAGTTGGAAAATGAAAACTGCCAGTAAGTATATAAATCAACAACAGCTTTTAAAGTGAACATTATGTTTCTGAGTAGTCAAAAAAAAAAGTCCCTGCACAATCTTTTAAAGTATTTAAAAACATCTTTATTCTAACCATTGAGATTGGCTCAGCCTTGGCTTTGTAGCAGCACTCTTTCCTCTGAGTCAGAAGGTGGTGGGTTCAAGCCCCACTCCAACAAAGAATCTAGACCTCAGTGCAGTACTGAGGGAATGCTACACTGTTGGCAGTGCTGTCTTTTCGATGAGGTGCTAAACCAAGGCCCGTCTTCCCTCTCGGGTGGATGTAAAAAACTATTTTAAGATGGCCTGTGGTGTTCTGGCCGATATTTATTCCTCAACCTAAATAAAATATTATCTGGTCATTATCTCATTGATGCTTGTGGGACCTTGCCGTGGGTAAATTGGCTGCCACGTTTCCTTAGATTACAACAGTTTATATTCAAAAGTACTTAATTTGCTGTAAAGTACTTTCAGACGCTATATAAATGAAAGTTCTTTCTCTTCTGACTCAAATGTTGCTGTCATCTTTAATTCTCTGAAGTACTTTTTGGTTACATAATAAAATGTTGGCTTGTAGAAGACTGAGGATATCGAAGTTCCGAAAAGATTTATAAGGATGTTACAAGAATTGAGAAGATACAACTGTCAGGAAAGATTGAACACTCTTGGGCTTTTTCTCTGGAGAAGAGATGATTAAGTTAGAGGTCTTTAAAATTGTGAAGGGGTGGATGTGGAGAAACTGCTTCCACTTCTGGATGAGTCTCCTTACAGATTCTGATTGACTAGCATATTTCAATTTTTATCTGTTTGTATTTCAGATTTCCCACTTTCCCCATTATTGGTAAGACACAGAACATACAGCTGTGATAGGGTCTGCCACTGTATCATCACACTGCTAATGGAAGGATGATGTGTGTAAACATGATGGGGTTGAAGAAAAAGGAGAACATGGAAAGAAAAATAAAAGGGATACAAACCCCAGTCACTATTGAAAAGTTCCCTACCATGCAATTCCAGTCTGTTGTTCAAGAGCCAGGTTATTTGGGGCATTGGCTTGCTTCCAGTGGTGAGACAACTGATCACCATCTGCTCACTTCCCTTCAGCAAAAATTTGGTGATGTTCAGCACAGGAGGAGATGGTGGTGCTGGGGAGATAAGAAAGATGCACAATTGCTTTGAAATGCTTCCATGCAGACTAAATCTCTTATCAAATGATAAAAACTTGAAAAAACAATGAGTGTTTTCCTCAACACTGGCTTTCACTTCCTTCAATCAAATGATTAAATATTATTACACTTTCTTATCCTTCCATTATACATACCTAAAACAGTGAGGTACATTTGTTTGGTTGCGATTTGGTGGTCATAATGTAAGCAGGTATACAAGCCGTCATCCTCCACTGTGGTATTGAGCAGGGTGACAATTAACCTTGAGCTTGAGTAATGCACTAATTTGTATCTTCTGTCCCTTAGCGCTGTTGAAAAAATAATTTCTTAATCAGAATCTTTATTATTAATATCCAACCAATCATACAGATATCTGAGAATATGAATGATGTCTTCACTGAAAGATGAAGCTTGAACATTCTAAAATGTTAGAATTTTTCATCTACGGATTATTTTATTACTTTTGACTGATAGTTGTTCATCCTGTTCTTTATCGCAGCCATTATTCCTACAGTAGGGCACCAATAGATGTGAAAAATGACAGTTTTAAAATGGTTTACGTGATGGCAACATGAACCAGATTAACAATATAGCGGCAGTCTATTTTTCTAACAGTGTAGCTATATTGTGTTGCCACAAAACACTCCCATCTGTGGTCTATTCGCACGCCAAGATCAGTTAGCTTACTAAGTAATTCCAGCATGCTATGTCTTAACGATAATTACCAGTAAACTTATGACTGGTACCAGACTTGGCTTTACCTGCAAACTCATGAGAAACAGAAACAGAAGAATATAAATTGTATACTATTGTCCTTCTAAATGAACTGTGTTTACACTAGATATATAAAAAATACTAATTGAATAAAGTTACTTAGGTAAACAGGCAAATTATATTCTTTTTAGGGATTGGTTCCTGTGTAGTTGATGTGTAATCATTGTTGAAACAAAAAACAAAATACTGTAGATGTTGGAAATCTAAAAAGAAAACCTGGAAAATGCTGGAAACACTGAGCAGGTCAGTTAGCATCTGTGAAGAAAAAAGACGAGTTGTGACATTTTACTTGTAGTCCCTTCATCAGAGTGATGAAGGTTCCACACCCAAAACATAAACTTAGCTGTTCTCTCCACAGGTGTTGACTGATCTGTTGAATGATTCTTGCATTTTCTGTTTTTGTTGCAATCATTATGGATATACTTGAAACATTATTGTAATGTATGCTCACAGGTTTGAATGGCGCACCATCTTGCTGTCCAAAGGAGGTGGGTCCCCAATGGAGTGCTCTCTACGCGGGAGTCCTCCCTTTATTTATTGGGGACTTGACCTGGAGAGTGTTGCATGGAGCAGTCCCGTGCAATACGTTTTTAAGTTGGTTCATGGACTCCCAGGCTGCCTACAATTTCTGCAGTCTGGAGGAGTCCGTGTTCCATGTTTATGTTGTATGTGTGAGGTTGCAGCCCCTCTTCCATTATTTGAAGGGGCTGCTCCTCAAATTCTGCTTGCACTTCAGTCCCACACTCCTGATCTTTGGGTGCGGAGGGGAGCGGGCAGGTCGGAAGGCTTCCCCGTAGGACTGCTCCTGGGCATGGCCAAGGTGGCCATCAACTGGTCCAGGCAACGGGCGGTCGAGGGGGTCGTTCAGCCCAACTGCCTGCCTCTCTTCTGCAGTTACATTCGAGCCAGGATGTCCTTGGAGATGGAGTACACGGTGTCCACCGGTACGCTCGAGGCCTTCCACAAGAGAGGTGGGCACCGGAGGGACTGGAGTGCATCATCACCCCCGGCAACCAAATTTTAATTTGATCCTTAATGTCTAAAGTTTAATTTTTTAAGTTTGTCAGTTTTAGTGCCCCTCTTTAATCAGGAGGCACTTGATTTATTGTTTTACAAAAATAGTTGTAGAGCTATTGAGTTGGGAGTGGCTCAGCCAGTCACGTGATATTCACAAGACTCAATAAAACCCCAGCCAGTTGGGTTCGGGGGATCCATGATGAGGCATGTGATTGTGAGCCTGGTGGATGAACAGGTAATGTGATTGTTAAACCTTTGCTAATAAACCAACTAGTTCTTAATAGCAATTTGTTGCTATGAATTCTTAAGCAAAGAACCTATGAAGCAAATGCATTACAATTATCAACAACATTTCAAAGAAAAAGCCATTCAAATAGAAGTAACATATATGATATCCATTTCTGTAATGGTGCTTTTATGAAAAAGCCTAACAGATTGTATAGTACCTATCATCTTAATAAGGAACTGACTTGTAAATAAACTGCATTAGTGCGATAGCAATGTGAACTCAAGTCCCCACACAGTGTGATCTAATGATCTATTTCACTAGATCACAATTGACATAGACGAAAAAACATGGAGAGAGCAGAAATTCAGAGAGCAAGAGAACTGTGTTGGTCTCATGGATCTAGGTTGAAACTGGTGTTGATTTGTAAAATTACCTATTTTAATGTATGTAACCTTTAAAAATATAACTTTACATTGGGCTTATATTTATGTCTCTTGCTAAACAACATTTTCTTGCTACCTGTATTAGTATATGCTGAGACACAAAGGAATTGCAGAGGAGGCACTAATAACAAATTGAGGAGAAATGGTGAATATGGTACAAAAGGTGAAGCAGATCATTATTTTGTCACTATATCTAGAACAAGCTAAGTTGTGTCAGACCACAGCTAAGTCTGTACAGTGGTTTCACAGGCTGTGGACAGGAAGAGCTTAAACATGCAGACACTGCATTCACTGTCCATATACAAAAACTGCAAGCTAAAGGCCTGGCCACAACATCACAACTGAAATATCTAATGTAGTTTGAGAAACATTTCTGCATGACTTTGACTTTAAAACCTACCTCTTTGACCAAGGTTTTGGTCACGTCCTAATATCTCCATATATGGCTCGGCGTCAAATTGTATCTGATAATGCTCCTGTGAAGTACCTTCTATGTTAAAGTTGCTATATAAATGCAAGTTGTTGCTGTTGGGTTAATCTGATTAATTAATTCAGCACAGACCGATGACTGAACCTGGGAATTTCTTGCTCTCTATATATTTCAGTCCCAAGACCGATTCTTGAAGGTAATTTCATATCCTAATAATCTTCTGTGTAAAAAAAAATCTAAGTGCTCCCTTCATTGTTTTTTTGCTGATTTTAAAATTTACTGATCTGGAAATAATTTTTCCCTATTTACCTTATAAAAAACCCTTAAAATTTTTAACACTTTTACTATTATAATAAATAAAGAATCTTAGTAAATATTTCAGGGAATGATAGACCCATTAGTTTGACTTCAGTAATAGGTAAATTGTTCAAAAGGATCATAAGAGATGCATGATCACCTAAACAGAGAAGGAGTCATCAGGGATACTCAACACATCTTCTGGAAAATAAATTTTTGTTGCACTATTTGATCAAATTTGTTGAAGGAGTGGATAGAAACATAGAAAATAGCAGCAGTAGTAGGCCATTCGGCCCTTCGAGTCTGCAACGCCATTCAATGTGATCAAGGCTGATCCTCTATCTCAACACCATATTCCTGCTTTTCCCCCATACCCCTTGATGCCTTTTGTTTCTAGAAATCTATCTATCTCCTTCTTAAATATATACTTGACCTCCACAGCCTTCTGTGTTAGACCACCCTCTGAATGAAATATTTTTTCCTCATCTCAGTCCTAAATTTCCTACCCTGTATCCTGAGACTGTGACCCCTTGTTCTAGACTTCCCAGCCAGGGGAAACATCCTCCCCGCATCCATTCTATCCAACCCAGTCAGAATTGTATACCTTTCAATGAGACCCCCTCTCATTCTTCTAAACTCTAGTGAATACAGGCCTAGTTGACTCAATCTCTCCTCATATGACAGTCCTGCCATCCCAGGAATCAGTCTGGTGAACCTTCGCTGCACTTCCTCTATGGCAAGTATATTCTTTCTTAGGTAAGGAGACCAAAAGTGCACACAATACTCCAGGTGCGGTCTCACCAAGGCCCTGTATAACTAGTAAGACATCCTTGCTCCTGTACTCAAATCCTCTTGCAATGAAGGCCAACATACCATTCCTTCCTAACTGCTTGCTGCACCTGCATGTTTGCTTTCAATGACTGGTGTACAAGGACACCCAGGTCCCTCTGTACATCGACACTTCCCAAGCTATCAACATTTAAATAATACTTTGTCCTTATGTTTTTCCTACCAAAGTGAATAACTTCACATTTATCCACATTATACTGCATCTGTCATGTGTATGCCCACTCACTCAACCTATCTAAATCGCCTTGCAGCATCTTTGCATCCTCCTCACAACTCACAATCCCACCTAGTTTTGTGTCATCAGCAAACTTGGAAATATTACATTTGATTCCCTCATCCAAATCATTTATATATATATTGTGTATAACTGGGGCCCAAGCACTGATCCCTGTGGTACCTCACTAGTCACTGCCCACCACCCCGAAAAAGACCCATTTATTCCTACTCTCTGTTTCCTGTCAGTCAACCAATTTTCAATCCATGCCAAATCATCACCCCCAATCCCATGCGCTTTAACTTTGCACAATAACCTCTTATGTGAGATTTTATCAAAGGCCTTCTGAGAATCCAAATACACTACATCCACTGGTTCTCCCTTATCTATTCTATCAGTTAAATCCTCAAAAAACTCCAGTAGGTTTGTCAAACATGATTTTCCTTTCCTAAATCCATGTTGACTTTGTTTAATCCCATTGATATTGTCTAAGTGTGCTGTTATCATATTATTTATAATGGACTCCAGCACTTTTCCTATTACTGATTTTAGGCTAACCGGTCTGTAGTTCCCCATTTTCTCTCCCTCCTTTTTTAAATAGTGGGGTTACATTTGCCACCCTCCAATCTGCAGGAACTGTTCCATAATCTATGGAATTTTGGAAGATGACAACCAGTCATCTATTATTTCCATGGCTACCTCTTTTAGTACTCTGGGATGCAGATCATCAGGTCCTGGGGATTTATCAGCCTTCAGTCCCAGCAGTTTCCCCAGCACTACTTTCTTACTAATAATAATTTCCTGTAATTCCTCTTGCTTACTAGACCCTTGGTTCCCTTGCATTTCTGGGACGTTAATTGTGTCCTATTCCGTGAAGACAGAACCAAAGTATTTATTTAATTATTCTGCCATTTTCTTGTTCCCCATTACAAGTTCTCCCATTTCTGTCTGTAAAGGACCTACATTTGTCTTCATTAATTTTTTTCTTTGTACGTACTTGGAGAAACTTTTGCAGTCGTTTTTTTGTGTTCCTTGCAAGTTTACTCTCATACTCTATTTTTCCCCTCTTAATCAATCTCTTGGGTCTTTTTTGCTGAATTCTAAACTGCTCCCAATCCTCAGGCTTACTACTTTTTCTGGCAACTTTGTATAACTCCTCTTTGGATCTAATACTATCCTTAATTTCTTTTGTTAGCCATAGTTGGGCCACTTTTCCTTTTGTGTTTTTACGTCAGAAAGGAATGTATAACTGTTGAAATTCATGCATTCGTTCCTTAAATATTAGCCATTGCCTATCCACTGTCATGCCTTTTATTGAATCTTCCCAATCTATCATAGCCAATTCATTCCTCATACCTTCGTATTTCCTTTTTTTAGATTTAAGACCCTAGTTTCGGATTGAACTACTTTACTTTCCATCTTAATAAAGAATTCAATAATGTTATGGTCACTCTTTCTTAAAGGACCCCGCATAACAAGACTGTTAATCAACCCCTTCTTGTTACACAATACCCAATCTAGGATAGCCTGTTCCCTTGTAGATTCCTCAATATACTGGTCTAAAAAACCATCTCGTACACTGTTGTAGGCATTAGGCACCTGCTGAATATATCAAAACCTAGGGAAGCGGCACCTGTAGCATAAGGATAGAACTAAATATGTAACTCTAATACCATAAAAATGGCTACCCGTGAAGCTGAAATAGACCGCATTCCTGGAAACTGATAATTGTTGTTTCCCACACACAGGACTAACAAGCAAACTTTGCAGATGTCTCTAATCAGCCAGGCCTCAGACGAAATGTTCTGGTAGGACAATGTGACTCTGTAACAGGATTAAGATAAGGAGGCTACCCAAAGACAGCACCCAAGGACAGTAAGATAAGGGGGGTCTGGACCATGTTACAAGATACATGAGTCATTCCTAGCAACACACCCCTTAGCAACACATCTCTTGGCAACACATGAGCCACTTTACGTTTAGAGACTAACTCTATCTATTGGTCGAATTGAATCTATAATCAGTATGATTGGATAGTATCCAGCCGAAATGGGCTGATGTAACTGTCGTAAACTGTTGTAAAACATATAAAAATCCATGAAACCCTTTGTTCGGTGGAGAGTGGAATACCTGGAGTTAACCAGAGGCTCTCTCCCCACCGGTGAAATAAAGACCGCTTTGGTGTTGGAACCGATTCTGAGTGTTGAGTGATTCTTCCGAGAAAACACTAACACTAACAGTACACACTTCAGGAATTCATCTGCCACAGTATTATGAACTGGTTTGGCCAGTCTATATGTAGATGAAAGTCACCTATGATTACTGTAGTACTCTTGCTACATGCATCTCTAATTTCCTGTTTGATTCCTGTTGGATGAGGATAAACCAGTAAACATTGTCTACCTGGACTTTCAGAAAGAGAAGGTACCTCACAATAGGTTTCTCTGCACGATAGAATCTTGTGGAATTTCTCCCCCAAAATGCTGGGCCTATTGAAATTTTCAAGACAAGATCGCTAGATTTTTGTTAGGTAAGGCTATCAAGGGATATGGATCAAAGGCAGGTAAATGGAGTTGAGGTACAGATAAGTCATGATCTAATTGAATAGCAGAACAGGCATGAGGGGCCTGTTTCTACGAACAATAATGTTCTTGCTTACCTTGGATATTGTTAAAGTATATAACCTGCCGCCGCGGATTTGTCCACTCGGTAAATGAATTCTCACTGCTATCCATCAGACAATTGAGAACTACTGATTCCCCCTCGATCACAGTGATGTTCTCTCTCTGCAGGGTGTGTGAGCTTGCTGGAAGTAAAAAAGGTATGTGAAGATTTTTTCAAACAAGCGCTTGATTTACATGCATTTCATAGGAAATGTGACTCCTTACAATCCTGCTGTCTGAAGAGACAATTTCTTTGACAAATCCAAATGGTTATTCTAAGGTCCTTTAGAAAGTCTTGTGAGCCAGAAATGTATTTAAGGACTAAACAAGGTATTGTAATTGTCAGTGTGTAAGCAACTTGGATCATAGCTCTTTGAAGCTTTCCAAAAATATTGGGGGTAATTTATTGAAGTCAATGGAAAGGAAAATCAAGAGAGGTGTTTAACGGGCAGCTGATCTGATATTGTGCGTTTGACACTATTGCAAAAAGCTAAAATGACCCCATCTGAGTTAATTATAGACTCACTCAGCTACTGTCTTTGAATTAATCATGATTACAAGAATCTCTGGCTTATAACCATAAGTTCCTGATAGTAATTTCCCTTTAACAATAATCCTATTTGAAAAAAAGCAGAACATTTTTGATTTTATAATACGTATAGAAGATGCTAAATAACCATGTTTTTTCCCCCTGAACCTCCTCCCGAAGGAAGCTTCCAGCAATATTCAGCAACTCCTTGCATCATGATGAATTATAAAAGGGGTTCACCATTTCATTCCCTAGGTAGTTCTGAATATTGGTTTGTTACCAGTTTCAGCGACAATCACCTTTGATGTTTAATTCCTTGAAGTCAATCGCCAAAGAGATCATGATAGACTTGTTTTACTGTTGGTGCTTCTGGAAGTGAAAAATTGATGCTCTTTATAATTAGGGTAACTATGACTGCCAAGAAATTAGGTAAAAGTTTAAAGACAGACTCTTCAGTAACCTTATGCCCTGTGTGACACATACACACTGCGTTTGCATGATTGGTTTTTCAACCTTTGCATAACCCACAATTTTTTTCCCTCCTCTCCTGAACTCACTGATTCCTGCTAGATACAGTTCCACAGCTGCCAGACGCCCCCCTCCCCAACCTCCAAGTGGCCATTTTGCGTGTGTGACACACAATGACTGTAGACAAGGCATTTGATCTTGTGGGTTTTACAGCAGAGCCTAACCAAATAATTCAATACACAGTGAATTGAATCTAGGACCCTTCCTGCTCTATATGTATTTCAGTTCCACATTGAACAATTGCTTTAACAATTGAACCATTGGGAAAGTAGCATGACTACTGTATCTGCACAGGTCTCAGGAAAGAAACTGGTTGCACATTTTTGGAAAAATCAATATGCTTGATGAATTTAGTAAGATATAACTATATATAATCTATTTCTGTATTATATTTATCCATATGCAGTACAATTGTGACAAGCCATATTAATTAAAACTCTTGGGTAATTTGGATATTCCCAAAATGTGCTTTCCCAAGTTTATACATAGTACCAAAGTTCTGCAAATTTAGAAAATCACAGAAATTCCCATTTGATAATTTAAAATACAAACTGTGTAGCATGATGGGAGGAAGTGAGAGAAAAAGCAGATTATGATAGTGCAAGCATTGAAGGGAGATCACATGTGCCGAAAGTTTGTAATATGACCAGGATGAAAACTGTGACTTTCCAACAGTCATCTTGTTTGCAGAACTAAAAGAAAAAGGCATTTAAGAAGAATGCTAGTCTGTAAGATTCTAATTGTTGCAACAAAATGTGAAAAGGAGAAGAAAAATAAAATAACGCAAGGATTGTGACGTTTTAATGCTTTGATATTTTCTTTAAAAAAGGTTGCTATATCATAATCTTCCCTCCCCCACCTCACTCTCGGTAACCACAGTGGTCTTTCCTGTGTGAATGCAATTACAAAAAGTTATGATTCATTGTTAACACTTGAAAAGCCCCCTCCGGAAAATTATTTAGATGCAAGTCAATGGGTTTGTCAAAGCTATGTAGGCTATAACCTTGAATTATTCACATATCTATTTTAAATACATTAGGGGTAAGATGACTTTTATTTTGCAATGCGCCACCCCCAGCTAAATGTTTAAGTCAAGACAAATGAGTCAATGATACAGTTAAAACCACAAGCCATACTGTAACTTCACTTAGTGAACCAGTGGAATCTTTGATAACAATAACTCAAGTTACTAATGCCCCAAAAATTCGCTGAAGCTGTTTTTGTTGGTTTTAAATGCATTCGTGTAATATCAGTTAACCAGATGGGATAACCCAAGCGATGGTTTTGCCAGCAGGACTGTATCCTCCACACCTGGTAAAATAAAAATCTTTGTTGGCTTCCTCAAATGTTAGAAAATGGAAGAATTAGATCCTATGAAACCCTGATACAATTCCATATGGAAGGTGGAAACATTTACCATTGACTTGAAATACTCCACTTTTCCTCCGAGACAGCTGATAAGTCAACTGACTGCTAATGTCACTGGAAGAGTACATGACCTTTGTCCTCTCAGAGGACCAATCAATATCTCTAAATGTAGTCATACTAAAATGACCTAGAGAACAGTCTCAACGGATGAGAAATGGGAGGTAATTACTTGCCAGTAGCTAATTGAAAATCTTACACTGTGCTATCTCTTCTCAACACAGCTATATTGCTCGAACCCTTAATACCAGATGCCTGCTGGAGGCTGTGGAGGAGATGTCGGATTTGCCAGCATTTTCTGGACATGGCCACAGATTCAACTACACAGAAAAAGAATCAAGGCCAATACTCATATATGTTAAGCATTTAAGATTCAACATGACTTTGAAATTATGAAGAGGACATAAACAGTTTTGAATCAAAGTCTGGTGCCTTTTCTGCTGATGAACTGAAGGTTGGCAACAGCCTTGTCTCCCATGTACTGGATCCATATACAATAGGCACATGTGGGTAGGGAAAGAAACACAATTTGTAAATGGGGCAAATTGTTTGCTTGACTTTGTTAGATACCAAATCTGATATAAAATCATTGTAAATACTGTTTCAGCATAATTTTATCCAACTATAGCATGTTTGCATTAAAAATGCGGTATTTGTAGGTTAGGTCCATTTACTAGAATTGATGCAAATCAAATTAGAGATGTTGGATTTTTTTATTAATTAAAATCAACTCTACTGATTTTGAGGGTGTAATTATATTTCCACTTTGGTCTCACTGGAAAAGGGACCCCCCTGGAAGGCTGTCTTACACTGTTTAATTGTAATAATGCACAATGGTATAACTCCAGCACATTTTTGAACCAGATTTAAAACCAACATCACCAAAAACAGATTAACTGGTTATTCATCTCTTTCTGCTTGTGAGAACTTGTGTACAAATTGGTTGCCTTAACAAACACTACTTTTTAAAGTAATTCATTATTTGGAAAATGTTTGAACCACTTCTGAAAGATGTGAAAGGGCTTGATATAAATGTAAGTCTTTATATCAGAAAAGTTTTCTTATCAGAATTTGACTGGATTGCCCTAAAGTTCAAGATTGGCTTCCTGTATGGTGATTTACTCCATACTCAAATATTGCTTTGATCCTACAGCCATTAGTAGATGATTGTATCAGAACGTGGACAGTGGTGTTTGAATTTGATACTCTAAACATGATGACAAGTATTAGTAAAATATTCTTACAATGCAGAAGTTTAGTAAGAGTATAAAGGAGAATCTAGCAGGATTGCTAGTAGAATGGGTAAAAGTCAGCAAGTTAAAGGGCGAGGTGACATTCTTTTCCTGTTACATGAAGGGAAGCAAAACTGCCAGTCTGCTGTAGCCTCTCTTCCTGTCATGCTATGCTGTACTAATGTGAACAGGCACAGTAAAACATGAATCGTCACAAGATATGAATCAAAATCAAGACATGAAAAGCCGCTAAAGCAAAACAAGTTTGAATGCACTGTTTTTATTGTTAGTTTGTCACAGTTTGGTACAAAGCTGTAGTATATTCCTGGGACTTAAATTACTTTATAAATTATTTCAGTTCATTTCAGCATCTAAACTCTTTGATGATGTTAAAAACTTTGTAGCATGCTATAACTATCATTAATTTGTAGTTAGTAAACCACTGGCATAGAATCAATGTGCTGTCTTGAATGTGGTTGCGTTTTAAGTTCTTACATTAAAACTATAGCATTTAGCAACAGTGTTAATGACGGTGTTAAGTTCTTATGGTCATGAAAAGATATGGAACTATTGAAGAATTCCTCAAAGCCCAGTATTCACTCTTAATGCACTCCCATGCACGAAAGGGTGACAATATTGCAGCAATATCATAAAATGTGTTCATGCTGATTTCCTCAGGTATTTCCAGTGAGATTGTAAGTGTGATCATTTACAATATGTTCATGATTTTTCTGGAAATACTAAACAGAAGAAAACTTCACAAAAATCTTTACAATGTCATTCAACTGAAGAAATTTTTATCCCAATATTTCTAATTGGCTGCTGGATGAATTCTTTGGATAACTTGTCACCCAAATCTACCTGCCTGAAGTTAGGATGAACTTGTGTCCATTCCTGTCCAGGTCACAAGATGAACCCGCAGGAGAAACATAAGCCAATCCAAGAGCAAGGGACGTAAAAATCTGAACTTGTCCATCTCTCATGCATAACATATGTTTTGAATAATTCTGATGACTGCATGACCTACTTTAAACTATTTTAAAACTATACAAAATTATATTACTGATTTACAACCTTTAGTAGTTTCCACAGAATCTCCAATTTAATTTCAAATATACCAACTATATTTTCAAAGTAAAATAAAAGGGGGAAAATTAGTGTTAAAAAGCTTTTTTGACCTGGAAGGGGTGCAGAGGAGCAGGGGCTTCACAGCCAAGATTTAGTAGCTAACTCAGTGGCAGAGACCACATGGACTGCAGCGGTTCAAGAAGGTAGCTCATCACCACCTTCTCAAGGGCAAATAAGGATGGGCAACAAATGCTGGCCTTGCCAGCAACGCCCACGTCCCATCAATGAAAGAAAAAATCAAAGTCTGGACTTTTATACTGTCTGTGTCTCCATTTCACTTTGGACACTGTCAACTGAACCACCAGGGAACAGTATGACAATTCAAATCTGTAACCTATACAGTTTTAATTTTGAAGCTTTTTTTCCCCACAGCAAATTTAGCAACATTTTAACCACAATAATCCATTTTCCAATTTAAACAAATCAATAAACTTTATTTAATTATTTTAAGGTAACCGATTGTCTGCTGTCTATTATATAAATGAGAATATAATGAGAAAGTGCAGTACTTGTGAGGAATGCCTTTGTCACTCATGCATTACAATTGAAGACTTTCTCATTAGCAGAATAAACTGGACAATGCCACTGCTCCAGATTGGCGTCATCTCTGTTTATTTACCATTACAATTTGAAATACCAAATTTCATACTAAACATATTACTAAATGGCAGAGTGGTACTGTCACTAATAAGAAGTACTTACACTATATTTACATGTACTTCAATACAAATTCATCTACCGTAGTTTCATAGAAACAAATATGATTTTATTTAATGTCCAGGTGAGTGGCTTTAATTAAAAAAATCAAGGTTGATTCAATGGTTTCTTCAATTCATTTCTTTAGTGATTACAATAGTATTTATTCAGGTAAATTGTACTATTTTAAAAAAAAGCCTCAATTGTGCATGTAAACTCACTGCACCATTGTAACTATTCTTTATGCATTTTAGACTTGAGCACAAAATCTAGGCTGACACTCCAATGCAGTACTGAGGGAGTGCTGCACTGTCGGAGGTGCTGTTTTTCAGGGTGGACATAAAAGATCCGACTTAAAAAAAATTCGAAGAAGAGCAGGGAAATTCTCGATGGTGTTCTGGCTAATATTTATCCTACCTCACGAAAACAGGTTATTTGGTCATTTATCTCATTCCTGTTTGCGGGACCTTGCTGAGGTCAAGTTGGCTGGCATGTTTGCTATATTACAACAGTGACTACACTTCAAAAGTATAATCAGCTGTAAAGCGCTTTGGCACATCCTGAGATGTGAAAGATGCTCTATAAAAGCAAGTTCTTTCTTTTCTGTTGACTTGTTGAGGTACAGCTCCACAAGCACTGGGTGCTCTCAGATACCATGACCAAGTGACCATTGTTCCTGTGTGAGCTTGACAATGAGTGTCAACAGTGTATTTAAATGTGAGGGGGCATGACTGCTCACCCATCATTCACACATGCCAACTTTCTTTAGGCATTGCTGAACTGGAATCAAGAATAAGAAATCCATTTGATCATCCTCTTACCAACCCAAGAGTGTTGAGCCTAATTGTACTACTCCTACTACTTAAGCTAATTTAGCATAGACAAGGGATTGAACCTGGCAACTCCCTCCTCAGTAGGATCCAACTATGCACTGGATAAACTCAAGTGAGGTACCACGAGGGACACCTATTTCAACCTTTTAAATATACTGGCCGAACTCCAGTAGTATTTATTGCTCATGCTCAGTTGGAAGAGCGTGTTGGGGAAAGTGTGATGAGAAAAGTGCTACAAAAGCAAGTGTGACATGTGCAGAAAGTGCACGCTATATGCAAGACTCTTAATATAGATTATTTTTACTATCATTTTAAAACACAATTAAAATAATTGAGGTGAAATATGAAATACTCCAATAATTAAAAAAAATCATAATATACTCAACGATTCTCCCGAATCCTCTCAGCTTTCAGAATTGGTTGGGTAATAATAACAATAATGGTAATGTTACAAATGTTTTCACAATACACATAGTACATATTTCAGATAAATTCCCCTCGTTCAAGGCAAACAAAATTTGTTTTATGAAAATACAGGTGTAAAGAATGTCAATGTGGTTAAGAACAATGCCCACAACTTGAGGGCTTTTCACGCTTGTTACAGAAAAGCATTAGGGTTTGATATTTCTAATTTCCCCGGTCCTGTCCTGACGGTATTCATTCTGCCTGGGACACAGTTCCACGAGCAGTGGGTTGGTTTGGCAACCTCACTTAGGAAGCCAATATTCATGTGTGAGTCCTGACAGCGAATGTCAGTGGGATATTTTCCCATGGGAGCATCTTGGCTGAGCCTGATCTTGATATGCACACTTGCAGCAGGGTTTACACATTAGCAATTGGCAACTAGAACCCTTGCTGATTTTTCTCTGTCCTTACTCAGGCACATACACCAATTACAGCACCCTGAATGCTGCTCCAGCTGACATAAACTAACTCAGCACAGACTAAAGATTGAACTTGCGACCTTCCTGGTGCATATGGGTTAACTACTGCATTAACTCACCGTGCTGTCTGAGAAAGATTTTATAAATAATTTATACTTATTCCTCTGAGGAGGATTTTCTCAACATAAGATGTCGTACAGATAGCGTGACTGTAATTAACCGCAGTGAATCACCACTTTTAATCATACGATCAATAAATATAATTGATATGAATCTGCAACGAATAAAATATCAATATTAACTGTATAGCACTTTCACAGAAAAGTTCCTCTAGCTCAAACATCTCTTTCTGTAATAAAAATCAAATATTAATTTCCACTATAAAAAGCTTCATATAAAAGTTCTCCAGCTAAGTACATCTGTACTTCAGCCTCATTATACACATTATTCTGTGGTTTTCCAGCTTGGTTAAAAATAAAATTATTTTCGTTTTACTTCCGAGAAGAAAAGTAAAGCTTGTGATTTACCTTGCAGCGCTAAAAAGGCTAGAACATACAGCACTGAACGAACAGCCATGGTATCTTTTCACAAAGTGTAGACTGTCTGGTCTCTTCCTGCTGCTGCTGTATTTAGTAAAGTGCCCTGGTACAAGACAGGACGTGGGTTACCGTGACGTCACAAAGCCGTAAGTGGTAATGGACTTTCCATCCAGTTTTAAATCTATGTAAAGAGCAGACAGCAGTCTGAGTAAACATTACAATGTCTCAACACCTTTTAGTTTCAAAACGAATATAGCAATATTCATCACCAAAATATTAGCAAGAATGGCTGCAAATTTCCTTGTATAGTTCGGTACATGAACGGCACAGGCACAGCATTAAACAGTAACGCAAACGATTAAGGAAATTCGGTGTATGTGATTTAAACCTATTTTTAGGCTGTGTTCAAGTTTCCTGGGTCTTTAGTGGAACCTCCATGCTCATTGGTGTAACCCCATTCCAGCTCCAAAAAATTGGAGAACCTTATTTTCCTGCATCTACACCCGTTCCGAAAAGGCTGTAAATTTACACCTAATGTTTTCGGTACAGCAGGACACAATCATATTTCTAATGTTTTATGGTTATTTTTTCAAGGATATTATTTTATTTTGCCTCACTAAATCCTACACGTCTGTATTTCTGGATGCATTATCAGAATGAGCTACACTAAAAATTGAAAAGCTTCCACGTTTGCATTTTCTTAAATATGCTTTGCCTACTTTGATTAAATGTATTAAAACTTTAATTTTCACACATAAAAAGCATTTAAACAAGGAATATTGGGCAAGTTCTGCGCTTTTCTTGGGCCCTGATTTCTGCTTTTACGTTCCACCGTATGCTAATTAGATTCTCAGGAAAATTTCATCTGAAATTGCCATTGGCAAGTTTTTAAAATAAATTTGGGCATAAATTCTAGGGTAACTTGCTGGTTACAACTTTGCCGGAAATTCTGGTCCAATAATGGGCCAATTTCTACTGTCCATGCCGGGTGGGAACATGGCAGTTAGCTCTGACAATCGCAATGCTGAATTTACTGCCCGGTCGGTTCTGATTCACCCACTGACAGTCAGAGGATCCTGATGCTGTTTTGAGGTACCAATGGGTGGAGCCTGTGCAGTGCATGTTCCGCCCATTGGTGCTCAGCGTAGAATGGCCTAACCAGCTGTCCTTATATGGGCTGCTGCAGGCTACTCACAACTGCCTGGAAATGAATGCTCCTCCTGGACCCACAAAAATCTTCGGGTCCACTGGCGGTCCTTTCATTGCTCCCTCAGAGAGTGACTACCCTCCTTCAACCTCGGCTCAGTGAAGGAGCCACTGAATTTCCCACTCCCCCGACCAACGAGCTGTCTCTGTGGTGATCTCCTTTCTAAGGATATCATTCCAATTCAGCGTGTTTGGTTCGCTGGTGCAGCAGTGGACCCTGCTAGTGTATGGGCATTAGGTTTTGACTTTCAATGTTCCAGACAAAGAAGTTAAGAAAATTATTTTTAGGGCTAAATAAAATTAGAGGCTACCCAATGTATGCATCAATTGTTTGCTGAATTTCCCACATGTTACATGGAAACTGGACTGAAGCGAAAAGCCCACACTGTGCTTAGATCACGGCCATGGTCTGGAAAAAACAAAAAGCGACAGCCCATGCAGAATGATTTTGAAACTGATGTAAGTGTTGGCGGTGCAAACCAATGTCCACCAATGACCTTCAGTTACGCCCACAACCAATGAAGTCAGAGTTGAGTTGCTATCGTTTAAAATCAAGAGTGGGATAAAGCATCACACCCCTCCCCCCCCCCCCACCCCGACTTTGGTTCTCACTGTAAGATCTAACCCACAAGGAAAATACACACAAACAAGTAGCCACAGAGTTACTCATGAGTGGGGGCAACTGCTCCATAGCAGACTGCTTCCTGTTCTGCAGTTTGATAATACTGCATAAAATGTATCAGTTTGGTTTAAGAAAAACGTGTACATAATGAATACTTTCCAAAAAAAAACAAAGATTCTTAATTTGACTAATAAGTAATTGATTAATTTGATAAGTAATGTTTAATCTAAGTCTGATCGTAAGTATGTTTTGTCTATTTCTTAATCTGTATGTGACATGATTGTGCGCTTTATCTTTCTCCATATCTCCACTTAATCATAGTTTTTGATCAAAATGACAGGTTGGCCAAGACGAAGAAGTTATTTGTTTAAAAACTTACTATGGCTATCTGGTAACTCTGATAAGAGATATGAAGGGAAAGTGTAGTATCTGTAAGCACTCTAGTAATGACTCCACGAGGTAAGGTATTGCACTTGACCTGTTGTGACTGTCGTCCATTTATTGCAGCTCCTGAATGAGGTTACAATAAGGTGGGCTCCCTTTGATATCTGGTTACCTGCGGTGTGCAGGTGACTTCTAGGTCTCCACCAGTTGCATCCTCTGGTGGTACAGGCATATTGTGTACAGTGTAAAGATACATTCATTGGTCTTATGTAACTATACATTGAGTGTACAGGGTATATACATACACAACATCACTCCCCCTTAAGTCTTGTGCCACTGGCCTTTGCACTGGGTGCTCTGGCCCTTGACTTTTTTTGTGCTTGGGAATGGCTCTCCCCCTGTGGACCCCCAAGTCTTTATTGCTACAACAGTGGAAAATGGTCAGCAGTGGACGGTTGGAGGTTGAAGTGGGGGTTTGAGTGGATTCTGGGTGTGATCCATGTATCCATGGCTACATACCCCCATTTCACCCACAATCCCCCATACATAGACCATGTGTGTGGCTCGACAATTGCATTTGCATACTTGTACAAAAGATAGGATTGGTTACATGACTGTTTGGGTTTAGCAGTAGTGGAACAAGTACATTTTACAGGTAAGGTAATATGTGGTATTACAGTCTTGCCCCTGGGGTATAGGTACAGGTGGGTGAGGACGCTAGTTCCAGAGTAACCGGACTGTGTCCAGGTTGTCAGATGGCGGTGCTGCGCCCCCTGCCAGCTGGGTGGGCTCGAATCGCTCTCTTGGCTGGGTCACAGGGCCTTTGCCGTTGCAGCAATGTGTGGCCTCCCTGTCCTCCTTTGAGGGCTGCAGTGCCCTTCAGCGGTAGTGGGAGCCTGGTCATCCCAGGTCCCATCGCGAGGGCTGGAGGGTGCTGGCCTCTTGCTCCTGGTGCTGGCCCTGGTGGAGGGCTGATCTGGGGTAGGGTGCCAGTGGTGGTGCCTGTGCCGTCCGCTGATCACTGGCCCTGCAATGGGTAAGCTCCCACTGTATGTGGCCACATTCCCTGGGGCATCACCTTGGTCCCGGAGGTGCAGGCTACATGATTGGGTAGCCCGCTGGACCTGGGTGCTTCAAACAGGAGATTGCCCTTGGTTTTGTCGGCATGCATTTGAACCCGGCATCACACATTATACCATCGTTTACATTCATGATACATTGGCTCCGGTCGCATTCAGGTACTAGTTCACATTTGTCAATTACATCTTTTCCCTCAATTACATATTTTCCCTGTATATTACCGGCATCACTGTACAATGTTACACTTAGATACTTGTGTTCATCAATTATATCTTTTCCACATATCCTACCAGCATCGCTGTTCAACGGTACATTTAAATACTTGCATTTGTTAATTACATCTCTCACATTAGTATCACCGGCATCATTGTACAAAAAGTGGAACTGTTCTGGTTTGCCGGTCTCCTTTAAGAGGGCCTTGCAATCTTTACCTCAAGCAGGTTCGCTGCTCGACATCACTTGTTGCTCCCTCAACGCAGCCCCTCGTGGTCTGGTCGCGGCCACCTTGATTTCAGGCACTTCGCCTCGTGGTGTGGGCGCCATCTTTTCACTCTCCTCGAGGTAGGCTGCGGTGATCCTTCTCTCCCCAGGTTCTGCCACTGAAGCCGGGGATTTACCTTCTGCGTCGATCTTCTCCCTTCGGAGTCCTGTCACGGCCCGGAAGGTGAGTTCTGGTCGTTCGGGTTGGATCATCTTGCCGTTGGGTAGTGCACTCTGTGTCGTCACCGTGCAGTCGAGTTGGATGGTAGGATCTTCAGGTGCTGTGATGGATCCAAATTTGGGGCCGCCTAGGACATTGATCGTTGGGGCCTGGAGGCTTTCCCAGCTCCAACAGATTTGGATTTGCTTCATCCAACTTCTTCCTAGCAGCGTTGGGCCATCACCAGCAATAATCCACAAAGGTAGCTTGTGCATCGCGTCGCCATTGTACACCTGGCCATCCACGCTGCCAACGACTGGGATGGTGGTGTTTTTGTAAATGAGCAGCTTCGCATGGATTGGTAGCATTTTAGGTTGTCCGATAGGGTCGTCCCAGAGTTTCTCGAGGGCCACCTGGTTCATCAGCGATTGGCTCGCCCCTGTGTCGACCTCCATCGAGACAGGAACACCATTAATTTCAACTTCTATCTTCAATGGGGAACTCTTAGTGGAGCAGGTAAACACTCCGTACACCTCTTCCTGGGGCTGAGCTGCCTCCAGGACTCTCTCTTCGTCTTCATCAGTGCTGGAGCCTGGGTGATCGGCCAACTCTTCAGCAACTCTGTGAGTAAAATTTCATTTACATTCGCTGTAGATGGCCTTTAGTGTTACAGCCCTTGCAAGTATAGTCTCTGAATCTGCATTGGTGGGCTCTGTGATTTCCTCCACAGCGCCAGCATGGGGCTGGCCGGTTGGCCCCCTGCGGCGGACACAGGGTTGCGGGGCTCGGGGTCACAGTCTTGCCTCTGAAAGGCGCCATTCGGTTCACTGTACTTGCCATGTTGGAGTCCTGGGGTTGTGTCATCATCCTTCTGGAATCGCAGGCCAAGGCCATGAATGCTTGGCTCACGTTAATTGCTTTCTGCAGGGTGACGGTGGTGTACGCAGAGAGCAGCCTGTGAAGGAGGCCTTCGTGGCCGATTCCAATAACAAAGATGTCCCTCAGTGCTTCGGTGAGGTGGTCGCCAAAATCACATGGTGCAGCCAATCGTCTCAGGTCTGCAACATATTTTGTGATTTCTTGGCCTTCGGGCTGCCAGTGTGTGTAGGACCGGTGTCTGGCTGTTAGGATGCTCTCTTTTGGCTTAAGCTGTTCCTATATCATCGTTACGAGCTCCGCATATGTTTTGGTTGTTGTCTTTGCTGGGGCTAGCAAGTCCCTGACGAGGCCATAGACTGTGGGCCCACAACTGCTGAGCAGGATAACTCTGCGCTTATCATCCAGTGAGGTCGGGTTGTCTCCCGCCAGGTCGTTCGCAATGAAAAAATGTTTGAGCCTTTCCACAAAGGCCTCCCAATCTTCCCCCATTGGCGAATTGTTGAAACGTGCTAAAGTTAGCCATTTTCACATGAAAATTTGTAATCTCGTCGCCAGTTATTGTGTCTGTAAGCACTCTAGTAATGACTCCACAAGGCAAGGTATTGTACTTGAACTGTGGTGACCTTAGTCCATTTATTACAGCTCCTGAATGAGGGTTCAGCATGGTGAGCTCCCTTTTATACCTGGTTACCGGTCGTGTACAGGTGACCCCTAGGTCTCCACCAGTTGCATCCTTTGGTAGTACAAGCATAGTGTATACAGTGTGAAGGTACATCCAATAGTCTTATGTAACTGTACATTGAGTGTACAGGGAGTATAGTTATATTATATATCCACAAAACATAGGGAAGTAATAGTATGGGATGCTAACTATACAAATATTGATTGGGACAAATTTAGTGTGAAGGTATAGAGGAAGCGGAATTTTTGAAATGTATTCAAGAGAACTTTTTTAGTCAGTATGTAGCAAGCACAACATGAGAGGGGGCGGTCTTGGATTTAGTTTTGGGGAATGAAGCTGGGCAGGTTGAAGAGGTATGAGTGGGAGAACACTTGGGTGCCAGTGACCATAATTCAGTCAGATTCAAGTTGGTTATGGATAAGGACAAGAATAGGCCTGGAATAAAAGTTCCGAATTGGGGAAAAGCTAATTTTGCTAAGTTAAGGAGTGATTTGGCCATAGTGGACTGGAAATAGCTACTTGTGGGTAAATCAGTGTCAACAGTGGGAGGCATTCAAGGAGGAGATCCGGAAGGCTCAGGCCAAACATGTGCCCTTAAAGAAAAAGGCTGGGAAAAATAATTCTAGAGCCCCCTGGACATCTAGGGACTTACAGGGGAGGATTAAAAAAAAAAGGGACACTTATGTCATATACCCCTGTACCAACGGCTAAATGCATTAGAATCTTTAGAGGAATATAGAAAGTTGAGGCAAAATTAAAAAGGATATTAGGAATGCTAAGAGAAAGCACGAGAAATTCTTGGCCAGTAAAATTAAGGAAAACCCTAAGATGTTCTATAAATATATTAAGAGTAAGAGGGTAACTAAAGAAAGGGTAGGGCCTATTAGAGACCATGAGGGTAATCTTTGTGTGGAGGCGGAAGATGTTGGTAGGGTTCTGAATGAATACATTGCATCTGTTTTCACAAAGGAAAGAGGTAATGCAGATACTGCTATCGAGGAGGAGTGTGATATTCTGGACGAAATAAATATAGCGAGAGAGGAAGTATTAAGGGGTTTAGCAGCTTTGAAAGTAGATAAGTCCCCAGGCCCAGATGAAATGCATCCCAGGCTGTTGAACGATGTAAAAGAGGAAATAGCAGAGGCCTTGACCATCATTTTCCAGTCCTCTTTGGATCTGGGCATGGTGCCGGAGGATTGGAGGATTGCTAATGTAGTACCCTTGTTTAAGAAGGGATAGGCCGAGTAATTATAGGCCTGTCAGTCTAACCTCAGTGGTGGGAAAATTATTGGAAAAAATCCTGAAAGACAGGATAAATCTGCATTTGGAAAGGCAAGGATTAATTCGGGACAGTCAGCACGGATTTGTTAAGGGAAGATCGTGTTTGACTAACCTGATTGAATTTTTTGAGAAGGTAACCAAGAGGGTCGATGAGGGCAGTGCATATGATGTAGTATATATGGACTTTAGCAAAGCTTTTGATAAGGACCCACATTGTAGACTGGTCATGAAGGTTAAAGCCCATGGGATACAGGGCAAAGTGTCAAGTTGGATCCAAAATTGGCTTGGAGTTAGGAAGCAAAGGGTAATGATTGATGGATGTTTTTGTGACTGGAAGGATGTTTCCAGTGGGGTTCCGCAGGGCTCAATACTGGGTCCTTTGCTTTTTGTGGTATGTATCAACAATTTAATTTGAATATAGGGAGTATGATTAAGAAGTTTGCAGACGACACTAAAATTGTCTGTGTGGTTGATAATGAAGAGGAAAGTTATGGGCTGCAGGAAGATATCAATCTACTGGTCAGGTGGGCAGAGCAGTGGCAAATGGAATTTAATTCAGAGAAGTGTGAGGTGATGCACTTTGGGAGGTCTAATAAGAAAAGGGTATACACATTAAGCGTAGACCACTTAATAGTGTAGATGAACAAAGGGATCTTGGAGTGCTTATTCACAGATCCCTGAAAGTAACAGGCCAGGTGGATAAGGTGGTTAAGAAAGCATATGGAATGCTTGCCTTTATTGGCCGGGGCATAGAATATAAGAGCAGGGAGATTATGCTTAAATTGTATAATACTTTGGTTAGGCCACAGCTGGAGTACTGCGTGCAGTTCTGGTCGCCGTATTATAGGAAGGACGTGATTGCACTAGAGAGGGCACAGAGGAGATTTACTAGGATGCTGCCTGGAATGGAGAATCTTAGTTATGAGGACAGATTAGCTATGTTGTGTATGGAGAAAGAGTCAGACTGATCACTGTGAGCTCAAAGTAAAGTGTGACCGTAGTCTTTTATTGCAGGTCTCCAGAGTGCCTCTCCAACCTGTGAAGCCTCCTTAAATACCTGTGCTCCCGAGAGATTATGGGATCCCTTGGGACTCCAGGGGATGAGCCCTCTGGTGGCTATACAGAGTAAATACAAGTATACATATATAACAACACTCCCGCACCCTCCCCCCCGCCTCCCCCCCCCGCTCCCCGTCCCCCCCCAAAGTCAATAGTGTAACTATTTACAATGTGAGTCGATCTGGGCCCCTTCTTGCCTTGGTTGATCGTCTTGGTGTGAAAGCTGGTGTTGTTGAATCATTTGTTGGGCCCTCGTTGGGCTGCTGTGCAGCTGGCCTTGCTGGGCTGCCTGGTGTGTTGGGCCCTGCTGGGCTGCTGTGGATAATGAGTTCTGCTTCGTGGTCAACCGTGGTGCCGGTTGTCACTGGTGTGTATGTTGGGGGATCAAAAAAGATAGGGTCCAAGGTGGGTTGCTCAGGATAGTCCGTGAATCTGAGTTTGATTTGGTCCAAGTGTTTCCGGTGAATGAGTCCATTTGAAAGTTTGACCCGAAACACCCTGCTCCCCTCTTTGGCCACGACAGTGCCGGGAAGCCACTTGGGACCTTGTCCATAATTTAATACAACTACAGGATCATTGATTTCAATCTCATGTGACACATTTGCGCAATCATGGTATGCACTTTGTTGAAGCCGCCTGCTCTCTACCTGTTTATGTAGATCAGGGTGAACTAACGAGAGCCTTGTCTTGAGTGCTCTTTTAACGAGCAGTTCAGCAGGTGGGATCCCAGTGAGCGAGTGGGGTCTCGTTGAGGTAGCTGAGCAGGACTCGGAATAGGTGAGCCTGCAGTGAGCCTTCAGTTACCCTCTTCAAGCCTTGCTTGATGGTTTGCATTGCTCTCTTTGCTGACTGCTTTAAATGGGGCAGATGTGACATGTTTGATCCCGTTACGTGTCATGAATTCTTTGAACTCAGCACTGGTAAAACATGGCCTATTGTCGCTCACCAGGACATTGGGTAGGCCGTGTGTGGCAAACATGGCCCGCAGGCTTTCAGTAGTGACAGCGGACGTGCTAGCCAACATTATCTCACATTCAATCCACTTGGAGTGCACATCTACAACCACAAAGAACATTTTACCCAAGAACGGGCTTGCATAGTCGGCGTGTACCCTAGACCATGGTTTGGAGGGCCAAGACCATAAACTTAGCAGCGCCTCCCTGGGTACATTGCTTAACTGTGAGCATGTATTACATCTGTGAATACAGGACTCTAAGTCCGCATCGATACCGGGCCACCACACGTGGGATCTGGCTATCGCTTTCATCATGGGTGGGTACTCTGGAGGTCATTGATGAAGGTGCCTCTGCCCTTCTTGGGGACCACGATCCGATTGCCCCACAGAAGGCAGTCTGCCTGTATAGACATTTCATCCTTGCGCCGCTGGAACGGCTTAATCTCTTCCTGCATTTCCACTGGGACACCGGACCAGCTCCCGTGAAGCACACAGCTTTTGACTAGAGATAATAAGGGGTCCTGGCTTATCCAGGTTTTGATCTGCCGGGCAGTGACGGGTGATTGCTCTCATCAGTTGTTGTGTATGGAGAAATAGTCAGACTGAACACTGTGAGCTCAAAGTAAAGTGTGACCATAGTCTTTTATTGCCAGTCTCCAGAGTGCCTCTCCAATCTGTGAAGCCTCCTTAAATACCTGTGCTTCCAAGGGATTAGGGGATGAGCCCTCTGGTGGCTGTACACAGTAAATACAAGTATACATATACAGCAGGATAGGCTGGGTTTGTTCTCATTGGAACAGAGGAGATTGAGAGGAGACCTCATTGAGGTGTACAAAATAGGGGCCTGGGCATAGTGGATAGTAAGGGTCTATTTCCATTGGTGGAGGGATCTATTACAAGGCGGCATAGTTTTAAGGTGGTTGGTGGAAGGTTTAGAGGGGATTTGAGTGGGGGCTTCTTTACGCAGAGGGTTGTGGGGATCTGGAACTTGCTGCCTGGAAGAGCGGTGGATGCAGAAACCCTCACCACTTTTAAGAGATGGTTGGATGGGCACTTAAAGTGCAGTAACCTGCAGGTTTACGGACCTAGAGCTGGCAATTGGGATTAGACTGGATGACGGTGCAGATATAATGGTAAGTACTACAGGGAATCGAATACGGTCAGGGTGATCTCCTGGACTAGTTTTGATCGCCTGGATGGGTCGGAGAAGAATTTCCCAGATTTTTTCTTCCTAAATTGGCCTGGGTTTTTATCTGGTTTTTGCCTCTCCCAGGAGATCACATGGCTCCGGTTGGGGAGGAGTATAGAATGTTTCAGTATAAGGGGTGTCGCAGTTGTGTGAGGTGGACTGGTTGGGCTGGGTGCTTTTTGCCTTTCTGTCATTGTTCATAGATTTATATATAACCTTTAGGGCTGCTGACCAAGGGCCGTGCGGCTCTTTGTCGGCTGGCACGGACACGATGGGCCGAAGTAGCCTCTTTCTGCACTGTAAATTTCTATGTTTTTATGTTTCTATAGAGCATTGGTATCCGAAATTGGCCCTTGTTGTGCCTATTTTATGTCCATAAAATGGGCCGAGATCCAATTTCTACATCATAGTGTCCCAACGCATTAAAAACATGAAATTTGAATGTATCAACCTTAATTTTGATTCATATTTATGTCTTTCTTTATAGTATTTTGACAAGACTTGAACAGGACTGTACTCAACAAGAACTACCAATCTCACACATGTTCTCTGTACAAGCCTTGACAAGTAAATGATCAAGCACAGATCTAGAAATATCCACTGGGAGCAAAACCTCTTCTCAATGGCTACTAGTCGCAATGCTATATCTCTTTGACGTAGAGTCCATTCAGGAATTTTGTTCCTTCTCTGTTACTTTCATGGCCTCAGAATACCCACAGAGAATAACCTGAGTCTGTTCTTCATGGGTGAAAAAATACAACTCTCCGTAAGAATTAAAAAAAATCTCTGCATGGATCACTGAGAATAAACAGTATCTGTGAAATTGTTGAGAATTTCAGTCATATGTGAGTAACATCGTAAACTTGGGAGTTCTCAATATGGTTGGGGAAAATCTGTAAAGTTAACCTTATGCAACTTCGGTGTATGTTTTCAGGGAATATAACAGCCTTGTGATGTGAAATTCAATTAGAAACATGGAAAAGGGAAGTTTAAAGATTAGCATGCAGCTAATGAGAAATAAGTATATGTGCGGCGATTAAAAATTATTTAACTACAGGCAACTCTCGATTATCCGGGTCCCTCGGGGATTGGGCTATGCCGCGTAAACGATTTCTCCGTTAGAGCGATTGACATTATAAAGTTAAAACCTGATGCCTTCCCGGGCTGAAAGGACCTCGGATGCACCGGCCCGATGCCATCCTGGGCCAAAATTTTAAATCCTGTTACAATGGTTTCCCGTTGGATCCGTGTGCGGATAATCGAGAGTTGCCTGTTGTTTCATTATCCAATGGATAGCTGTCGGTCTCTAAATTGTCAGATTGCTTGTCCGACATCCAGTTCTGGATGAGCAGAAATTTTCTCCAATTGACTATCGGGAAGATCGAAGCCATTGGTTTTGGTCCCCGCCACAAACTCCGTTCCCTTAGCCACTGACTCCATCCTTCTCCTAAACTTCTATTTGAGGATGAACCAGACTGTTCGCAACCTTGGTGTCATATTTGACCCTGAAATGAGCTTTTGACCACATATCCGCAGCCTACTTCCACCTCCGTAACATTGCCCGTCTCAGCCCTTGCCTCAGCTCATCCTCTGCTGAAGCTCTCATCCAAACCTTTGTTTACTCTAGACCTGACTATTCCAACGCACTCCTGGCTGACCTCCCACACTCTACCTTATGTAAACTAGAGGTGATCCAAAACTCGGCTGCCCATGTCCTAACTCACACCAAGCCCCGCTCATACATCACCCCTGTGCTCGCCGACCTACATTGGCTCCCGGTTAACCAAGCCTTGATTTCAAAATTCTCATCCTTATTTTCAAATCCCTCCATGACCTCACCCCTCCCTATCTCTGTAATCTGCTCCAGCCCCACAACTCCCCGAGATGTCTACGCTCCTCTAATACTGCCCTCTTGAGCATCCCTGATTATAATCGCTCAACCATTGGTGGCCGTGCCTTCTGTTGCCTCGGCCCTAAGCTCCGGAATTCCCTGCCTAAACCTCTCTGCCTCGTTACCTCTCTTTCCTCCTTCAAGACGCTTCTTAAAACCTACCACTTTGGCCAAGCCTGCCCTAATTTCTCCTTATGCGGCTCGGTGTCAAATTAAAACAAAAAATCTCATAACGTTTCACTACATTAAAGGTGCTATATAAATGAAAGTTGTTGTTGTTGTTGAATTTGAAAAGTATTCTGCACTGTGACTGATAAACTAGAGTGTTAATTATCTGGGTGCTGGAGAGGGAAATTATTCTTTACCCCTGTGGAATAAATTGAGAATTTTGTTTGAGCCAATGAATTACGTTGTTCACCAAATGTTAGAAACCATCAATTCTCAAAGACACTTCTTACTTAGAAATAGAATAATATCAGTAATCAGACGCTATACTTATGAAGAAAGAGTCAAAAAGTTGGGGCTTTTCATTAGAACAGTGAAGGTTAAGAAAATATTTAATTGAGTTTTACAAAATTATGAAAGATTTTGAAAAGATAAATAGTGAAAATAGTGAATGGTTGGCAAATCAGTAACAAGAGGCATAGATTTAGGGTCATCACTAGAAAACCAAAGGGGGAAGTAAGAAGATTCTTTCTCACAGTGAGTTATTGGGACATAAAATGCTTTACTACAAGTGGCTATTGAGGCGGAGACTATAACGTCATTTATTATGTATTTGAAAAGAATGTAAAAGGATGAAGGGGAAGGTATGGAAATAGAGCAGGTAGCTGCAATTGAAGAGTGAGCATCTGCATTGACCCAGTGAACCAGTCATCTCATCTATGAGGACCTACAATCAACGCTGGATTGATCATATGTGGGTGGTTGTATGTATGAAGTCTTGTAAGATTATTGGTGCACTGCTTGAGGTTGGGGTTTTGAATCTGTCTTGAGAAAAATAAAATGTTAAATGATAGCTCGTGTGTCTTGTGTAATTGCACATAAGCTTCAAGTCCGGACTTTATAGGGCCCAAAATTGGCCGATGAATAAGGTCCGCCCATTTCTGGCAGTATGCCGGCGGTGCATCGCTTCAAACCGCTGGCATATCGCCGAGACCGAAGATGACAAAATTGGTAAAAAAAAATGTCAACGTAATGTCGGCGGTATGCCAATGGTCTGTAGCGGGTGGTATGTAATCTAGTAGTCAATCCAGATCAATGGATGGGGCGGCAGTGAACTGCACATGTGCGATTTTTTTTGGTTTCCGTTTCTTTTACAGAAACGTTTTACCCGCGATTTCGGGGGTCAGGGGTCACCCGCGCATGCGCAGTGACTTGAAGAGGAGGGAGAGAGAGTGACAAGTAGCAGCAAGCTAGTCCACGGGCAATGACTTTAAAAACAGAGTTAAAAAATATTCCTAACAACTAATAATTCTACAGTTTGAGGAATAAGAAGACATATTTTACAAAGCAAAAATCAAAACAACAGAAATATTGTGGAAATGTTAAAAAAAAATCAAAGCGCAGAAACATCAAAAAGGACGGAAGGTTGAGGGCACTGACAAGAGGATCAACGCAGTGTTTTTTTATGTGTGTGTGTGAGATCCTGTGTGTCTGCAATGTTAAATGGATTGAAGATTTTTACTTTAATTTACTTTACTTTCTGTAGAAGAAGACATTTGCAATAGCAGCCGATCAGCGGCATACAGGGGGAGGACCCACAACCCAGGAGCCTCTGACTGACATCGAGATCCGTGCCCTGTCCCTGGTCAGGGATAGCAACCATGCCACCACCGGCATTGGAGCTGACCCACTCACACAGGATGGTAAGTGAATAAAATGCAGTCTGTGTTGCGGTCCTCTCATGTCATGTAATGTAACTAACTGTAATGTTGGCCTGATGTAATGTAATGCAAGTTTATTGTACTGTAATGTTGGCCTCATGTGATGTACTGCTGCAATGAGGGCACTCAGCACCTCAAGTCTCGTCGCCGAGAGCATGCAGAAATCAAGTGCAGGCAGCGGAAGGAGCGTGTGGCAAACCAGTCCCACCCACCCCTTCCCTCATATGACTATCTGTTCCACCTGTGACAGAGTCTATGGTTCTCATATTGGACTGTCCAGCCACCTAAGAACTCATGTTAAGAGTGGAAGCAAGTCTTCCTCGATTCCGAGGGACTGCCTATAATGATGATGATGATGTTGGGGGCATGTAACGCAATGCATATATGTATTGTTTGTCTGTGATATGTAATGCAGAACTGCAGCAATGTGGACATTTAAGTAAGACTGCGATAAGTCACTGTATTATGTACTCATGTAACCCTGACCCCTCCCCTGGTGCCAAGTTTTTAAAAATGTTGTTTTGTACTTCCAGACTTGATGATTCAGACCACACTGACACAGATGACAGACCCACTGCCTCCACCTCTGGTGTCACCCAGCCCGCTCCCGACTTCACCACTGGCAGAGATGAGGAAGACGAAGAGGAACAGGCAGCTAGTGGAGGTGGGGTGGAGACGGAGGAGGATACACCAGCTCCATGTGGGACAGCTGGAACATCCTCCACCACGATGTCTGTATTCAGGGGATTCCCCAATGGCTCCTCTGATTCTGCGGGACCAAGCCTTGTGCAGCAAGGCAACCCCAGTGTTGCAGCGCCTTTGCTGCAGCGACGGAGGTTGATGCAGCAAAGGTCCGTTACTGTAGGCGTGTACCAGGACATGGTGCGTCTATCACAGGCCAGTGGTTAACATAGATCGCGAGCTGCTCAAGGCCATGACTACAATAGCCGCAAACATCGCAGCTCTATCAGAGCGGCAGTCGGAGGATATGTCGCATATGATCACCGCGATGGAGTGGACCGCCGACGCCATCGAAGCCATGCGGCAATCGACAGGATCGAGACATGGCGCGAAACCCCTCCCTGTGCCATAGTAGTCAGGTCGACAGCACCTGAGGGTGGGGAGCTGACATCATCTCCCAGCCCTGAAGCATCGCCTTCCACATCGCGAGCTTCTCCTGAGGGCCCACTTATTGCACCTGCAATGTCTGACCCCCAATGACAGCAACAGCACTCAGGGTGCGGTGCTGCATGCCGGCTTGGTACCAGCACAGAAAGGTCCAGGCTCAGGGGCACTGGGAAAAGGAAGGGCGGGAGTAAGAAAGTGGGGAATAGTCCTAAGGGTACTGTAGCACGTGGTCGAGGCCGGGAGCGAGGTCGTGGCCGAGGCCAGTAAAGGGTCTTTTTGTTGTACTTGTTCATTAAATAATTGAAGTTTGATTTGTAAAAGTTTATTCAAGTTGAAAAGTCTAGTTAAAGTTGTTATTAAAGTAATTAAAGTTTTGTTAAAGTTGTTATTAAAGTTGTTAGAGTTGTTTTATAGTTATAAGTTTTAAACTTTTGGAGTAACAGTCATCAGGGTAAAGCCTCCTCCTCCTCATCAGTCTGCGACCTCCTCCACTACCCTTATAACTCTGCTCAATAAACCTTCTCACATTTGGTTTCTCCATTAGACAGGTTGTCAGCAATACAGGCCGAGATAGTACAGGCCCCATTCTTTTTAAATCTCCACAATATTTTTCGATGAAAGAAATGTAACTAAAATGCCTTCTCTCTTAATAAGTTACTCAGGAACAATAAAAATATCTACTCCACTGAAAATCACACTGTAAAATCGCTGTTCACCTCAGAAACACAGAAGTGATGCTTTAGCTGACAGTTCCCGATTTCCAAAATGGCGGATCCATGCACTCCGCCCATTCCTGCCCAGTTAACATCACGTAAAACCATATTTTCCAGGACGGTATGCAGCTCCGGTGGTATGTCAGCGGTAGCGATGAAAATCGGAAATTTTGGGAGGTATGCAGGTGGTCCTGCATGGCGGACAGTGTGCATTCCACTCGGAGATATGTCAGTGATAAATATTCCACCGAGCTATATGTCGGTGGTATGTAGGTAAGGGGTGGTATGTCGACCAATTTTGGGCCCATAACCTGTAAGACAGGGCGAGGGTTAATTCCACACATCTTACACCGTTTACTCCCAAGTAGAGATTTTGTCAGGGTCATATTGACCTGATAGAAACCTGATTTTCAGCAATGTGTGAGGCTCCTGCCTAACTCAGATGGGCACCTCACCCCAGAGAAAACAAGCATGTTTAAATTGCAGACAAGCATGAATGGAGTTGGTATTTCACCCGCTCTGTTTCAATTGCCCCTCATCCCAGTTTCCATCTGACGGGGGAAGCTAAAATTTCCACCTTCTTTAGTTAAAGTAAATACTTCTGCATTACAGTTTCATTGGGCTGACGAGGGCAATCTGTCAAACCTTTAATTTCATGGAATTGACTAGAGATTTAGCATTGTCTTCAGGAGTTACAGATCAGTCCAATATATTTGGAGCTGGATTTTCGTGTTTGGGGGCTTTTTGGATGAAAACGGTAGCGATACATGAAAATTACCGTTTGTGCTTCACCTACGATTTTAAGCCGAACTTTCGGCCTTTGCGGCATGTGTAAGGGAGGCTTTGCACAAGCATTTGCGGCGCAAAACGTGATCCTCACCAACTTTGGGACGGGTCGTTTGCTCTGCAAGAGAGGCCTTGGGAAGGGGAAAAAAATTCCAAAAAACATTCCAAAAACATTTACAAGACCCTGAACTAAGTAATCGCTGCAAAAAAATAAATAAATAAAAACTTTAACTTACCTTTTTTGCAGGTTTTCTGACTTATCGCTGCTGGCAGGGCTGCACCGACAGGTTTGACCTGTCGCTATTCTGGGCGCGGCGTACGGGTCGGGAAAGCGCTGAAGTTTGATCGTCAAAGGCAATCGGAGTCGTTGCACATCGGCGCACCTCTCCCCGGTGGTACTTGGAAGCGGCGCCACAAACAGGTATCCGAGGATCCCGCCCGGGCTTTGCGACCGGGCTTTCGCTGCGGAGGGTCAAATTGCGGGGAAAACACGGTAGCAAACCTCTCAAAAATCCGGCCCAAGGCCTCAAGTTCTCAGGTATTTTTGTTTTCAAATTATTAACTAAATTCTAGTGGGCTGGTGCAGTTCAGCTGCAATCCTCCCAGTTAACTCTATTTTACCAAGCAGGAAGTAAGCCTTCAGTACTGCAAAGGACTTGAGGCCCAATTTTAACCGGAAGTGGGAATTAGGTAGGCAGTGCAGGAGGCAACGTGAGCAGCAAACTCCTTGGCTTCAGCAGCGTGAGGCCCAGGCTATTTTCAAACCTGGGCCTCATTTTCACGCTGGGTGGGAGGCGGTAGCTGGCCAGTGGGCGGGTACTGGAATATTTTGGGCAACAAGAGGACACCAGCTGGCATCAAAGGAACAGTCGCCGTCAACAAGGTAAGCCGTGGTGAGCGGGTTTCAGTCAGGGAAGGCCTAAACTTTCCTTAAAGGCCTGAAGGCCACTCCTGCTCCTCATGGCTCCACAAGGAAAGTAAAATAATAAAACTTAACTGCTTCTGGCAACGGATCCTCTTCCTGCCGTCTTCACCTGGATTCAGGTGGGCATCCTTGCCACCTGCTCAGAATAACAGGATAAAATAGAAAACAGTGAGATCAGTGTGCGGTATTAGCGGGTAAGTCACCTGGCCGATTTTAACTGTCTGTCCGCTTTCTGCTGGGTGGATAGGGTTAAAATTGCTCCTTTGATCATCGACCAAACAATAGCTTTAACAAATGTATTTTCTAGTCAGACAGATGTTTTGAAAAAATAGTTGCTGAAATGCATTTAAATAGTTTTGTCTGAATGTTCAAGCCTCAATAGTACCCATCGCCATCCCTGCCTCAGCCCATCTGCTGTTGAAACCCTCCTCCATATCTCTGTTACCTCCAAACTCGTCTATTCCAATGCTCCCCTGGCCAGCCTCTCATCTTACACCCTCCATAAACTTGAGCTCATCGAAAACTCAGCTGCCTGTATCCTAACTGGCACTGTTCCATTCGCCAATCATCATCGGCAGTCCCTTGAATCGAGGATGACTTGCTTCCACCTCAAAAAGTTCACAGGTGTTTCAATGATGACCTAAAATTCCAGGTCCGAACTAAATCTTGAAGGGTGGAAGATGCCTGTGCTTGGATTTTTTTAGCGTGTGGTGACCGTTGCACACCAGCCACCACACGGGCTTGACAGAGCTAGGTCTTGGTCCAGTAGCAAGGATTAACCAGGATGACTGGAGACCTGCTCTGCTGCACGGACCTAGTGAGCACACATATCGCAGTATGGGCTGGCCCATGCTGCCCCTGGGCCCTCGCCTCTTCTGGGCCCCGAACTCACACCTCTTCTGGGCCTTGATCACGTCCCTCTACAATCTCTCGCCACTCCTTCGCCCCGATCTCGCTGCTCCTGCAGTACCTGCCCACGCTTCAATCACCGACCTGGACCTTGGTGACGTCCCTTTTCACTGCCGTTGCTCTCCTGCTCCAGCACGTGCTGCTCCCTGGAGTGGTATGCCGCCACACTGCTCCTTCCGCTCCCCGGCCTGCTCCGATGGTGCTCGCAGGCTGGGGGCCTCTCCCAACACCCGTGTGCTCGCTGACGTACATCAGTCCCAGTCCAGCAACGCCTCAATTTTAAAATTCTCAGCCTTGTGTTCAAATCCTTCCCTGGCCTTGACCCTCCTTATCTCTGCAATCTCCTCCAGCGCTGCAACCCTCCGAGAACACTGCATTCTTCTTATGCATCCACGATTTCCTTCGCCCCATCCTCCCTTCAGCTATCTTGGCCCTAAACTCTGAAATTCCCCTTCTGAACCTCTCCACCTCTCTCTTCCTTTAAGCCTCACTTTAAAACCTAGCTCTTTGACCAAGCTTTCGCTCACCTGTCCTAATATCTCCTTATGTGGCTCGGTGTCAAATTTGATCTCATAAGGCGCTGTATGAATGCAAGTTGTTGTTGTTTATTGCATACAGTGAGAAATTAGAATTCTTATTGCATTTTTAGTCTTGCATGTGCGCGCTTATGAAAGTTCTGATGTACCACACCAGCATCATTAAGTTCTAGTTTTTAAGTATCAGAGGCTGGAATTTTATTATACTTGTTTCTCACTACTTCTTTGGAAATCCCCAATGGGACAATGTTTCGTTTCGATAAGGAAGAAGTTATAATTAGGCAGTGTGAACATGTAGGGAGGGACTCTAAAACTGAATCTAGCTGCGGGAAATAACTGATGCAGCAGAGAGTGTCATTGTTCATAACAGGTTCTCAAAACAAAATTCCTTTTTTTGAAAATCACAAAATTGTTTGCGATTAAAAAGCGATTAACTGAGAATGGATCTATATTTCATGTCAGTTTATTTTCTGACTTACATTCTTGTGGTAAACTTTGTGCTCACCAAGGTGACAGATACTGCACTGGACAAAGGACCCAACCTTAAAGAGCATATTCCCTCTGCATTATGAATGTCCCATTTCTCATACAATCCATATCTATGGATGTATTAATGTCCACTAGCAACTCCTCAATTCATTTCACTTATGTAAAGTCCTGTCCCCTCAGTACAGATTCACACGAGGCATGTAGTGAAGTCAAGGTCACTCTGGACCTGCACCTTTATTTCCAGCTCTGGAATGCTGCACTTGCCTGAGACCTGTGGTTATATATCTGTCTCTTGCAAGTGCACCCCCGGTGGTAAGGTATGCTGGTGGTTACAGGTCATATCTTATTACAGTCATGTATAGCATGTTGGGATACAGTTATATATAATAATGTAAGATACATGACATCACCCTCCCCCAAGGTCTTATTGTCTTTATAAGTTCAGTCTCTCAGGTGGTCTACGCTCTCGCGTGGAGCGTCTGAGTTGTGGTTCAATTGTTTGCCTTGGTGTCTGTTTTTCTTTGGGTGTAGTTGCTGGTATCTTGCCTGGGCTGTCTGTTTCAATTGGTGTGATTGTTGTTGACTCGCCTGGGCTGTCTGTTGGGATTGCCCTTTCCTCAGGTTGTTTCCTCTGTCTGTCTACCAGGTGTGGTGCGAGTTCCACATTGTCGTCTGCCTCTGGTTCCGCAGTGCTGTTGGTAAATCTGCTTTTGACTTGGTCTACATGCCTCCGGCAGGTTTTGCCATTGTCCATTTGTACTACCAGTAGTCTGTTTCCTTCCTTGCCCGTTACTGTCCCTGCAAGCCATTTGGGACCCCTGCCATAGTTTAGTACAAACACTTTGTCCCCTATCTCATTCCATCTCCCCCTCCAATTTCTGTCATGGTACTCAGTCAGTTTACGGCGATTTGCCTCAACAATTTTGTGCATGTCTGGGAGGATTAATGAGAGCCTTGTTTTTAAAGTCCTTTTCATCAACAGTTGCGCGGGGGGGGATCCCAGTCAGTGAGTGCGGACGAGATCTGTATGCCAACAGCAGTCACAACAGGCGACCCTGCAGCGTGGGACCTTGGATTTTAAGCATGCCTTGTTTAATGATTTGCACTGCTCTCTCCGCCTGGCCATTGGAGGCCGGCTTGAACGGTGCCGTCTTGACGTGATTTATGCCGTGGTCAATTATAAAGTCTTGGAATTCTGCGCTGGTGAAGCACGGACCATTGTCACTGACTAATATGTCAGGGATTCTGTGCGTTGCAAACATGATTGCGAGGCTCTCCACAGTAGTGGAGGTTGTGATTGAGTTTAAAATGGTGCATTCGATCCACTTTGAAAATGCATCTACAACTACGAGGAACATTTTGCCCATGAATGGGCCCGCATAGTCTACGTGCACCCGCGACCACGGTTTGGTAGGCCAGGGCCAGGGGCTCAGTGGAGCCTCCCTGGGGGCATTGCTGAGTTGGGCACAAATGGTGCACCTTCGGACGCAGAGCTCCAAGTCCGCGTCAATACCAGGCCACCAGACGTGGGATCTGGCTATGGCCTTCATGAGAACGATCCCCGGGTGTTCGCAGTGGAGCTCCCAGACAAATGCCTCTCTGCCTCGCAGAGGCATGACTACTCGGCTGCCCCACATCAGGCAGTCTGCTTGTAGTGATAGCTCATGGATGCACCTGTGAAAGAGTTTTAATTCCTCGGGGCAGGCATCGCGAGCCTCTGCCCAGTCACCGGTTAGGACACATCTTTTTATTAAGGATAACGTGGGGTCACTGGCTGTCCAGGTTCTGATTTGGAGAGCCGTCATGGGCGAACTTGTGGACTCAAAGGCATTGATTGCCATGACTATCTCACAGTCCTGTTCGTCAGATACTTCCGTGGTCGCCAGGGGTAGCCTGCTGAGTGCATCGGCACAGTTGTCTGTACCTGGTCTGTGCCTTATGGTATAGTCGTAGGACGGCCAGCATGAGTGCCCACCGTTGAATTCGCGACGAGGCGTTGCCGCTTATTGCATTGCTCTCGGATAGGAGGGAGGTGAGGGGCTTGTGGTCGGTTTCTAACGCGAACTTGGCCCCGAAAAGGTATTGGTGCATCTTTTTGACACCGTACACGCACGCGAGCACCTCCTTCTCTACCATTCTGTACCCGCGAAAGTGACCTGGAAGCATAAGCTATGGGTTATAATTTGCCCGCACGATTGACATGTTGCAAAACGCACCTAACCCCATACGCTGATGCATCGCATGTGAGAACTAGCTTACCTGGATCAAAGAAAGTCAAAACACTGTTGGAACACAGAAGGTTGCGTGCCTTATTGAAGGCGCGTTCCTGGGCGTCCCCCCAAAACCAATTGCACCCCTTCCTGAGTAGCACGTGGAGAGGCTCCAGCAGCGTGCTTAAGTTCTGCATAAAGTTCCCAAAGTAATTGAGTAGCCCGAGAAAGGCGCGCAGTTCTGAGACATTCCGGGGCCTAGGTGCCAGGTGAAATGCTTCTGTTTTGGACTCTGTTGGGCGGATTCCATCAGCGGCAATCCTTCTGCCCAAAAATTCAACCTCGGGTGCGAGAAACAGGCACTTGGATTACTTGACTCGTAGGCCTACCCGATCTAACCGCTTTAGTACTTCCTCCAAATTACGGAGATGGGAGTCGGTGTCCCTGCCCGTGATAAGTATGTCGTCTTGAAATACAACCGTCCCCGGGATGGACTTGAGCAGACTCTCCATGTTGTGCTAGAATATGGCAGCTGCCGACCTGATGCCGAATGGGCATCGATTGTACATGAAAAGGCCTCGATGTGTGTTGTGGTGGTGAGTAGCTTGGATTCCTCGGTCAATTCTTGCGTCATATACGCAGATGTGAGGTCTAATTTTGAGAAATGTTTACCTCCAGCCAATGTGGCAAATAAGTCCTCCGCTCTGGGCAGCGGGTACTGGTCCTGCAAGGAAACTGTGTTTATGGTAGATTTGTAGTCCCCACAGATTCGTACGGATCCATCAGGCTTCATGATTGGGACGATGGGACTTGCCCAGTCGCTAAATTCCACAGGTGATATAATGCCTTCCCGCAGAAGCCTGTCGAGTTCGTGTTCAATCTTTTCCCTCATCACATAGGGTACAGCTCTGGCCTTGTGATGGACCGGTCTAGCATCCTGTGTGATGTAGATTTTGACTTTTGCCCCTTTGAAAGTGCCCACACCTGGCTGAAAGAGATGTTCAAATCACTTTATACCTGTTGAGCAGGAGGTCCGTTCCTCTAATGACATGGCATGGACATCATCACATTTCCAGTTTAGTTTTGCCAGCCAGCTGGGGGGTCTCCGGGGACAATCCACAGGGAAAGTCGGTTCACTGTCCCTTTGTGTGTGACAGCGAGCATGGCGCTGCCGAGGACTGGTACGATTTCTTTGCTATACGTCATAAGTGTGGTGTCGACCCTTGTGAGTTTTGGTCTGTCTCTTTTATGCGGCCACAGTTGTTCAAATTGTTGAGTGCCCATGAGAGATTGACTCGCTCCTGTATCCAGCTCCATGTTGACAGATATCCCGTTGAGTAGGACCCCCATCATTATAGGAGGCGTCCTGTCGTAGGAGCAGCGGCCATTGATCGTGTTGACCCGCTGTACCTCGGTGTCCTGGGTACTGTCCCCACCGTCTTCTGGTCCGCTTTCCAACCCATCCGATTCGTAAACCAGCTGAGTTGCCGTTTTTTTGCACATGCGGGCCAAATGCCCTGTATATTCACAGTTCCTGCAAACAGCCTGCTGAAATCGACATTCCATTGATGAGTGCCCACCCCCACACCTCCAGCACAGACTGCTTGCAAAGAATGAGCTGTGTCTGGCTGATCTCTCTTGAGCTTTTCTCAGTTTGTAGTTGATTGCTCGCATTGTGGGTTGATGAGGTGTGAACGGCCGTTCCTGTGGCCCCTGATGGCTTCTGTTGCCACTGCTTGCTGTCGAAAGCCTGTTCTGCTGGTTTTGTCTGTGTGTGGGGGTAGCAGCTTTTCTAATGCTGTGAACTCCTTGTTCCATTATTTCGTTAGTTGTCGTACCTGCATTGTACTTTTCATCTGATCCGTTGTTCGCAATTCTGTGGATTCTGTAATCCCGTAACCCGTCGCCACTGTAAAGTCCTGCCCCCTCAGTACAGATTCACACGAGGCATGTAGTGAAGTCAAGGTCACTCTGGACCTGCACCTTTATTTCCAGCTCTGGAATGCTGCACTTGCCTGATACCTGTCTCTTGCATGTGCACCCCGGTGGTAAGGTATGCTGGTGGTTACAGGTCATATCTTCTTACAGTCATGTATAGCTTGTTGGGATACAGTTATATATAATAATGTAAGATACATGACAACTTAGAACTCTAATAGCCAACAAAGAAATTAGATTTCCATCCCATTAGCCAGGACTAGATTCAAATCCCAGATTATAGAGAAAAAAGGGACATTCTTCTAACCTTTAAGGTAGATTTTAACCAACTTGCCTGGCATGAATGAGTTGTTAAAATAGTCGGCGGGGTGGGGGGGGGAGGGGCGGCGAGGGGGTGTTGTGTTGTGCTGTGTTGTGTTCCCGACGTGTTCTTGCACCCATTCCCTGACATCTTAACTCACCTCAAAGCAGGCATGAGGTACTACAGTTATACAGGGCCTTGGTGAGATCGCACCTATAGTATTGTGTGCAGTTTTGGTCTCCTTACCTAAGCAAGGATATACTTGCCATAGAGGGAGTGCAGCGAAGGTTCACCAGACTGATTCCTGGGATAGCAGGACTGTCGTCTGAGGAGAGATTGGGTCGACTAGGCCTGTAGCCACTAGCGTTTAGAAGAATGAGAGGGGATCTCATTGAAACGTATAAAATTCAGACCGGGTTTGATAGACGGGATTCGGGGAGGATGTTTCCCCTGGCTGGGAAGTCTAGAACAAGGGGTCACAGTCTCAGGATACAGGGTAGGAAATTTAGGACCAAGATGAGGAGAAATATTTTCACTCAGAGGATGGTGAACCTGTGGAATTGTCGACCACAGAAGGCTGTAGAAGCCAAGTCACTGAATATATTTAAGAGGGAGATAGATAGATTTCTAGAAACAAAATGCATCAAAGGATATGGGGAAAAAGCTGGAATATGGTGTCAAGATAGAGGATTAGCCATGATCATATTGAATGGCAGTGCAGACTCGAAGGGCTGACTAATATAAGACTACTGCTCCTATTTTCTATGAGAGGGCCGTCCGCTCCAGGCAGATGGGGGCCTACTTTACATTCAAAAGTTGCAGCCTGATGATGTCATTGGTGCCACGACACCATTTTAACTCAAATATTTGGGAGGCCCTCATGAGGCTAAAGACGACAGGAAGACCTGGCACCAGTCAGCTGAATTACCAGAAGAGGCCAATAATTCCCTTGATTTATCTTTTCTGAGGAGCGCAACCCCCAGCCCCGCAAGGAAATCTTTGGGCCTCCAGACCCGGCCTTCCCTCTCCCTCTCAATGACGGCGCCTCCTGTAAAACCCTAAAATCTAGTTTTAACATCATGCCATAATCCATTCCCTTGGGTACCCAATGTCCTCTTGCTCCTGCCAGCTGGAACCGCCTTCACTCCAGTCAAGAGACAGCTGTACCCCATGCTAATGAGGCCTCGGCCTCTGCCTCACATTCAACTCTTCCCGCCCTGCAGCCGCCCACCCACCCCAAATTCAAATCGACCCTCCTGTGTCACAGTCTCATTGTTTAATCAATGAGACCAATTGAACAAGTACTTTGGTTCGGTATTCACGAAGGAGGACACGAACAACCTTCCGGTTATAAAAGGGGTCGGGGGGTCTAGTAAGGAGGAGGAACTGAGGGAAATCCTTATTAGCCGGGAAATTGTGTTGGGGAAATTGATGGGATTGAAGGCCGATAAATCCCCAGGGCCTGATGGACTGCATCCCAGAGTACTTAAGGAGGTGGCCTTGGGAATAGTGGATGCGTTGACAGTCATTTTCCAACATTCCATTGACTCTGGATCAGTTCCTATGGAGTGGAGGGTAGCCAATGTAACCCCACTTTTTAAAAAAGGAGGGAGAGAGAAAACAGGGAATTATAGACCGGTCAGCCTGACATCGGTAGTGGGTAAAATGATGGAATCAATTATTAAGGATGTCATAGCAGTGCATTTGGAAAGAGGTGACATGATAGGTCCAAGTCAGCATGGATTTGTGAAAGGGAAATCATGCTTGACAAATCTTCTGGAATTTTTTGAGGATGTTTCCAGTAGAGTGGATAAGGGAGAACCAGTTGATGTGGTATATTTGGACTTTCAGAAGGCGTTCGACAAGGTCCCACACAAGAGATTGATGTGCAAAGTTAGAGCACATGGGATTGGGGGTAGTGTACTGACATGGATTGAGAACTGGTTGTCAGACAGGAAGCAAAGAGTAGGAGTAAATGGGTACTTTTCAGAATGGCAGGCAGTGACTAGTGGGGTACCGCAAGGTTCTGTGCTGGGGCCCCAGCTGTTTACACTGTACATTAATGATTTAGATGAGGGGATTAAATGTAGTATCTCCAAATTTGCGGATGACACTAAGTTGGGTGGCAGTGTGAGCTGCGAGGAGGATGCTGTGAGGCTGCAGAGCGACTTGGATAGGTTAGGTGAGTGGGCAAATGCATGGCAGATGAAGTATAATGTGGATAAATGTGAGGTTATCCACTTTGGTGGTAAAAACAGAGAGACAGACTATTATCTGAATGGTGACAGATTAGGAAAAGGGGAGGTGCAAAGAGACCTGGGTGTCATGGTACATCAGTCATTGAAGGTTGGCATGCAGGTGCAGCAGGCGGTTAAGAAAGCAAATGGCATGTTGGCCTTCATAGCAAGGGGATTTGAGTACAGGGGCAGGGAGGTGTTGCTACAGTTGTACAGGGCATTGGTGAGGCCACACCTGGAGTATTGTGTACAGTTTTGGTCTCCTAACCTGAGGAAGGACATTCTTGCTATTGAGGGAGTGCAGCGAAGGTTCACCAGACTGATTCCCGGGATGGCGGGACTGACCTATCAAGAAAGACTGGATCAACTGGGCTTGTATTCACTGGAGTTCAGAAGAATGAGAGGGGACCTCATAGAAACATATAAAATTCTGACGGGGTTAGACAGGTTAGATGCAGGAAGAATGTTCCCAATGTTGGGGAAGTCCAGAACCAGGGGTCACAGTCTAAGGATAAGGGGTAAGCCATTTAGGACCGAGATGCGGAGGAACTTCTTCACCCAGAGAGTGGTGAACCTGTGGAATTCTCTACCACAGAAAGTTGTTGAGGCCAATTCACTAAATATATTCAAAAAGGAGTTAGATGATGTCCTTACTGCTAGGGGGATCAAGGGGTATGGCGAGAAAGCAGGAATGGGGTACTGAAGTTGAATGTTCAGCCATGAACTCATTGAATGGCGGTGCAGGCTAGAAGGGCCGAATGGCCTACTCCTGCACCTATTTTCTATGTTTCTATGTTTCTATTCAGCAAAAAAATTAAGAAACATGGGTGAACTTTCTTCATAAAATTGGCAACATAAACTAATATAAAAGTTAATCGTAAAAAAAAAGCTAATAAGTGTTTCATAGCTCCATCCCTCATGAAACTCCCTTTAGGCCCACTATAGATGGGCCAATTTTAGTCAATTATTATTCACGTTCTGATGGTTGTACAACAAGGGCTCAAATTACTGAGATCTTGCTCTGATGCTGAAAGTGTAGTGGGTTGGGACTTCTGTCTGCTGCTTGGAGAAGACACTAACCCCATTCCAAATCCCAGGATGAGGGCATTTTAATATTTGGGGTGGGTAGCACTTAATGGGCCAAAGAGTATAATCCAAAAATTCTTCTTTCCCCACAGAGAAACCAGGGCATGCATTCTGTGGTATTCCTGGCCGTCCGTCCACCTTGCACACTCCATAAACTTGAGCTCATCCAAAACTCTGCTTCTCTTTTCCTAACTTGCACCAAGCCCTATTCAGCCATCACATCTGTCTTACAATGGTTTCTGGTCCGGCAATGCCTCGATTTTAAAATTCTCAACCCGGTTTGCAAATCTCTCCATAGCCTCACATCTCCTCCAGCCCTACAGCGTCTGAGATCTCTGTACTCCTCTAATTCTGGTCTCTTATATATCTCCAATTTTAATCGCTCCACAATCGGTGGCCATGCCTTCAGCCGCTTAGGCCTTAAGCTCTTGAAGTCCCTCCCTAAACCTCTCCCCTCTCTACCACTCTCTCCTCCTTTAAGCCATTTCTTAAAACTTATCTCTTTGACCAAGCTTACCTGTCCTAATATCTCCTTCTGTAGCTCAGTGTCAAATTTTGTTTGGTAATTGCTCCTGTGAAGCGTCGTACCATTTTAAAGGCCCTATACAAATGCAAGTTGTTATAATTGATCTCCGTGAGATCGACGAATACGGTAAGTTATGAGTTAAATTGAGTGTGGATGCAGGGTGGAGGATACGTGTGTGCCAGCAGTTGGCACTCTAGGTGACTGAGGGATCGCCTATCAATGACCAGCCGTATACATCATCGTATTGCAAACAGAAAACTACGATACAATAACTCATCAGAATACGAATGGCACACCATTTCCCGAGATGCTTTGCTAGTCAAACTATTCCTGTACTTGCACAATATGAAATTGTAAGTATAAAGGGGCTAAAATTCATCAGCCCCCCAGCCTGCTGCCGCCGACTGCCGACATTCCTCCTGCAGATCCGCCCAGTGCCACTTTCGGGGTGGCCTGGAGCGGCAGGAGGGGAGAGCCGCCGGGAACCGCCCGCTGACGTCAGTGAACGGCCGAGTGGCACAACTGAGCTCCCGCCCACCGAGCTCCCAGATTCCTGCGGGCGGGACTCGGCGGCAGAACACTGGCTGGAGGCTGGTCTGTCCCCAACGGTATGAAGAACCTGAAAAAAAGGCAAGTGAACATTTTAAAAATTGTTTTCAACAGTGACTTACCTGCATGGGGTCCCGGGGAGGTCTTCCAATAGTTTAAAAAAATTTTTAGTGGTGATTTTTTTTTCAGGTCTTCGACCCTCCGTGGGCCAGACTCCATCCTTGGCGGCACTTGGGGGGCAAGCGCCTCTGCCGCCGAGAATGAGACCTCCCGCCCGCTGTCTCCCAGATTGGTGGCGTATGTCGTCCATTTGCCGCCCGCCGACCTTCGAGGGACCTCGGCCGTGAATATCCCGCCGAAAGCACCGTCCGGTACCTTGGCGGCCATTGGCGGCACTTGGATGGGCAGAGGCCTTGATGAAAATCGTCCCCAAAGTGTTGAGGCAGGCAGTTAACATTTATACATCACTAGATTAGCTAATATTGACATATTATTAGCACTCTCTACGGGTCCAAGCATGGCTTTCTGGATTACAATTTAAATATAGACAACAAAATAAACATTTCCCTGCATTTTGGGGAGAAGTGACATATTGTGAGTAAATTTTCTCTTTGCTGCCATCAGATAACTGTAGTCTTATGTTGCATTTTGCTTCAGCGTCTGGGATGGGTGTTACACAGGCCGGAATTTTCTCCTAAACAAAATGGGTAAGTTTGGAGCATGGGGGCACTTCATTAAAAAAAATGTGAATCCCTACCTGAGCCCGCCTTCAACCCACCCACTTCCGGTTTCCCCGGAGGTGGGACAGGGGAGGGATTGGGTCAGGCAGCCAACCTGCTCCCAAAGGGCAGGTACATCAGTTTAATTATTGTAATGAGGGTTGACGCTTCTATTTTCTCCTCCATTTTGTGTTTAACTGCCTGTGGATGGGTGTTAAACCAAGGCGGGAACCGATGCATCCAGTGGGTAAGTGGATTATACATAGAAACATAGAAAATAGGTGCAGGAGCAGGCCATTCAGCCCTTCTAGCCTGCACCGCAATTCAATGAGTTCATGGCTGAACATGAAACTTCAGTACCCACTTCCTGCTTTCACGCCATACCCCTTGATCCCCCTAGTAGTAAGGACTTCATCTAACTCCCTTTTGAATATATTTAGTGAATTGGCCTCAACTACTTTCTGTGGTAGAGAATTCCACAGGTTCACCACTCTCTGGGTGAAGAAATTTCTCCTTATCTCGGTCCTAAATGGCTTACCCCTTATCCTCAGACTGTGACCCCTGGTTCTGGACTTCCCCAACATTGGGAACATTCTTCCTGCATCCAACCTGTCCAAATGCGTCAGAATTTTAAACGTTTCTATGAGGTCCCCTCTCATTCTTCTGAACTCCACTGAATACAAGCCCAGTTGATCCAGTCTTTCTTGATAGGTCAGTCCCACCATCCCGGGAATCAGTCTGGTGAATCTTCGCTGCACTCCCTCAATAGCAAGAATGTCCCTCCTCAAGTTAGGAGACCAAAACTGTACACAATACTCCAGGTGTGGCCTCACCAAGGCCCTGTACAACTGTAGCAACACCTCCCTGCCCCTGTACTCAAATCCCCTCGCTATGAAGGCCAACATGCCATTTGCTTTCTTAACCGCCTGCTGTACCTGCATGCCAACCTTCAATGACTGATGTACCATGATACCCAGGTCTCGTTGCACCTTCCCTTTTCCTAATCTGTCACCATTCAGATAATAGTCTGTCTCTCTGTTTTTACCACCAAAGTGGATAACCTCACATTTATCCACATTATACTTCATCTGCCACGCATTTGCCCACTCACCTAACCTATCCAAGTCACTCTGTAGCCTCATAGCATCCTCCTCGCAGCTCACACTGCCACCCAACTTAGTGTCATCCGCAAATTTGGAGATACTACATTTAATCCCCTCGTCTAAATCATTAATGTACAATGTAAACAGCTGGGGCCCCAGCACAGAACCCTGCGGTACCCCACTAGTCACTGCCTGCCATTCCGAAAAGTACCCATTTACTCCTACTCTTTGCTTCCTGTCTGACAACCAGTTCTCAATCCATGTCAGCACACTACCCCCAATCCCATGTGCTTTAACTTTGCACATTAATCTCCTGTGTGGGACCTTGTCGAAAGCCTTCTGAAAGTCCAAATACACCACATCAACTGGTACTCCTTTGTCCACTTTATTGGAAACATCCTCAAAAAATTCCAGAAGATTTGTCAAGCATGATCTCCCTTTCACAAATCCATGCTGACTTGGACCTATCATGTCACCATTTTCCAAATGCGCTTCTATGACATCCTTAATAATTGATTCCATCATTTTACCCACTACTGAGGTCAGGCTGACTGGTCTATAATTCCCTGCTTTCTCTCTCCCTCCTTTTTTAAAAAGTGGGGTTACATTGGCTACCCTCCACTCGATAGGAACTGATCCAGAGTCAATAGAATGTTGGAAAATGACTGTCAATGCATCCGCTATTTCCAAGGCCACCTCCTTAAGTACTCTGGGATGCAGTCCATCAGGGACCCAACCATACGCACCCCCAGCAATCGGCGACCTCCCCAACAGGCCTCCAATCTCATTCCCAGGCCTCCCATCCCCCAAACCCCCTCCACTCCGGCCTCTATCAAACACCCAGGACTCCCCCACCAACGATGATGATGAGACCGGCCATGATCCTCCAACCCACCCCCCCCCCCCCGATCCCTGGCCTCCACCCGCTTCCCGTGATCACTTACCCCACTCCCCCGATCACCAACCATCCCCCCTCCCCCGATCCCAGACCCGGACCGGTGATCCTAACTGAGGCTGGCTGGCTGTGGGCGGAAATCTGAGGATTCACATTCAAATTGGGCCCTGCCGGTAAAATCTGCAGGGCCTACGGGAAATTCAGCCTCCCGGGTTTCCTGGCCACCTTGGACCACCCCCCCACCCCGATTCCCCACCCCAAACCCAAACCCGTCTCCCTGGGGAAAATTCCGGCCATAGTCTTTGCTTGCAAGTGGAAGTTTGCTTTACGCAAGTACTCGGGTTGCAGTCGTTTTGATGATGTGTATTTCTACATGTGGAAATTAACAGAACACTGGTTTCTACACAGCAAAGGAATACAAAGACCTGGTGAATGAATTTGCATACCTAGTGCAATTCTCTCTTCCTATTTTGTGGAGACTGATAAACCCACAGCAATACTATTGCATGAAACCCCAGTGAAAGTGGAAGGTTTTGCTTAGCGGTGATGCATTCAGGATATAGAAACGTGACAAAGACGAGGTACTGTAACTCATCTGCAGATCTATCAGCTTGAAACATATGTTTCTGGGCCTGAAAATCAAATGTATCCAGAATTGTGCCTGTTTTTCAAACAGTTCTTGACTTGTTTAGGGTCAATACACCTACACAAGTCACACCACTTTCCTCCCCTGCATGTTTCTGCATCCTGAATAGGAAGAAAAAGCTTCCAGTTTCACTGTAGTTTTATCATACTGTGTTTTGCCCACAGTTCTCAGCAGTGCGCTATTAGCTTGCCATGTGTAACTAGACAACCAACATTGGATGCAAGTGGAAGTATCAAGCTCACCAAGCCTCAACAAGCATGGGATGCAGTGGTGGTTTTACTAGAAATGCTAAATGTGGGATGAATGTGAGGATGGATCAATACTAATGTATTAAACGCAATTGCCAATGGATTTAGAATATTTTTGCCACCCCAAAAAAGTGGGACAACACCAGCCTGGCATATTCATCCTTTATCTGTTCAGTCGTTATCTGAGGTTAGGGGGCAAAATTGCCCTGCACTCCGATTGGGGGCGGTAACCATCTGGGGCTGGCCCCTGCTGCTAAATTGAGCTTACTGCCCGTCAAAGGAAGTGGAGCATAATTTTGGGTGCTCCACTTCCTTTGGGGGGGCGATTCCTGGGGCACTCCTGGGGCGGTAAAGGGGAGGGTCGCTGCGCACTCAGCAAGGCCTCCGATGGCCTCCACTAGGCCACCAGGGCAGTGTGGGACCGAGTCTGCAGCCCAGCACCCAAAATGGAGTGCCGGGCTGCACGATGGCGGCCTGGGCCACGCTAGAGTCGCCATCCTGGAGCCGACCCGAGAATCGGCACTCCAAAAAAGATGGCGGCCCGGGGTACCAGCACCCGCTAGCAGATGTTGGCTAGCTTCTCGACCTGCGAAGCTGGCGTTGACATCCACTCGCATCAATTTCCCCCGCAGGGTGGTGAGGGGTCGCTGCGCATGGCAATGATGTCATCGCTGGTTGTGTGCCAGGCCCATGGCAGCACCTCTGCAAACTCCCGGACAAATATCCCGGGCAATTTCCCGGGCGGTAGCGCCCCCCCCTCCCCCGGGTGAAAAGTATCCTCCGTCCCATTAGTGCCCCCCCGAGGCGCTAACGGGCCTTTAAAAAAGGGCAATTTTGCCCCCTTAGTGTTTCAGTCATCTTGACTTGTTTTGTGAATGCTGATTTCAATGGTTTGTGTAAAATGCCCAACAGTGATCTTTGCTTCAAATACTGGATTACTGACCTAATCATAATCAGTCAATTTTATACTTGATGTTTTCTCTTCCTGCATATAAAAACAAATATGAACAGATCAAGGAATGGTATGGGAACAATCAAATGTTAGATAAAATGCAAGAAACTAAATTTACATTTTCAGACCATGGGCAGATGACATAATTTTTCCTCCATTTCCCTGACTTTCATTTTCGGCGGATTTCTTGCTTTTGAAACAAAATAAATTGCAAATGCTGGAAATCTGAATAATAAACAGAAAATGCTGGAAGCAAACAAGAGATCAAACAGCTTCTAAAAGAAGAAAGACAAGTGTCACAGCACTTGAATGCACAAGGAGAAATTTAGCAATCCAAGCACAGAACTGTTCATAAAGGAACGATGGGTCGGAGATGACACAACAGTGTTTGATCCCGAGCTGTGACCTGTGCCTCCTTTGGGTGTGGCTCCTCACTGGGAGCATGGGATTGCTTAATTTACCGTATAATTTAGGTTGACACACCAGTCATCATCATCATGGACAGTCCCTCGAAATCGAGGAAGACTTGCTTCCACTCTAAAAGTGAGTTCTCAGGTGACTGTACAGTCCAATACGGGAATTACAGTCTCTGCCACAGGTGGGAAGACAGTGGTTGAAGGAAAGGATGGATGGGGAGTCTGATTTGCCGCACGATCCTTCCACTGTCTGCGCTTGTTTTCTGCATGCTCTCGGTGACGAGACTCGAGATGCTCAGCGCCCTCCCGGATGCTCTTCCTCCACTTAGGGTGGTCTTTGGCCAGTGTTCGAAGACACAGCAGTGCGGTTCTGAAAAAGTGCTGCATTGTTTGGAAAAGATTTACACCGAGGTCCAGTCTGGATGTTCGAATGGTTCAGCTGATGTTAACTTATCACATGGCATTGCTGTTTGTGGCAACTTGCTGTGCACATCTTGGTCACCACATTTGCCTGCTTAACAACAGTGACAGCACTTTAAAGTAATGTAACTGCTTTGAAATTATGCGACAACGCCTCAATTTTAAAATCCTCATCCTTTTTTACAAATCCCTCCATGGCCTGGCCCCTCCCTAACTCTGTGACCTCTTCTAGCCCTACAAGCCTTCGAGATCACTGCACTCCTCCAGTTCTGGCAACCCTGATTTTAATCGCTCCATCATTGGCGGCCTTTTCCCTAAGTGTCATGTATCTTACATTATTATATATAACTGTATCCTAACATGCTATACATGACTGTAATATGATATGATCTGTAACCACCAGCATACCTTACCACCAGGGGTGCACTTGCAAGAGACAGGTATATAAGGACAGGAACTTGGAGTGCAGGTCCACAGATCCCTGAAGGTAGCAGGCCAGGTAGATAAGGTGGTTAAGAAGGCATATGGAATATTTGCCTTTATTCATCGAGGTATGGAATACAAGAGTAAAGATGTTATGCTTGAACTGTATAAAACATTGGTTAGGCCACAGCTGGAGTACTGTGTACAGTTCTGGTCACCACATTACAGGAAAGATGTGATTGCACTGGAAAGGGTGCAGAGGAGATTTACAAGAATGTTGCATGAATTAGAAAATGTTGGTTATGAGGAAAGATTGGAGATGCTGGGTCGGTCTGTCTTTGGAACAGAGGAGGTTGAGGGGAGACCAGATTGAGGTGTATAAAATTATGAGGGGCCTGGATAGAGTGGATAGGAAGGACCTGTTTCCCTTGGCAGAGGGGTCAACAACCAGGGGGCATAGATTTAAAGTAATTGCAGGGAGGTTTAGAGGAGATATGAGGGGAAAGTTCTTTACCCAGTGGGTGGTGGTGGTCTGGGACTCACTGCCTGAAAGGGTGGTAGAGGCAAAAAGCCTCACCACATTTAAAAAATACTTGGATGTGCGTTTGAAGTGCCGTAACCTACAGGACTACGGACCAAGAGCTGGAAAGTAGGATTAGGCTGGATAGCTCTTGGTCGGCCGGCATGGTCACGATGGGCTGAAATGGCCTCCTTCCGTGCTGTAAATTTCTATGATTCTATGATTCTAAGTGCAGCATTCCAGAGCTGTGAAATAAAGAGTGACCTTGACTTCACTACATGCCTCGTGTGAATCTGTACTGAGGGGACTGGACTTTACAGTGGCGACGAGTTACGGGATTACAGAATCCACAGAATGGCGAACAACGGATCAGATGAAAAGTACAATGCTGGAGACAATTAGGAGGACTTTATAGAAAGGCTCCAGCAAAGCTTTGTAACCAAAGACTGGTTAGGAGACGACAAAGCAGACAAGAGAAGAGCCCATCTCTTGACCAGCTGTGGCTCGAAAACATACGCTTTAATGAAGGATCTGCTGGCATCCGAGAAACCAGCAAGCAAGTCGTTTGAAGAATTGAGCACACTGGTAAGAGACCACCTGAAGCCAGCGAGCAGCCTACACATGGCCAGACACAGGTTCTACAACTACAGACGCTGTGTGGGCCAGAACATACCTGACTTAGTGGCGGAACTTCGGAGGTTGGCTAGTTTATGTGAGTTCTCCGAAGAACTGAGGAGAGAAATGCTGAGGGACTTTTTCATTGAAGGAATAGGCCACGCAGGCATATTCTGAAAGCTCATAGAGACCAAGAACCTGACCTTAGAGGCAGCAGCACTGATTGCACAGACATTCTTAGTAGGGGAAGAAGAAACGAGGTTGATTTACAATGCAGGTACGACAACTAACGAAATAATGGAACAAGGAGTTCACAGCATTAGACAAGCTACTACCCCAACACACAGACAAAACTGGGAGAACAGGCTCTCGATAGCAGGCAGTGGCACCAGAAGCCATCAAGGGCCACAGGAACGGCCGTTCACACCTCATCAATCCACAATGCGAGCAATCAACTACAAACTGAGAGAAGCTCAAGAGAGATCAGCCAGACGCAGCTCATTCTTTGGGAACAATGAAAGCAGTCTGTACTGGAGGTGTGGGGGTGGGCACACGTCAAGGGAATGTCGATTTCAGCAGGCTGTTTGCAGGAACTGTGAATATACAGGGCATTTGGCCCGCATGTGCAAAAAGACGGCAGCTCGGCTGGTATACGAATCGGATGGGTCGGAAAGCGGACCAGAAGACGGTGGGGACAGTACCTGGAACACCGATGTACAGCGGGTCAACATGATCAATGGCCACTGCTCTTACAACAGGACACCTCCTATAATGATGAGAGTCCTACTCAATGGGATACCTGTCAACATGGAGCTGGATACGGGAGCGAGTCAATCTCTCATGGGCGCTCAACAGTTTGAACAACTGTGGCCGCATAAAAGAGACAGACCAAAACTCACAAGGGTTGACACCAAACTAAGGACCTATACCAAAGAAATCGTACCAGTCCTCGGCAGCGCCATGCTCTCTGTCACACACAAAGGGACAGTGAACCGACTTCCCCTGTGGATTGTCCCCGGAGACCCTCCAGCACTGCTGGGGAGAAGCTGGGTGGCAAAACTAAACTGGAAATGGGATGATGTCCATGCCATAATGGGATGATGTCAATGCCATGTCATTAGAGGAACGGACCTCCTGCTCAACAGTTATAAAGTGATTTGAACATCTCTTTCAGCCAGGTGTGGGCACTTTCAAAGGGGCCAAAGTCAAAATCTACATCACACAGGATGCTAGACCGGTCCATCACAAGGCCAGAGCTGTACCCTATGTGATGAGAGAAAAGATTGAACACGAACTAGACAGGCTTCTGCGGGAAGGCATTATATCACCTGTGGAATTTAGCGACTGGGCAAGTCCCATCGTCCCAATCATGAAGCCTGATGGATCCGTACGAATCTGTGGGGACTACAAATCTACCAAAAACAGAGTCTCCCTACAGGACCAGTACCCGCTGCCCAGAGCGGAGGACTTATTTGCCACATTGGCTGGAGGTAAACTTTCCTCAAAACTAGAGCTCACATCTGCGTATATGACGCAAGAATTGACCGAAGAATCCAAGCTACTCACCGCCATCAACACACATCGAGGCCTTTTCATGTACAATCGATGCCCATTCGGCATCAGGTCGGCAGCTGCCATATTCCAGCGCAACATGGAGAGTCTGCTCAAGTCCATCCCAGGGACGGTTGTACTTCAAGACAACATACTTATCATGGGCAGGGACACCGACTCCCATCTCCATAATTTGGAGGAAGTACTAAAGCGATTGGGTCGGGTAGGCCTACGAGTCAAGAAATCCAAGTGCCTGTTTCTTGCACCCGAGGTTGAATTTTTGGGCAGAAGGATTGCCGCTGATGGAATCCGCCCAACAGAGTCCAAAACAGAAGCAATTTGCCTGGCACCCTGTCTCAGAACTGCGCGCCTTTCTCGGGCTACTCAATTACTTTGGGAACTTTATGCAGAACTTAAGCATGCTGCTGGAGCCTCTCAGGAAGGGGTGCGATTGGTTTTGGGGGGACGCCCAGGAACGCGCCTTCAATAAGGCACGCAACCTTCTGTGTTCCAACAGTGTTTTGACTTTCTTTGATCCAGGTAAAAAGCTAGTTCTCACATGTGATGCGTCAGCATATGGGGTTGGGTGTGTTTTACAACATATCAATAATGCGGGCAATTTACAACCCATAGCTTATGCCTCCAGGTCACTTTCGCAGGCGGAGCGCGGGTACGGAATGGTAGAGAAGGAGGCGCTCGTGTGTGTGTACAGTGTCAAAAAGATGCACCAATAGCTTTTCGGGGCCAAGTTCGCGTTAGAAACCGACCACAAGCCCCTCACATCCCTCCTATCCAAGAGCAAGGCAATAAACGCCAACGCCTCGGCGCGAATTCAACGGTGGGCACTCATGCTGGCGTCCTACGACTATACCATAAGGCACAGACCAGGCGCAGACAACTGTGCTGACACGCTCAGCAGGCTACCCCTGGCGGCCATGGAAGGGTCTGACGAACAGGACTGTGAGATAGTGATGGCAATCAATGCCTTTGAGTCCACAGGTTCGCCCATGACGGCTTGCGAAATCAGAGCCTGGACGGTCAGTGACCCCACGTTATCCTTAGTAAAAAGATGTGTCCTAACCAGTGACTGGGCAGAGGCTTGCGATGCCTGCCCCAAGGAATTAAAACCCTTTCACAGGCGCATGCATGAGCTATCACTACAAGCAGACTGCCTGATGTGGGGCAGCCGAGTAATCATGCCTCTGCGAGGCAGAGAGGCATTTGTCTGGGAGCTCCACCGCGAGCACCCGGGGATCGTTCTCATGAAGGCCATAGCCAGATCCCATGTCTGGTGGCCTGGTATTGACGCGGACTTGGAGCTCTGCGTCCGAAGGTGCACCATTTGTGCCCAACTCAGCAAAGCCCCCAGGGAGGCTCCCCTGAGCCCCTGGCCTACCAAACCATGGTCGCGGGTGCACGTAGACTATGTGGGCCCATTCATGGGCAAAATGTTCCTCGTAGTTGTAGATGCATTTTCAAAATGGATCGAATGCACCATTTTAAACTCGAGCACAACCTCCACCACTGTGGAGAGCCTTGCAACCACAGAATCCCTGACATATTGGTCAGTGACAATGGTCCGTGCTTCACCAGCGCAGAATTCCAAGATTTTTTAATTGACCATGGCATAAATCACGTCAAGACGGCACCGTTCAAGCCAGCCTCCAACGGCCAGGCGGAGAGAGCAGTGCAAATCATTAAACAAGGCATGCTTTAAATCCAAGGTCCCATGCTGCAGGGTCGCCTGTCGCGACTGCTACTGGCATACAGATCTCGTCCGCACTCATTGACTGGGATCCCCCCCGCGCAACTGTTGATGAAAAGGACTTTAAAAACAAGGCTCTCATTAATCCTCCCAGACATGCATGAAATCGTTGAGACAAAGCGCCGTAAGCTGACTGAGTACCATGACAGAAATTCGAGGGGGAGATGGAATGAGATAGGGGACAAAGTGTTTGTACTAAACTATGGCAGGGGTCCCAAATGGCTTGCAGGGACAGTAATGGGCAAGGAAGGAAACAGGCTACTGGTAGTACAAATGGACAATGGCAAAACCTGCCGGAGGCATGTAGACCAAGTCAAAAGCAGATTTACCAACAGCACTGCGGAACCAGAGGCAGACTACAATGTGGAACTCACACCACACCTGGTGGACAGACAGAGGGAACAACCTGAGGAAAGGGCAATCCCAACAGATAGCCCAGGCGAGTCAACAACAATCACACCAATCGAAACAGACAGCCCAGGCGAGATACTAGCAACCACATCCAAAGAAAAACAGACACCAAGGCAAACAACTGAACCACAACTCAGACGCTCCACGCGAGAGTGTAGACCACCTGAGAAACTGAACTTATAAAGACAATAAGACCTTGGGGAAAGGTGATGTCATGTATCTTACATTATTATATATAACTGTATCCTAACATGCTATACATGACTGTAATAAGATATGACCTGTAACCACCAGCATACCTTACCACCAGGGGTGCACTTGCAAGAGGCAGGTATATAAGGGCAGGTCTCAGGCAAGTGCAGCATTCCAGAGCTGTGAAATAAAGGTGCAGGCCCAGAGTGACCTTGACTTCATTACATGCCTCATGTGAATCTGTACTGAAGGGTCAGGACTTTACACTAAGCTCTGAAATTACCTCTCTAAACCTTTCCATCTCTCTATCTTTCTCCTCCTTTTAATATGTTCCATGCTGAAGCTTTTGATCATTTGTCCTGAAATCCCTTTCCGTAGTTTGCTGTCAAAAATGTTTTTGTTGATAATGCTCTTGGCAACTGCTTTCGGATGTTTTACTACATTAAAGGTGCTATACAAATTCCAGCAATTGTTGAACGATTTAATTTTTTAAATGCATTCAACGGATGTGGGTGTTACTGGCAAAGCCAGCATTTATTGCCCATCCCTAATGGCCCTTGAGAAGGTGATGGTGAGCCACTTTCTTGAACCGCTGCAGTCCGTGTGGTGAAGTTACTCCCACTGTGACTTTGTTGTAGCAGTTTCGTACAGATAAGTGGCTTGCTAGGCCATTTCTGAGGCCAGTTAAGAGTCAACTACATTGTTGTGTGTCTGGAGTCATGGCAGATTTCCTTCCCTAAAGGACATTAGTGAACCAGATGTATTTCTTATGATAATCTGGTAGTTTCATGATCACCATTACTGATACCTGTACTAGCTATTTCCAGATTTATTTAATTAACAGAATTTACTTTCCCCAGCTGCCATGGTGGAATTTGAACTCCAGTCTCCAGATCATTAGTCCTGACCTCTGGATTACTAGTCCAGTAACTTACCATACCTTATAAGATGCAAAATGAATGTATCTATCTTTAATGTTTTGGAAGAAATTATTATGAGGTTTTCTGTCCTATATTTATATATCAGCTATACATCAGTGTATATGGAATACATAGGATTACATAGGATATACGACACAGAAACGGGTTATTTGGCCCAACTAGTCCATGCTGCCATTTATGCTCCATTTGAGTCTCCTCCCATCTTTCCTCATCTAAATCTATCAGCATAACCCTCTATTCCTTTCTCTCTCATATGCTTGTCTAGCCTCCCCTTAAATGCATTGATACTATTCACTTCAACCACTCCCTGTGGTAGTGAGTTCCACATTCTCATCACTCTTTGGCTAAAGAGGTTTCTTCTGAATTCCCTATTGGATTTCTTGGTGACTATCTTATATTGATGGCCTCTAGTTACGCTCTTCTCCACAAGTAGAAACACTCTCTCTGCATCCACTCTATCAAAACCTTTCATAATTTTAAAGACCTCTTATAGATTACCCCTGACCCTTCTTTTTTTCAAGAGAAAAGAGACCCAACGTGCTCATCCTTTCCTGACATGTATACCCTCACATTTCTGGTATCCTTGTAAATCTTCTCTGCATCCTCTTCAGTGCCTCTATATCCTTTTTATAATATGGCGGCCAGAACTGTACTCAGTAAGTGTGGTCTAACCAAGGTTCGATACAGGTTTAGCATAACTTCTCTATTTTTCAATTCTAAACCTCTCGAAATAAACCCTAGGGCTTGGTTTGCCTTTTTATGGCCTTGCTAACCTGTCTCGCAACATTTTGTGATTTATGTATTTGTACTTAGAGATCCATTTGTTCCTCGACCCCACGTAGACTTGCACTCTAGTGACCTCCCTATTCTTCCTACCAAAATGAAATATTTAACAGTTATCTGTGTTGAACTTAATTTGCCAATTATATACCCATTCTGCAAGTTTATTGATGTCCTCCTGTAATTTGTTGCAGTTCTCCTCAGTATTAATTACCCCCCTCCCAATTTGGTGTCATCTGCAAATTTAGAAATGGTGTTTTTGATTCTAAAATCTAAATCGTTAATATAAATTGTGAACAACGGTGGTCCCAGCACTGATCCTTGTGAAACACCAATGAACATTTCTAATGACAAAGACGATAGGTGCAAATAGTCTTGCAAGATTTTCAGACTCTGCATATTCTGCAAAGTTACCAGAGCTTTCGTAACCTGTTGTATTTTCAAATTTGTGTTATCTGAATAGATCTGAAAATCGATCTCTTTTGCCCTCTAGTGTTTACATGTTGATAACACCATCCCCATTAGAAGATACTTCAGTCTGGTCTGATTAGCATCAGCTATTCAGAGTCAACCTTGTATCTCCTTATGGGTAGATTAAGAGGCATCAGCTATTCTCCAGTTGTAAAGTACATCAATGTCTGAATATTAATTTGAGGCCAATAAAGGATATGTAGGTTTCTTTGCATGATAAAATGAAGCTAAGGAGGATTAGTATTATTAAAAAAGAAAGACTTGCATTTTTATAGCGCTTTTCACGACCATCGGACATCGTAAAGCGTTTTACAGCCAATGAAGTATTTTTGGAATGTAGTCGCTGTTGTAATGTAGGAAGCATGGCAGCCCATTTGTGCACAGCAAGCTCCCACAAACAGCAATGTGATAATGACCAGATAATATGTTTTTGTTCTGTTGATTGAGTGATAAATATTGGCCAGGACATCAGGTATAACTCACCTGCTCTTCTTCAAAACAGTGCCATGGGATCTTTTACATCGACCTGAGAGAGCAGACAGGACCTCGGTTCAATGTCTCATCCGAAAGACGGCACATCTGACAGTGCAGCACTCCCTCAGCACTGCACCTGGAGTGTCAGCCTAGAATTTTTGTGCTGAAGTCTCTGGAGTGGGATTTGAACCCACAACCTTCTGACTCAGAGTCAAGTGTACTACCCACTGAGCTGCAGCTAACAGAAGGGATACATTTGTGTATTACTCAATATTATATTATAATTCATGATGTCTCTGTTTCATACTGCAACTTGCAGAAGCCCTGATTATACGGAGTGCCCCAGATTCAGAACCTATGCTCATTCTGATTTTGATTCTGGATCTATTCTGAACTTGTAAAAATTCTAACTTTTATAAGGAAATGGGTAAATACTTGAAAAATAAAAAAATTAAAAGGGCACGGAGAAAGCAGGAATGGATAGCTCCTTCAGAAAGTCAGCGCAGATGTGAGGAGCCCAATAGCTGTAAAATGCTATACACGGATATGGGTTTCAGAGTAAAACTAAGTTTCAATGGCTGTAGTTGGTTCAAGTTTGCAGTGATTATATTGCACATCATAATGAAATTTTAGTACATTTTGGAACTACTTTACAAATTTTATCCAACTAACTTTGCAATTTCTATGTTGCCTTCTCCAATTCCTCTCCATCTCCAAGTTCGACCACTTCACATTGAGTTGCTTAGTTCAAGTCATTTATGCAAGTTAGAGACAATAGTGGGACTCATACAAGCCTGGAGGAACCCATGCCCGGCCCATGACATAATTCCCCCGCCCCATGACATAATTCCCCCGCCCCATGACATAATTCCTCTCACGAGTATGTGTGTTTTTTTTCAACCTTCAGCCAATTTCTTACCCATTCCCAGATTTTACTTTGACTCCTATAGCTTTGAATTTAACAGCCTTTCATACAAAACTTTTTCAAAGGCCTTTTATAAGGCAAGCTATACCAAGTCATAGGGCATACCACAGTCCAATTGGGTTGCCACTTCCTCAAATAATTCAAGGAAGTTCTCCACTAAATTCATGTTGACAACTGTAACTATTGTATCGATAATTCTGAAGTTTACTCCTAATTACTGATTTCATTGTTTAACACAAGAATGGAAGTAAAACAATTGGATTGCCTGTGTCAATTTTGTTACCCCACTTTTTTGAATATGGGCGCTATATTAGAATATTTCCAGTCTAATGGCATTTTACCAGTGTCAAACAGTATCAAAATCATCGATTTTACTTTGATGAACAAAAATTCAGCTGTTAATCTTTGTTGGAGCTTAAGACCAGTTTGATTTACCCAAGCAGTTGATTAGAGAAAGAGACTGACCTTTATCTCTTGTTCTGCATTCAATTAGTCACTTAGGTTAATTGATGACTCCATTGCGGGCCTGTTTTTGAAAGGGGGAGAAAAGTAGTTGAATCACGCTTTTGAAGAAGAAAAAAATGAGTGAAAAGTTTGAATATTGTTATGAACTAAAACCCAGAACTTATTGTACGATTAATCTGGATTCAATGTAAAGCTGTTACCATTGATCAGAATTTGCTGGCAGATGTTTTCTTCTGTCTTTTGGATGAGACCGAGGCACTGTCGACTCTCTCAGGTGGACGTAAAAGATTCCATGGCACTATTTCGAAGAAGAGCAGAGGAGTTTTTCCCGGTGTTCTGGCCAATATGTATCCTTCAATCAACATAACAAGAACAGATTATCTGGTTATTATCACAATGCTGTTTGTGGGAGCTTGCTGTGGGCAAATTGGCTGCTACATTTCTCACATTACAACAGTGACTACACTCCAAAAATACTTCATTGGCTGTATAGCAGTTTGAGACATCCAGTGGTCTTGAAAGACGCTAGAAAAATACAAGTCTTTCTTTCTTTCTTTAACCATCACAGATAAGGTAACTATGACACCCAAAACTCCCTTCATGTTCAATTATTAAAGCAGCAATGTCTTATGAAAAAATGTTTGGTAAACTTTTTTTTCTTCATTTTCAATCCTTTTGCGAATTACATTGAATTGGTCACTTCACATAACATTATGAAAATGACACATGATTCTTCACACCCTTAAAAAGATGTTTGGCAGACATTTTATTTCATGTGGAGTGTCTCAGAGGGTGTGTTCATACTGCACCATTAGCCTTGCAGCAGTATTAAAGTTTCATTATAATTCAGGAGTATGATTCTGATCTGCTTCAGGGCCCAGTGTGGTATGATGCCCCTCTGGAGAAGGTCACCATCATAGGTAGTCCCTCGGAATCAAGGAAGACTTGCTTCCATTCTTAGAATGAGTCCTTAGGTGGCTGAACAGTCCAATACGAGAGCCACAGTCCCGGCCACAGGTGGGACAGACAGTCGTTGAGGGTAAGGGAGGGTGGAACAGGTTTGCCCTACATTCTTTCCGTTGCCTGCGCTTGTTTTCTGCATGCCCTCGGCGATGAGACTGGAGGTGCTCAGCGCCCTCCCGGATTCACTTCCTTCACCTTTGACCAGGGACTCTCAGATGTCGGTGGGGATGTTGCATTTTATCAGGGAGGCTTTGAGGGTGTCCTTGTAATGTTTCCTCTGTCCACCTTTGGCTCATTTGTCATGAAGGAGTTCTGAGAAGAGCGCTTGCTTTGGGAGTCTCGTGTCTGGCATGCGGACAATGTGGCCCGCCCAGCGAAGCTGATCAAGTGTGGCCAGTGCTTCAATGCTGGGGATGTTGGCCTGGCCGAGGATGCTAACATTGGTGCGTCTGTCCTCCCAGGGGATTTGTAGCGACTTGAGGTGTCTACTGTACATGGTCCATGTCTCTAAGCCATACAGGAGGGCGGGTATTACTACAGCCATGTAGACTATGAGCTTGGTGGCAGATTTGAGGGCCTGGTCTTCGATCACCCTTTTTGTTATGTATGTAAACCTGTAATTACCATGTCTAACCACCAGAGGGCTTATCCCCTGGAGTCCAAGGAATCCCATAATCCCTTGGGAGCACCTGAATATAAGGAGGCCTCACAGGCTGGAGGGGCACTCTGAGATCTGCAATAAAGGACTACAGTCACACTTACTTTGAGCTTGCAGTATCTCGGCTGACTCCTTATCCAAGATATAACACTTTTCCACTGGCGGCCGAAGGCTGCGCTGGTGCACTGGAGGCGGTGTTGAATGTCCTCATCAATGTCTGCTTTTTTTTGATAAGAGGCTCCCGAGGTATGGGAAATGGTCCATGTTGTCCAGGGCCACGCGTGGATTTTGATGACTGGGGCAGGCAGTGGTGTGCGGCAAGAATAGGTTGGTGAAGGACCTTTGTCATACGGATGTTTAGCGAAGGCCCATGCTTTCGTACGTCTCAGTAAATACGTTGACTATGTCCTGGAGTTCAGCCTCTGAATGTGCGCAGACGCAGGCGTCGTCCGCGTACTGTAGCTCGACGACAGAGGTTGGGGTGGTCTTGGACCTGGCCTGGAGACGTCGAAGGTTGAACAACTTCCCACTGGTTCTGTAGTTTAGTTCCACTCCAGCGGGGAGCTTGTTGACTGTGCGGTAGAGTATGGCAGCGAGGAAGATTGAGAAGAGGGTTGGGGCGATTGACGCAGCCCTGTTTGACCCCGTTCTGGGCGTGGATTGGGTCTGTAATGGATCCGTTGGTAAGGTTCACGGCCTGCATGGGGGGAGAAGGTAATCTCACACTCTAAAGTTTCACACTGTAAAGGAGTATAATTCCATTGTGGTGTCAAATTGGGTGCTCAAAGTGCTCATGGGTGGGTCCTTTGGATCACCTGTACACTTTTAAAATGTATTCGGAGCTTAAATAAATGTATTCAGACTGCAGATGCTCATACCTGTGTTCCTAATACTTTTAAAATTCAATGGCCTGAAGTGGAGGCTAGTATATTGGTGTCAGTGCATGGGTGCAGAGCTGACGCCTGGATGTGTTGTTCCAAACTGTAGTCGAACAGTATAACCAACTATAGCTGCCAGTCTGAAATCAGTAGTCACAGTATAATTGTATCCTAAGATTATAAAACAATGTTCGAGCTTTAAGCTTATAGAAAAGTTTTATGTAATGTGTCCTCTTGATAAGAACATAAGAACATAAGAATTAGGGACAGGAGTAGGCCATCTAGCCCCTCGAGCCTGCTCTGCCATTCAAAAAGATCATGGCTGACCTGGCCGTGGACTCAGCTCCACTTACCCGCCCGCTCCCCATAACCCTTAATTCCCTTATTAGTTAAAAATTTATCTATCTGTGATTTGAATACATTCAATGAGCTAGCCTCAACTGCTTCCCTGGGCAGAGAATTTCACAGATTCACAACCCTCTGGGAGAAGAAATTCCTTCTCAACTCGGTTTTAAATTGGCTCCCCCATATTTTGAGGCTGTGCCCCCTAGTTCAAGTCTCCCCGACTAGTGGAAACAACCTCTCTGCCTCGATCTTGTCTATCCCTTTCATTATTTTAAATATTTCTATAAGATCACCCCTCATCCTTCTGAACTCCAACGAGTAAAGACCCAGTCTACTCAATCTATCATCATAAGGTAACCCCCTCATCTCCGGAATCAGCCAAGTGAATCGTCTCTGTACCCCCTCCAAAGCTAGTATATCCTTCCTTACGTAAGGTGACCAAAACTGCATGCAGTACTCCAGGTGCGGCCTCACCAATACCCTGTACAGTTGCAGCAGGAATCCCTGCTTTTGTACTCCATCCCTCTTGCAATGAAGGCCAGCATTCCATTCGCCTTCCTGATTACCTGCTGCACCTGCAAACTAACTTTTTGGGATTCATGAACAAGGACCCCCAGGTCCCTCTGCACCGCAGCATGTTGTAATTTCTCCCCATTCAAATAATATTCCCTTTTACTGTTTTTTTCCCCAAGGTGGATGACCTCACATTTTCCGACATTGTATTCCATCTGCCAAACCTTAGCCCATTCGCTTAACCTATCTAAATCTCTTTGCAGCCTCTCTGTGTTCTCTACACAACCCGCTTCCCCACTAATCTTTGTGTCATCTGCAAATTTTGTTACACTACACTCTGTCCCTTCTTCCAGGTTATCTATGTATATTGTAAACAGTTGTGGTCCCAGCACCGATCCCTGTGGCACACCACTAACCACCGATTTCCAACCAGAAAAGTCATTTATCCCGACTCTCTGCTTTCTGTTAGCTAGCCAATTCTCTATCCATGCTAATATATTTCCTCTGACTCCGCGTACCTTTATCTTCTGCAGTAACCTTTTGTGTGGCACCTTATCGAATGCCTTTTGGAAATCTAAATACACCACATCCATCGGTACACCTCTATCCACCATGCTCGATATCTTCAAAGAATTCCAGTAAATTAGTTAAACATGATTTCCCTTTCATGAATCCATGTTGCGTCTTCTTGATTGCACTATTCCTATCTAGATGTCCCGCTATTTCTTCCTTAATGATAGCTTCAAGCATTTTCCCCATTACAGATGTTAAACTAACTGGCCTATAGTTACCTGCTTTTTGTCTGCCCCCCTTTTTTAAACAGAGACGTTACATTAGCTGCTTTCCAATCCACTGGTACCTCTCCAGAGTCCAGAGAATTTTGGTAGATTATAACCAATGCATCTGCTATAACTTCCGCCATCTCTTTTAATACCCTGGGTTGCATTTCATCAGGACCAAGTGACTTGTCTACCTTGAGTCCCATTAGCCTGTCCAGCACTACCTCCCTAGTGATAGTGATTGTCTCAAGGTCCTCCCTTCCCACATTCCCGTGACCAACAAATTTTGGCATGGTTTTTGTGTCTTCCACATTTCCCATTACTAAATCCCCCTTCTTATCTTCTAAAGGACCAACATTTACTTTAGTCACTCTTTTCCTTTTTATATATCTGTAAAAGCTTTTACTATCTGTTTTTATGTTTTGCGCAAGTTTACTTTCGTAATCTATCTTTCCTGTCTTTATTGCTTTCTTAGTCATACTTTGCTGTCGTTTAAAATTTTCCCAATCTTCTAGTTTCCCACTAACTTGGCCACCTTATACGCATTGGTTTTTAATTTGATACTCCTTTATTTCCTTGGTTACCCACGGCTGGTTATCCCTTCTCTTACCGCCCTTCTTTTTCACTGGAATATATTTTTGTTGAGCACTATGAAAGAGCTCCTTAAAAGTCCTCCACTGTTCCTCAATTGTGCCACCGTTTAGTCTATGTTCCCAGTCTACTTTAGCTAACTCTGCCCTCTTCCCACTGTAGTCCCCTTTGTTTAAGCATAGTATGCTCGTTTGAGACACTACTTTCTCACCCTCAATCTGTATTACAAATTCAACCATACTGTGATCACTCATTCCGGGAGGATCTTTTACTCGGAGATCGTTTATTATTCCTGTCTCATTACACAGGACCAGATCGAAGATAGCTTGCTCCCTTGTAGGTTCTGTAACATACTGTTCGAAGAAACAATCCCGTATGCGTTCTATGAATTCCTCCTCCAGGCTACCCTGTGCGATTTGATTTGACTAATCGATATGTAGGTTAAAATCCCCCATGATTACTGCCATTCCTTTTTCACATGCCTTTATTATTCCCTTGATTATTGTCCGCCCCACCATGAAGTTATTATTTGGGGGCCTATAAACTACGCCCACCAGTGACTTTTTCCCCTTACTATCTCTAATCTCCACCCACAATGATTCAACATTTTGTTCATTAGAGCCAATATCATCTCTCACAATTGTCCTGATATCATCCTTTATTAACAGAGCTACCCCTCCTCCTTTCCCTTCTTGTATATCTTTCCGAATTGTCAGATACCCCTGTATGTTTAATTCCCAGTCTTGGCCACCCTGCAACCATGTTTCTGTAATGGCCACCAAATCATACCCATTTGTAATGATTTGTGCCGTCAACTCATTTACTTTATTTCGAATGCTGTGTGCGTTTCGGTTGAGTGTTTTAACACTAGCTTTTAAACCAAGATTTTTAGTTTTGACCCCTCCTGCAGCCCCTTTATCTTCATACATAGTGTCCCTTCCTCTCACCTTGTGGTTTACACTTACCCCAGTGCTACTCTGCTCTGTTGCCTCCTGCCTTTTGCATTCTTTCTTGGGGTCCTGTTCATCTGCGCTCTCACCCACTCTAACTAGCTCAGAGCCCTCTCCTGGGTTCCGAATACTCCTCGCATTGAGGCACCGAGCTTTCAGGCTTGCCTTTTTATTACACTTTGACCCTTTAGAATTTTGCTGTACATTGGCCCTCATGTAGAGCTTCACTGCCAACAAATATCATGACATTTATGATTTCCTTCCCCCATGATTTTCTGCTCTGTAAAATTAATGGGGTAGCTGCTGGTGCGTATTTATAACATTTACAGGGATGAGTAGAACTGCGATCCACAGAACACTCAAATAGTACCATTAATCAGAAGAATGAGGAGATTGAGCTAACAATTAATTGTCCAATGTTGATGCCTGATTCCTGTAATTTTGCACTGCCAGGAGATTCTTGCAGTGCATTTAATTGGGCATAAATTGAAAGATGAACCACAGATAACTTGTAAATAGGCAGGCACTATTTGCATCAGTTTGCTAATTATTAAAGGCATCTGGGATTTTATGAACCATTCATTTCATTTGCCTCTCTCCGGTGACACCCCACGGTCACAGAGGGCGAGCTCTTTGCTATGTGCACAGTTGTTCAATTAGCCTTGGTCTGCCCCAGTAAAAGTGAACCATTTCAGTTTTAAGATTAGGATTCATAGATTTCTGAAACAGCAATAGGAGGGCCTTGACCAACTTCAGCTCCCCTGGGCTAGGGAGTGGAAAATCGAGCCAGAATTCTCTGGGGTAGGAATTGATATGCTTTGCACCTATTTTTCAGGCCTAATTTATGCAAGAATTGCTTCCATTGCCAAATTTCTGGGGGACTTTTTTTTTTAGGTGTCCCAGGTGGATTCCTAAGACAGGAGTTAGGCCCCTGTAATATGTAAATGGGGGCCTGACAACCGTTGAAGGACCTCATTAAGAAATTTGTTGCCGGTGAGTGGAGCAGTCGTTGGACCTGCCACACTCAAGATTCGTCAGTGATGTCAATAAGAGGTAGGTGGTGTTATGTCTGTAATGTACTTATGAATGACTCCACGAGGCAATGTGTTGTACTCAAACTGTCGTGACCTTGGTCCTTTATTCCAAACTCCAGAGTGAGGCACAAGCATGGTGGGCAACCAGTTGCACCCTCTAGTGGTGCTAGCAGTGTATGCCTTATTGATCAGGCAAACAAGTCTCCATCTTATGCAACCACACAGTGACTACACAGAGAGTCCATCCACACACAACAGGTGGAATTATTATTTTTTTCAAAACCCTTCCTTTGGAGCCAGGAGGAGCAGTTATGCTTCGCCCAATTCCACAGGAGTCGTGATCACCCCCACAGCTCTCCTCCCCCACAGCCTGCTCCAATCCCCCCACCGGGACTTGCCTGAGGGCCACTGCTGGCAAGGACGGCAGCCTGACATTGATCGCTTTGCTTGGGAGAGCTGCCTGTGGAGGCACGGCCATTGCTGACTGCCGAGTATGCCGATGAGACCCGAGGACCAATTTCCATTGATTTTGCATTCAGCCGCGCGCTGGCGGAAAACAGGCCCGGATCAAAATCTACCCCTGTCATTACTGCTGTCTTATGACCCCTGCTGGAAAGAATGTGTCATGTATCTTACATGGCCCCTGTTGGTACCATATCAAGGTATGTCACCAGAGGGCACTGCAGTGGGAAACTTGTGGGTTACCTGTACAGGTGTGCCTGGCCTAGTATAAAAGGCAGGCCACCAGGTGTGATCCTCACTCTGGAGTTAACTAATAAAGGACTAAGGTCACTACAGTTCAAGTACAACACACTGCCTCGTGGAGTCATTGTTAGAGCATCCAAGGACACAACAGAATGGATGTGAACCGCAGGTGACAACAGAATCATGTTTAGTTGATGTGCTCCACAGCTGAGAGACTGCTGACACTCACAGACCAGGCTTACATATGAAGAATGGTCATGAAAGAGGTACAGTGTGCTTCACTTATCCTTGTTTACAAATACAAATCAAAACCCGCTGAAATTAAAAAGAATATTTGAATGCTATTTGTTTTTATTATAACTTTTTTAATGTAACTCAATGAGCTTCATATAATTTTTATGTTGCATAACTCTTTCTCAATGACAATCTTTCTCAGTTCAACAGCAAGGTACTGGCAGGCTCTTGGTGCCTGTGGAACTGCACCCCAGCCAGAGTTGATGTCTTCAGGAGAAAATTGTGGGGGCAGGGGGAAGAAACATGATTTAATTTCCCCCCACTCAAGACTTGCTTTGTGCTGCTGTTCACAATTTTCCCAATTAAAAAGTCTAGTCAGTCAGTCAGTGTATTTGTGGAATGCAAAATTTGCAGAATCAGTTTTTCGACACCACAAGGGGCCGATTTTCCGCAGCGCCCGCTGCCGCCAACTGCCGGAGAGCTGCCGGGAACCGTCAGCGGATGGCCGAGTGCCGCAACTGAGCTCCCACCCACCGAGCTCCCAGATTCCTGTGTGTCATGTATTTCACCATCTTGCAATGACTAAGTATGTAACTGTAACTCATGCATACTGTACCTGTACTCTTGCAATGCACACCCTGACCACAGGGAGTGAGCTCCTCACCTGGGCTTCCAGGTATAAAAGGGGAGGTCCCACCCAGGATCAAGACATTTCAGTCCTGGAACTAAAGTGAAGGTCACAGAGTGACCGTGTCTGATATAGCCATGCCTCGTGTGAGTTTGTAACAAGGTGCAGAGACACTACATCTGGCGAAAAGAATCGGGAATCACCGAACCACGAGGATGGCCACCGGTGGCACAAGGAACGCTACTGTGTGGGTGAGGACTGGGATGACTTTGTGGAAAGACTCCAGCAGAGCTTTGTCACAAAGGACTGGCTGGAAGAGGCAGCAGCTGACAAGCGGAGAGCGCAACTACTGACCAGCTGTGGTCCACAGACGTATGCGCTGATGAAAGACCTGCTCGCACCCCAAAAGCCAGCGGACAAGTCCTTCGAAGAGCTCAGCCAGCTGATCAGTGAGCATCTCAAGCAAGTAGCGTACACATGGCCCGGCACCGGTTCTACTCTCACCGGCGTCGGGAGGGTCTAAACATCTCGGACTTCGTGGTGGAACTGCGGTGTTTGGCCAGTCTCTGTAAGTTCTCCGATGCCTGCAGGGGTGAGATGTTAAGGGACTTTTTCATCGAGGGCATTAATCACACCGGCATTTTCAGGAAGCTCATAAAGACTAAGGATTTGACTTTAGAAGGGGCGGCATTGATAGCTCAGACCTTTATGGCAGGGGAAGAGGAGACCAAGCTAATTTACGCACACAGCCCTGGTTTTAAAGTTGCGTTGAACCAGGGAATCAATGTTATAAAAATGACACAGAACTCCATAGGCAGGCAAGGGGAATTTGATACCGTCCAGGCAGACAGGCAAGGGCAATTCGACACCAGTCAGGCAGCAACAAGCTCCTGGCAACAGGGACAATAGAAAGGGAATCGGCAATTCATTCCATCACGAGGAACAATACATCCTGTGATGGGACAATTAACACCCCCCATCAGAGTGCTTTGAAACAGCCAAAAGGGCCATCAGAGAGGAATGCCTGAGAACAGTCCTTTTGTTAACAGCAATCTCAGCTCATGTTGGAGATGTGGGAGCAGACACACTGCAAAAATTTGCAGGTTCCAACTTTACACCTGTAGGATTTATAATGTCAAGGGACACCTGGCCAGGATGTGCAAAAAGGCAGTAGTGAGGCTAGTCTGCGAGACAGACGAACCAGACGAGGGGTCTGAAATGCAGGAAGAGGCCTGGGGAACAACCATGGATGCTGAAGTTCAGAGAGTTCATGTGGCCGACGTCCACAGCTCATACACCAAAACGCCACCCATGATGATGAAAGTCTTACTGAATGGCACATGGAGCTGGATACCAGTCCCTCATGAGCGCCCAACAATTTGAGAGACTATGGCCACGCAGAGCTAGCAGGCCCAAATTGGAACGCATTGAGATGCAGCTACACCAAAGAGATCATCCCAGTACTGTGCAGTGCAAACTTGGTGGCAACGTATAATGGATTACAGAACCGGCTGCCACTCTGGATTGTTCCGGGAAATGCGCTCTTGGGGATGAGTTGACTAGCTGAGATGAATTGGAAATGGAGGGGATGTGCACGCCATTTCATCCGTGGAGCGAAGTTCATGCTCGCAGGTATTGCAAAAATTCGAGCCACTCTTTCAACCCGGTGTCGGGACATTCAAGGGCACCAAAGTAGTGATACACATCACTCCGGACGACAGACCAGTGCACCACAAAACCAGAGTGGTGCCATTCGTGATGCGTGAAAAAATTGAAAGTGAACTGGACAGGCTGCTCAGAGAGGGCATAATTTCACCCATTGAATTCAGCGACTGGGCAAGTCCCATTATTCCCGTCCTCAAAGCAGGTGGCTCAGTCAGGATTTGTTGCGACTACAAAGCCACCATCAACCGAGTGTCGCTGCAAGACCAATACCGGCTCCCGAGGGCGGAGGACCTTTTTGCCACGCTGGCAGGTGGTAAGCTGTTCACGAAGCTGGACCTCACTTCAGCCTACATGACTCAGGAACTGGCTGAAGAATCCAAGTTTCTGACTACCATCATGACACACAAAGGATTATTTGTTTACAATAGGTGCGCATTTGGCATTCGTTCGGCAGCGGCTATCTTTTAGCGAAACATGGAAAGCTTGCTCAAGTCCATCCCTGGAATGATCGTGTTCCAAGACGACATCCTTATAACGGGTCGAGACACTGAGGAACACCTCCGCAACCTGGAGGAGGTGTTACGCCGATTGGAACGGGTAGGCCTGCGGCTGAAAAAGGCCAAGTGCGTGTTTTTGGCCCCAGAGGTTGAGTTCCTGGGTAGGAGGGTTGCAGCAGACGGGATCCGGTCCACTGAATCAAAAATTGAGGTGATTCGCTGGGCACCTAGCCCTGGCAACACGTCGGAGTTGCGATCATTCCTGGGACTCTTGAACTATTTTGGGAACTTCCTGCCAAACTTAAGCACATTGTTGGAGCCGTTACACATGCTCCTCCGTAAAGGTTGTGAATGGTCTTGGGGGGATTGTCAAGAACAGGCTTTCAATAAGGCGAGGAACCTGCTGTGTTCCAACAAACTGTTGAGTTTGTATGACCCCTGTAAAAAACTGGTTTTAACATGCGATGCGTCATCCTACGGGGTTGGGTGTGTTTTGCAGCAGGGTAACGATGACGGCCGACTCCAACCGGTGGCTTACGCCTCCAGGTCGCTCTCCCAGGGCGTGGATACGGCATGGTCAAGAAGGAGGCACTCGTGTGTGTGTACGGTGTGAAAAAGATGCACCAGTACCTTTTTCGGTAGACAGTTCGAGCTGGAGACGGACCACAAGCCGTTACCATCCCGGTTGTCCGACAGCAAGGCTGTCAACGCTAATGCGTCAGCTCGCATACAGCGATGGGCCCTCACGCTGGCTGCATATGACTATACCATACGGCACC